>NW_024412388.1:10304505-10374395 GCF_014898765.1 Herpailurus yagouaroundi
ATATACATATACATATACATATACATATACATATACATATACATATACATATACACATACACATACACATACATATACACATACATATACATATACATGTATCACAGTATTTGATGCTAACTTGAAAATGCTGCCATGTGACCACAGAATTTCTGCTTCCCTCCATTTCTAAATGAGCTTTATTCCATGATTTTTGGAATATTTCTGACAAAATACCAAAGATCTGTCACCCCAAACCAGCATTCACTGTACATGACCTTTGAGCATCATTAGACACAGTCGATAACTCCCTGCTTCTTGAAACACTCTCATTGTGCAGCCTCGGGGACAAACCTCTCTTGATCCTCCTCTGACCACACAAACCACTTTTCTGTCTCCTTTGCTGATTTCTCCATGTCCCCTCACCTCTTCGTGGTAGAGGCCTCCAGGGCTCTAGTCCAGGGAACTCTTGTCAATTTATACCCAGTCCACAGGTGAACTCATCTGGTCTTCTAGCTTTGGAAACCATCTCTACATTGAGGACTGTCCTGTTCTGTCTCAAGCCCAGACTTGTGCTGAGAACGCCACATTCTTACATCTAACTGCTGACTTGACATCTTCACTTGGAGGTTTCACGGTCGCCTCAAAGTCGGCAAAGCCAATACTCAAGTTTCATTTTCATGTCTCACATCTGCTCCCTGGAAGGCCCACCATCACCACCCCTTAGCAAAGGAGACCTCCCTCCTTCTTTTTGCTCTGGCTACAAAGCTCAAAGGCATCCTGTGATGTGTGTCTCTTTCTTTTACGTGTCATATATAACCCATCTGGAAATGGGCTGTACCTTCTTCAGAGTATTTATCCGAAGTATACCTTTTGAGGGAATCTGGATATACTCTGCCCTCTATATGCCATTTGCCACCAGAGTGGCTAGAACGACCCTTTTAAAATGAATTCATATCAAATCATCCCTCTGTTCAAAACCTTCCAGTCATTTTACATCTCACAATAAAATTTATATCCTTACCCACAAGTCCCTTCATGTCCCGGATCCCCTGTTACTTCTCACTTTCCCCCTTTCCACTTTCTGCCTCTTTCACTCTTCTAGAGCCATCCGGAACCCCTGAGTGTTCCTTTAGTCATGCTAAGTACTTCTCCACCTCAGGGCTTTGCATCTGTTTCCCATTCAGTCTGCCTGGCTCACTCCTTCATTTCCTTCAGGTCTGTGCTCGCCTGTAAGCAGCTAACTTCAGGGTGATTTTCTCGGAGTATCCCGCATATGACTGCAGCCCCCTCACCTCATTATCTATCCCCCTTGGTTTGCTTTATTTTCTCTAGGGCTTTCATGCTCCATATTTAACTGTTGGCTTCTCATGGGTCTCCTCCTATCAGACCGCAGTTCCACAGGGCAGCTCCCTGCTTTTGGGTTCCTATATCCCCTGTGTCTGGAACAGTTAGTGCTCAGCAAATACTCACTAAGTGGTTGTAGAAATGTGTTAGTATAAGAGGTGTATCCCAAGGAATTGTTTAGTTAAAAAGATAGTGTCCAAGGCACCTGGGCAGCTCAGTTGGTTCAACTTCCGCCCAACTTCATTGGAAGGAATGCAACCAACTTCAACCGCTCAGTTGGTTCAACTTGGTTTCGGGTCAGGTCATGATCTCAGAACTCAGAGTTCAAGTCCTGAGTTTGGGCTCTGTGCTGACAGTGCGGAGCCTGCTTGAGGTCCTCTCTGTCTCTCTCTCTCTCTCTCTCTCTCTCTCTCTCTCTCTGTGCCTCCCCAACTCTTGCTCTTGAGCTCTCTCTCTCAAAAATAAATAAAAAGATAAAGTGTCCATGCTTCCAAATGATCTTGTTTCATAAATTCCAGTGGCTACAAAGTTACCCATAATACAGTGTCTCGGTGACTGACTTGTATTTCAATTTATTCTCTTAAATAGTGGAGAAAAGGTGGAAACACAGCCAACAGGGCAGGAAGCCCTGACCACACACATCTTGGGGTCCAACCACCTCAGACCCTGTTTACTGTTCCCCCAACGTGCCCTGCCCTTTCCCACCCTTTCTGACGCCCCTGCCTGGACCGTCCAACCCATCTCATGTACCGTGGCTAATTCCATTGTCTGCTCCAATGCCACCTTCTCGAGAAACCTTCTCACTCCTCCAGCTGGCCTCAACCTCTCCCTTCTCTATTTCCCTTTAGAGTTGAACTTCCATCTCCAGTGTGTTTCTATCGTCCAATAATCTATGGGCCTGCCTGGCTCCATTTCTTGGATAACTGTATCCCATTTTTGCCTGATTCCACCACAGCACCTTGAACGCAGGTGGCCATCAATAAAGATTTGGTGAATTAAAAACCTAGAAAGTTGCGGTAGACTCCCCACTCACACTATTTAAAACCCTTTCCTGGGACCGCTGATGTGACCCCTCTGTTTGCTCCGAAGACAGTTGGCTCTCATCAGCCCCACAGTGTCATCTGTGCAAACACTGATCAGACATCCCAAATACTAAATTCACAGGTGGCTGTGAAAAAGGATCTCCTTTCACGGACCGTGGAAAAAACAATTGTGCTCACATAAGATTGCTCAGAAAAGGGGGAAATTAAATAAGATGGTCTTGCTAAGCTATCAGTAAGTGATTTTTCGGAATAAAATTATGTGAGCATCAGAGATTCTAATATTTTAGCCCTGGGATCCCTTACTTTTTCCTTATGAATATTTTTGTATGTTCAATGAACAGAAATGTCTCTGGCTCACGGAGTGGGAATAACTTTTGATATTTTTCTTCAACTATAGACCAGGCAGACAAAACATTTACCTGTTTCTTCCCCAGGGGAGTAGCAGTTGAGGCTTCCAGCAACGTCTGTACCTCCTTCACATCTACTAACTCCAGCTTTTCTCTGTCCTTGATCTGTTCCTCCTTCCATGAAACTTAAGTTTCTTTAGGTGTAATAGATATGCATGTGTGAATTTCAGAGGAGATATGCTGCTGGTGTTTGTTATTCTTATCCATTTTTCTCTGCTCTCAATTTCTCCTTTCCCAAACTTCCATTACTTTGTGAAGTCAGTTGTGTGTGTGTATATATGTGTGTGTAGACATGTAGAGAAGGCTTTCCTAACCTAAGGAGCTCTAGACTCTTTGTGCATGTGGCGGATCAAAGCATTGCGCCTTTATCAAGATAGCCTTATCGAGCTTAGACATTACATTTTGCAAAATTTGTTGGGAGGGGCTGCCATGTTTAAGAGAAACATTAGCAAAATAGAGGAAGAGACGTGATCACGATGTAGAAGGATATAGAACACATATTCAAGACTCTTGGATGAAAGTAAAGAAAGATAACTCAAGGGGACCTGGCTCAGTTGATTGAGCATCTGACTTCAGCTCAGATCATGATCTCATGGTTCATGGGTTCAAACCCCGTGTCGGGCTCCGTGCTGTTGATGGGGAGCCTGCTTGGGATTCTCGCTATCTCTCTCTCTCTCTCTCTCTCTCTTTCTCTCTCTTTCTCTCTCTTTCTCTGCCCCTCCCCTGCTTGCTCTTTCTCTCTTTCTAAAATAAATAAATAAACTTAAAAAAAAAAAGAGAGAAATATAACTCAAACTGCATTCACCAAAAGAAGAATCTTAATGACTCATGTGACCAAATGGTCTACGCATGGACCAGTTTCAGGCATAGTTAGATCCAGGTACTGAAACAACATTGTCAGAAGTCTATCTCCTTCTCTTAGTTGTGCTTTCCCTTTCCCTGGGGATCTGTTTCAGGGATGCTTTTCCCACAGGACAATGAGATGGCCATTAACCATGCTGAGTCTGTAACCTACTAGGTGAGCAGGTCCAACAGAAAGAAGTCACCCGTTCTCAGTGGTTCCAGAACAAATCCCAGGGAAATCTGGGCTAGCTTGGAGAATTTTCTCATTCCTGAGTGGATCCCTGTGGTCACAGGAGGCTGAGGTCAGCCCCACCTGAGCCATATAAAATGAGAGCGTGAGCGGGAATGGCCCCAAAGAAATCCAGAGTGCTGTTCCCAGGAGAGGGAATGGATATCATCAGACAAAGACAGCAGCTGTCCATTATTCTACTTCATATGAAGGAAGATTGAATACATTGGAGGAGGCTTGGTGGGGCATGACCTGCAGATCTGGGATGTGGGCGAGTGGTCAGATATAATCTGTGAGAGTTGCCGCGGAACCTGGGTCGGCAGGGTAAGCCGGGTCAGCCCACTCCCAAAGCCTGCATTGTCTCCTCCGCCTGCTTCCGAGCCATACCCCTGCCCGGCAAAAACCAGAAAGGGGGTGCCGAACCTGCGAGACCCGGGGTTGAAGCCCTGCCCTGCAGTAACTCAGCCTAGTTATTTGACTTCCTTGGGTGTCAGTTTCCCCAGATTCAAAGGATCGTTTCAGGGACTTAGATGAGCCACGTTGGGGTCCCATCCTGCTTGGTGCTCAGTGCTGGGAGTCCTCGCTCGGTCGGGGCCGGCCTCCCTCCTCACCGCCTCGCCTTCTTTCATTCTGGATTGCCTTCTGGGGTGGAAGAGTCTAATTTCCCAAAACTTGCAATTACAGAATTCCTAACACTTCCTAAAGCTTGCTAATCACATATGTTAACAAGGGCTCAGTGTTGCCAATTCCGAACACCTGGTAGCTGCTTGGGGCACCCTTGGCTGTGCCGCTGTGACAGCTGCGTGGCTTCTCTCTGGATTCCCGGCGTTCGCACCTCTGTGGTGTGCAAGCAGAGGACCCCGTGGCGAACAGGACGGTGAGCGCTGGGAGGCAAAGGGAACTCTGTTCACCTGGGAAGAGGGAGTGCGTTTTCCTTTCTGTGCCTATTTTTACGAAGCAGGTACAAACTCAAGCTCATCTTACTGGTGGGCGGTGACTTCGCGCCGAGGGGACAGAGGCCACAGCCCCCTGTTCCTCCTGCGGACTTCCCCCCCTTTCCTCATCTCAAAATTCCCAGAGTGGGCGGTGGCGGCTGACTCAGGGCCGCGAGGCTGTCCCTGTCCCTGCGGGCTGCAGCCGAGCCAGTGCCGTGGGGAAAGAGCCGTGTGACTGAGATGCAGCCGGGCTCCTCCAGGCGGGACCACAGCCGCACCTGCTCATCCCCGGGGAGGCTCATGGCAGCGTCAGACGCAAGCTGAGGGTTGCCCACGTATTCCACTCGATGGCGGGGGGCAGTAAGACCGGTCCAGGACTGTCACTCGCAAAGCCGGACTTCTCTTTAGGAACCGTGTCTCTCTCTGCATTGCCGTGGAGTGCGTATGCCTGTGTGGCCATCGACTCTTTCAGAAGATCCCAGGCAACTGGAAAACAAACAAACAAACAAGCTTCAATGTTGATGAATCGGGGGCTGACTGTAGAGATCCTGGCACATACACACGGCGGAAGAGTGTATAACCGTTACAAGAGTGAGGACAACTCCATGGGCTAATCTGGGAAGACTTCTAGGCTCTGTCGCTCTCTGAGCACTTCAACCTGCAGGACCTTGTAAGCAGTAGTACCTTGTGAGGCGTATGCAGGTCATAAATAAAGATGCACGTGCCTACATTCTGTACGTTGATGTCTGTTCCCCGGGTATTATGCGGTCTGTGGCCTCCTAGAATAAAGTCTACACCTCCCAGACTGCCCTGTGGCTACGATCCGCCCAGTGGGGTGAGCATCCGGGACACGTGTGGCTTCTGGTATTGCCTTTAAGTGGAGTGGGAATGTTCCCGGGGCCCTTTTCCCCCCGCCGTGGAAGCGTGGTAGGCTCTCTCCCATCACGCTGACAAGGGAGACTGTGAGACACGGAACCAGAAGGGGCTTGGATCCCCAACCGAGAGGTAGTTACTACAGCCAGGATGGCCTGCTATGATGAGGGGGAGACATCGGCTCACGTCTTACCGATGTTCCTGTGTGTGCAGGGTCTCTTTTGTTTTAGTGGTGATTTCTACCCACGTATGAGCGGAACGCCCCCCGCCCCCCACAGTTGACAGTGGTCGCCTCCGAGGCATTACAAGTGGACAAGTGAGGGGAGAGGGATTCTTACTATCTCACTGTTTTACCTTATGAGATATTTTTTAAATGTTGCGGCCAATATGCTTTGCTTGTTAATTTTATTGACACTCGGTGCCAGAACTAAGTGACTTACCAGCCGTGGCTCACGATGCAGTCTCATCATTGGTCCATGCGGGGCCTGCTTTTATTTAGTTTATTAGTTACTTCTTTAAAAAAGCAACAAGCACCACCTGGTCACCCCACCCCCAGCCCCAGCCAAGGGAGGACCTTAAGCGTCATCTTCACCTCACATATGCAACCCCCGGGGGTACCTGATCATTCTCCTGAATTCCTTCGGCCCTTTGCTTTCCTTCAGTTATGTCTCCATTGCATCTATATGAACGCCTTAAAAGCCCATTTTCATTTTAGTTGGCTTGATGTTTGTAAAAAGGATGTCATGCCACGTATAAAAATTTGAGACTATTTTCGCTTAATATTGTCCACATCCACATTTTTGCAAGTTGCTGCTCTAGGTCAGAAGTCTGCAAATGTTTTCTGTAAAGGGCCACGTATGAAACATTTAGGCTCTTCAGGCCACATACGTCCTGTCATATGTTCTTCTTTGTTTATTTTATAACCCTTAAAAAAATGCAAAAGCCAGGGCGCCTGGGTGGCTCAGTCGGTTGAGCGTCCAACTTCGGATCAGGTCATGATCTCGTGGTTTGTGAGTTTGAGCCCCGCGTCAGGCCCTGTGCTGTCGGTGCAGGTTCCGCTTCAGATCCTCTGTCTCTCTCTCTCTCTCTCTCTCTCTCTCTCTCTCTCTGCTCCTCCCCTGCTTGCACGCATGTGAGCATTCTCTCTCTCTCAAAAATAGGTAAACATTAAAAAAAAAATGCAAAAGCCGTTCTTAGCCTGCAGACCATACAAGAACATAGTTTGCTGACCTCCGCTCTGGTGCATCGTGGTGATTGCTAGATAATATTAATGGTATCATGGTTTGTTAGTCATTTCTTCCATTAATGAAACCTGGTTTATCACTGGGCTTTTTGCTATCGGAAAGAGTGTATTCCAAGTCATCTGCTGTTACACATGTGCAAAAGATTCTTTGGGGAGCCTCCCCAGGACTGGCATTGCTGGGAACATCCATCTTTGGGGGGGGAGGGGTGCTGAGAGTGGCATTTCACAGATGAGGCAGCACCAACGTCAATGTCATCGAAATTTGCTGCCTGTCAGGGGTGCCTGGGTGGCTCCGTCGGTTAAGCGTCCGACTTCAGCTCAGGTCATGATCTCACGGTTTGTGGGTTCGAGCCCCGCACCGGGCTCTGTGCTGACAGCTCGGAGCCTGGAGCTGCTCCAGATTCTGTGTCTCTCTCTCTCTCTCTCTCTCTGCCCCTCCCCTGTTCATGCTCTGCCTCTCTCACTCTCAAAAAGGAATAAATTTTAAAAAAAAAATTTTTTTTTAAAGAAATTTGCTGCCTGGGAGACAATTTCCCCCCGCCGTCTGGCCTTATCCGTTACTCTCTGTGGTCTCCTAGCTGTTTGGTGTGGTGCTTTTCTTTTCTGTGCCTTCACAATCCCGCTCGGATGTAATTCCTTCCCAGGCATGTCCTGCCTCGACCCGACCCGCCTGTGGAGCAGTCAGTATGAATGTGGGCTTTGGCCATAGACTTGGCCTGAGTCCAGGCTGTGCTGCTCGACCAGGTCAAGTCACCTAACAGCTTCGAACCGCAGTGTCACCTCCGTAAAGCAGCGGAGAATACCAGTTCCTCAGCTCACTGTGCAGTGGCAAAGAGCAGGAAATCACTCCAAGCACCGAAAACATGGAAGCGGCCAAGTCAGAGCTGGGGGAACGAAGGCCTCTCTGGGCCTCGGTGCAAGGATCTCGTGGACACCTTTTGGGCCCTGCTGTCAGGAGGAATGGTGTCTGCCTGGGCCACTCCACTCTTCATGGACTCATCAAACATCTCTTGAGCACCCGCTATCTGCCAGCTGGTCTGGGTGCTTGGGAAACAGCAGGGTGAGGGGGTGGCTAATCGTGTTATATAAGGCGGACCGGGTGGACCTCATCCTGGGGGGTGACCTGTAAGCCAAGACTTGAAACAGGTGCGAGAAGGAGGGTGTGGCTACCTGGGCGAGCGCTCCAGGCAAAGGAGAACGAATGGGAGAAGGGCCCTGAGCTGAGATTGTGAGACTGCGTCTGCCCCTGGAGGACAGCTAGCACAGAGCATCACAAACTGCCGAGGTTGGAAAAGCCAGATCCCACGGGGTGCTGCGGGCCATCACGAGGACTTTGGCCATCACCCTGCAGGCAGTGGGCAGCCACCGCGGGGTCCTGAGCAGAGGAGTCATGCGAGGAGGCAGCCACCGGCTGAAGGTGGGGTTGGGGTGGGAGGATCTGTTCCCAAGTTCAGCCACACGACTGTCGGCGGGAGGCTTCGGTTCCTCACCACGTGGGCTTCTCGGGGGTTTGCTCGTGACCTGGCAGCTGGCTTCCCCCAGAGCAAGTGATCCAAGAGAGGCAGGTAGACAGAGACAGACAAACAGAGAGACTGTCACCTTTTCCTGACTCTGTTCCGTGAGAGCAAGTCACTAAGTCCAGCCCACACTCGATAGGAGGGGATTGATTACACAAGGGAACAAATACCAGGAGGCAGGGGCCATCGGGGACAACTGAGGACACAGAGAACAAGGGTAGGGACAGAGAGATTGGTTAGAAGGTCCCTGCAGTGATTCATGGGAGAGCTGTCGGGGCGTCCCTTACTAGGAAGGTCGCGGCAGAGAAGGGGGGACATCGCTGGGCTCTGGGTATATTTTGGTTACGGCGTCAGCAAGATTCCCTGACTGATGAGACGTGAAGCGTGAGGCAGGAAATGAGGGAGGGGGTGGCTCCAAGGGTTTTGGCCTGAGCAGCTCATAGGATGCGGTTGCCATCAACTGAGATGCTGTCATGTAGGTAGAACAGCCTGATACAGGAGGAGATATTAGAAGCACAGTTTGACACAGGGAGGCCATTTGGGAGGGAAGACTGGAACGCCAGGGGGAGCAGACTGGGGTGGCTTAGCTTGGATGCATGGATTTACTGTGGCCAGGGGAGGGTGGCTTTTGGTTTTTTTAATAAGATGATACCCACAGAACATTGAATTAACATTTTAAAGTATACAACTCAGTGGTATTTAGTAATTCTCTTTTTCTTTTTTAAAGTTTATTTTGGGAGAGAGAGAGAGAGAGCTGGTCAGGGGAGGGGCACAGAGAGAGAGAATCCCAAGCAGACTCTGCACTGTCAGCGGAGAGCCCGACGCGGGGCTCAAACTCATGACCTGAGCTGAAACCAAGAGTAGGACGCTTACCCAACCAAGCCACCCACGCGCCCCAGTGCATTTTCGGTGTTGACAACCGTAACCTGTATCCAGTTCCAAAACATTTTTATCACCCCGGGGGGAACCCTGTACACACTGAACAATTACTTCAGTTCCCCCCGCACCCCCTGGGAACCATTAAACTACATTCTATCTTTATGGATTTACATATTCCGGATATTCCATATAAATGGAATCCTATGATATGATTCAGGTGTCTCTCATTTGGCAGGGTGTTTTCACTGTTCATGCACGTGGTAGGACACATCCGTACTTCCTTCCATGGCTGGACAATATCCCATCCCGTGGATGTGTCACATATTGTTTCTCCAATCTTCAGTTCCTGGACATTTGGGTTATTTCCGCTCTGGGGCGATAACGAACAATGGCCGCTGTGAACATTGGTGTACGAACGTTGGATTGCTTTCACTTCTTTTGAGTATGCACACGGGCGTCGAATTGCTGTGTCACATGGTATTTCTAGGGCTCACTTTTTGAAGGCTCCCCAAACTCCCAAATCACTGCCACTGCACCATTTTACATTCCCACCCACAGCGTATGGGGTTTCCATTTCTCTGCATCTGTGTCAACACGCTTTACTTTTTCATTTTAGCCCTTCCGGTGAATGAAAGTGGTACCTCATGGTGGTTTTGATCTGCATTTCCCTAATGACTAACGATGTTGAACATCTTTTGTATTTACTGGCCACGTGTAGATCTTCTTTGGAGAAATGTCCACTCGAATCCTCGCCCATTTCTTAATGTGCCCATTCGTCTTTTTGCTGAAAGTGCTTTTACGCCATCCGGGTACTCCTTATCAGATACGTGATTTGCGCATATTGTCTCTCACGCCATGGGTTCCCTCTTCACTCTCTTGATGCTGTCCTTGGATGCACAAAAGTGTTTTATTGTAATGAGGTCCAGTCTTTCTAGTTTTTCTTTTGTGGCTTGTCTGGACAGGGTGTGTATACTTACCCATGTTCAAAATGTGATGGCATTTTCAGAAGTAGGTACAAAGAGATGCCAAGTGGGCACAAAACAAACCTTCACTATAATTAGCAACGTCACAGGATGTTAGACAACTAGATGAGATGACTTAGCACAGAATGAGTACCTAATAAACGTTCGCTTTGATGGAGTCTAGCACGTGTTCGATATGTAATTTGGAGAAGAATAAGTAGGGTGGAGGCAGATGCCACAATTCTTCCTCTTCGTTTCTGTCCAGAGTAACTCCACATTGTCTCGGGGGGATGGGAGAGAGGAAGCGGTTTTGGAAGCATCCATAATGAAAAGAAATTTTTAAATGGGCCTCCTTTCTGTGACATGGCAATAGTTTAAGAGTTCAGTCTTTAGGGAGGAAAATATTTTTAGGATCCTGTTTTAAAAATACCGTCAGCCCTTGATAAGATTTACACATCGTAAAGACTTAAAGCGGAGTTTATTTTAACGTTTATCTATTTTTGAGAGGGGAGAGGAGAGGGGCAGAGAGAGAGGGAGACACAGAATCTGAAGCAGGCTCCAGGCTCTGAGCTGTCAGCACGAAGCCTGATGCGGGGCTCAAATTCACAAACTGTGAGATCGTGACCCGAGCCGAAGTCGGACGTGCAACCGACTGAGCCACCCAGGCACCCCCTTAAAGCGGAGTTTAGATGCAGGCAAATAGAATTCGAAATTCCTAAAATTCTCCTCCCTTATTCCTAGTCTACCTCTCTGGTGAGTAGCTGTTTGTTCATTTGTAAGAGAAGAATGGCCCCTTGTCTCTGAGAAATTTGTTCTAAGGCTACTTGTGGATGTCACTCTTGGTTGTGTACCCAATGCTCATCTCCCTCTCTTCTTTGTCCATAGCAGGTAATTTGTCCCACATTTCCTAGAGGAATTCTATCACTCTGATGAGTTTAGACATTTTCCCACCCTTAGAGAGAGGATCTCAATCTTCCTAAGCCCATCAAGGAGGTTTCTCTCTCCTCCAGCCCAGTGATTAATTTAGGAATGACATTGACCCTGTTCCAGCTAATAACATAGAAAGACTGCTTCATGGCTTCTGGGGAACCTGTCCTCAGAAATAAACAAATGGGAGAAAATGTTCCTCTTCTTCACTGTATGTCATTGTGTGTATAGTCAAGGCCTGGAACCGTGTTAGGCGATGTGTGACCACAATAGGAATCCATTGTGTCCAATATGGTGGCATAGAGAATACCTGGGTCTTCGGCTGGTGTTAGTGAGCAAACTAGCCAACTTGGATTTGTCCCATCTTCAGACTTCTTCATAGATCGGTGATAGCAAGTGTCCTTTCTGTTTAGTATGCTTTCAGTTAAGTGTTCTGTTGCTTATAGCTAAAAAGCGTCCTAAATGATGCATTGTTTCAGGAGAAAACCCACACAGGAGACCCATGGTGGAAGGGGGCACCCACATCATTGGGCAGGTGACTGAATCAGTCTGTAGGACCAATGTGGTGAAGAGGTCACCCTTCAACTGCCCAAAGACTGATGAAGAAGAAAGTCAACAACACTCTCCTCTTTCTCTGGTAGGAGTTTGTAGATGGGCAAGATCGGGAGTAAAAAGGGGGAGATTCGATCCTTTCTGAAATAAGAAAAGAAAGCGTGTGGAAAGGGTGAGTAAAGTACATAAAAGCAGACATTCAGAGCTCCCAAACGCTATGATGCGTCTGGACATGTTCCTCTTCTCATTCTGTGAATGAGGAGGGAGGAAGAAAAAGCAGTCAAACAAAAAGTGCTTGAACCACTTTAGATCCTGAGCAAATTAAGTGTTTATATGGCACAGTGGGGGGCTGGGGGGGGGGGTTGGGAAAGAAGAAGATTAGAGCCTGCGCAGAGCTCTGTACTAATCAGGGTCCTCCGGAGAAACAGAGCCAACGGGGTACAGATATGTGTAGAAAGACGTTTGTTATAAAGAATTGGGTCACGTGATTATGGAGGCTGACAAGTCCCAAGATCTTCTGGGCCAGTCAACTAGCTGCAGACCCAGGAAAGCTGACGTTTTGGTTCATGTCTGAAGGCGGGAACAAACAGGGTCACCCGGCTCCAAGGCAGTCGGCAGAAGGAATTCACTCTTATTCAGGGAGAGTCTATTTTTTGTTCTATTCAGGCTTTCAGCCGATTGGATGAGGCCCCCCTGCATTCGGGAAGGCAGTCTGCTTTACTCACAGTCTATCAGTTTAAATGTTGAACTTACCCAGCGGCATCTGGTTGGTTTAGTCGCTAGGTAGAGCACGCGACTCCTAATCATGAAGGTCGGGAGCTGAAGCCCACGTTGGACATGGAACCTACTCTAAAAAATTAAAAATAAGGGGCACCTGGGTGGCTCAGTTGGCCGAGCGTCCATCCAGCTTCCTTCGGCTCAGGTCATGATCTCACGGTTTGTGAGTTCAAGCCCCACATCGGGCTCACTGCCGTCAGCCTGTCAGCGTAGAGCCCGCTTCAGATCCTCTGTCCCCATCTCTCTGCCCCTTCCCTTCCCCTACTCACGCCCTCCCCAAAATAAATAAATATTCAAAAAAAGAAAAAATAAATAAATGTTAAACTTATCTTATCGGGGGGGGGAGGGAACCCTCATAGAAATATCCAGAATAATGATTGACCAGATATCTAGGCCATTTGTGGCCTAGTCAGGTTGACACATAAATTAACCACAATATAGCAGCAACAGCTTTTCTCTAAAAATGCGGTCTCTTCTCCTTCCCATAAGCTATCCTTAGACCCCTCACTTTTTATGGTGGTCAACAAAGCACCTCTCGGTTTGGAACATTAATGCGAACATTAAGAGTGTCTACCTTCCTTATCCGGCCACTTGGAGCAGCCCTTTGACCGTGCTTCACTGTGAATTTCCCTAGTTTTCTGCGGACGTTTGTGTGACAGTGGACAGATTTCCGTGGCCAGATGTTTCCCACCGCTTGTTACTGAATCTGTAGTCAGGAAAACACGGACCAGGGGAGCAGGGCGACAGGTCTTCCTTCAGTGTGCTAGATTAATGCTCTCCCTGCACCCTGAGCGCCCCCACTGTGCGGGGGTCACTTTCCGCATCATTAAATTACTGGCTCATTAGAAGCTATTTCTTATTTATCTTTGGGTCCCTCCTGGGTCCCTCAAAGATGCATTGCACAGGACGGACATTTGGGAGATACTTGTTGACCTGGATATTAAACTCTGCAGCTCTTTGGAGCCGAGCTTTGCATGACCAAGTTTCACCGTCTCCAAATCTCTGAAAACATTTTCGCAGGCCCCTGCTTTTCCTAAATCACTGGCAAATGCGAGGGGTTGAGGGGGGCACCGACTGTGGAATCAGAAAAACCTGGGTTCAAACTCCAGCTTTAGCTGTTACTGAGTGACCTCAAGCAGGTTTCTTAAACCTCAAACTGTTTTTCTTCTGTTAAAAAAAAGGGGGGGGTGCATTTCAGTCCCAAGTGATGCGTTGTCCAAGTCATCTGATTCCGATTTCGTGTAAGTTGTGGACAACGGAGAGCATTGCAAATCACTTCTGTCTGTAGACGTGCAAATCATGTTCTGTCCTGTTGAGATCCCACCCACGCCTCTGGCCCCGTGGAAGAGTGAGTTAGCCCCCGTTTGTCATTCATTCCATCCTTCTGGAGCTACAAAAGTGTCTTTGACTCTTCCTTTGAATGAATTGTAACATTTGCTTGGTTCCCTCTTTAAGAGTAAAATTAACATTTTTATCATATGCGCATTTTATATCTGCATGCCAGTCCTGGCTCTTCTTAAAGAAAAATTCGCCTTTACGATACTCATCTATAAAATTGGGGGGGGGGGTGGTGATGACAGTGATCTCACAGGGTTGTTTTAATGATCAAATTCAGGATCCCCCTGCACTCGACCCTCCTGGCTGTGTTCTTCATGACGCGGGCCTTGGCTCTGTGGAATCGGAAGTCAGGTTGTGCTGCTTCCTGGCTCAGAGTACTGCTGTGGCTCTCGGTTCACAAGTCCGCGTCCCCGCGACCTCCTTATGTCCTCAGGTCCCCCGCACACTCCGCTCACGCCTTTCCAGGAGCATAGGCCTCTTTGCTGTTCTGCAAACACATGCGGGTGCTCCTGTCTCAGGACCTTGGTAAAGGCGGTTCCCTTTACCTGGATTACTCTGCCCTCAGTCATTGACATGGCTAATTGCTCACTTCAGGTCTTGACCCACCTGTCACCTCCCCAGAAGGCCTCTCCTAGCTGCTGTCTAGACTTTCAACCCAGCCACCTCCCCCAGATAACGCTCTCTGTGCCTTTGTCCTGCCTTGTTCTCCTGGCACTGACCACTTCCCCCAACAGCCTGCGTGTTATGCTCATTTACTCCGTGCGTTTACTGCCTTCCTCTCTAGCGTGTAAGCTCCATGAAGGCAGGGATTTTTGTCTGTTCTGCTCACTGCTGCGTCCTCGGTGCCTAGAGCAATACCTTGCACATGGTAGGCCCTCGATAAATGAATGCTGTAGGGTAATTCACATAAAGCCCTTCTCCCCATAGCACACGGGAAGGGCCCCCCCCCCCCCCCCCCCCCCCCCCCCCGCCGTAGCACCTGCCGTGGGAACAACATAAAAGATGGTGAGGAGCACCAGGGTGGAGGGAGGTTGGCAGAGGAAGCGGGTTCCTGAAGAGATGAGAAAGGAGAAGGCACTTTCAGGAAACCTAAGGGATGAGGGCAGACCGGGGAGAAATCTGGATTGCTGCAGTGGCCCTTGTCAGAGTGGTTTTTGATGAACTCCTGTCCGTTAGCCACCTTAGTCCCTCGCTGGCACCTGGCGTGTTCCCCCCAGTGGAAGTCAAACCCAGAAATTTGCAACAGCCTCGGTGGCGGGGGCTTGGGGGAGGAGAGAATGTCGAGGAAAAAGATCAGAAAGACTATTTGAGTCCACTCCATACATTTCTCTGCCACACTTGAGCAATTTAGGAAAATTGGCACAAATAAATGGAAATTGCTTTGCACTGAAGTGCTTGATTGCAGGAATGAAAGATAATTTTTCCTTGGTTAAGAGCTATTGATATGAAGGTCAGCCAATGCAGATGTGGGTGATGGATCTCTGTGACAATCCTCTGAGTCTCGCTGACTCCAGGGTTTCCCGGCTCCGTGTGGCACCATGCTGTTTGTGTAGATGCCATGCTTTTAAAACCTCGGAACCATTAACAAGCTGCCCTCAAAAAGGATCATCATTTCAATCCTAGCAACCCTACTTTTGAGAGCCATGTTTGATTTTCATTGATTCACCTTGGAACCACAAACTAGATTTTGGTCATAAAATAGTTGGGAAACCAATGGAAAATTTTTTTTTAAATCTCCCTTTCAATTAATTCCTCTGCTAATTAGTTTTAACTTTAATTGATTTTGAGACCCATTTTGAGACACTTAACACTGGCAGGCAGCCACTTCCGTTTCATCTCCTTCAGAGAACTCATCCAATTAAAAATACATTACAGCATTTTCATGCAAAGGAATTGGGGCGCCATTTTGTTTTTTAAAAGCTCCGTACCTTAACCACTATGGCTGTGTTACATCAGAACCAGTGTGTGAGTTTGCTCCAACTCAGAGGTTCTCTCCCTTGCTAAATGATAGGTTTAAAACCAGAACCCGTCCTTCGGGGCCTGTCAGCCAGAGCATTTGTCCTTCAACTGAAGCCAGTGGGGTCACATTCCTGATGTCACCCTGCATATTATGGGCATTCTAACCTCCAGAGAGGCAGCGTTTGTTCATTTATTCACTTGTTACTTCCATCTTTCATCACTATTTACTGAAAGACACTATGACCTTAGTCCTACCCAGGTCTGTGCTAAGATAGCAGCCCTCAGCTACACATGACTACTGAATACTTGCAATGTGACTAGTCCTCATTGAGTTGTGCTAGCATTAGAAAAAAAAACATCGGACTCTGAAGTCACAGCATGGGGAAAAAAATGTAAAATATCTCAGTGATTTTGCCTGTCGGTTACAAGTGGAGATCATATTTTGAGTACGTTCTTACAAATGAAAAATGCTATTACAATTAACCCCACCTGTTTCTTTTTGGATCTCTAATGTGGCTACTAGAAAGTTTTAAATTGTGTATGTGGTTCACGTTACATTTCCAGGGAGTGGTGCTGGTAGGTATTGGGGATCCAGCAGAAAACAACACAAAACAAAAATCCATGCCTTCGAGCAACTTCCAATCCAATGGAGACAGTATAGAAGTATATATAGAGAGAGAAGTATAGAGAGAGAGAGAGAGAGGAAGGAAGGAAGGAAGGAAGGAAGGAAGGAAGGAAGGAAGGAAGGAAGGATTAAAATGTATAGTATGTCAGATTGTGATGAGTGCTATGGGGGGGAAAATAAAACAGGAAAGGTGGATGGACAGTGGGAGGAGAAAGACATGTTATTTAACCAGGGAGGTCATCTTACCAAAGATGAGACCCTTCTGGAAGGGAACAGCCAGTGAGTGCTAAGTGAGTCTACTTTGCAAGAGGCCAGTGCAGGGAAGAAAAAGTTAATTAATAGCATCCCTGTTGGTCAGGACTCTTAAGCTGGCAGAAACTTGTACCAGGTTAAGGAAAAAAGGGACAGTTTGGCTTCTATCTGTAGCACGCAGACATAGACCAGGGGTGATCAAACTCTAGCTGCATGAGCATGACCTGGTGGGCTTGTTGGAACCCAGATGGATGGCCCCTGTCCCCCAGAGGTTCTGATTCAGCAGGTCTGGGCGGGACCCACGAATCTGCATTTCTGGGAAGTTCCCAGGTGCCGCTGCCTCTGCTGGTGGCCCAGGACCACCTTTTGAGCATCACTGTGTTAGGTAACACCTAACACCTTTGCCAAACCAACAACTGGAAGAGTAAACATGCTATTCGTAACGTGGCGATGGCAGCAGTGAACAGTGGTGCAGAGAGCAAGCAGGGGTCGTCTCAGGCAAAGAGGAATCGGGAATGAGGAATCTGTGGCAAGGTTACTCTCCTTGAGGGGAAGGCGGGATCTATCAGGCAGATACTTAACCAGTGCTGTTGAGACCATTGCTGATGGATTGGTTTAAGATTCCATTTCTGGGAGAGCAGAAACTATAATGAAGTTTAAGTCTCAGTTTGGCGATGAGGGGCTTAGCATAAGTGGCTCCATTTGGGACCTGCTGTCTGGTTTTCAACAGGGGAGAGGGGCGGGAGGCTGCTAATGTCCGTTATAAGCCTTGTGGCACCGTTCGGCCCTTAAAAACTCCATGCAGGTGTTATTTTGATAAATAGAGAAGGTGGATCTTCAGAAGGAACATGCATGAGCAAAGTGGTACTTGTCATTGGGCACTAGAAGGTTGCTACTGTGCATTCTTGAGACATGGCAATGCATCACAGGGTTGTCCTCCAGGTGGAGCCTGGCCCCAAGGTGAGCCTCCCCAGGGTGACTTCCTGGGCGCTTCCTGCCACGCGTGGCTTATCGCTGTCCGCAGAGGGGCACCAGGGGCATGCTGACCTTGGTCTATGCCCAAGGAGGAGGAAGAAATGCTTTGGCTCTAAAATGTTCTCCAGTGACACATTGGGTCATTCAATTACAGAGGGGAACTTTCAGGGGCATCCACTAAAGGGTGACTCATAACCTCAGTCTGGAGCCAATACCTCCCCCCCCCGCCCGCCCCTGCTGCCCCTGTCCTGCCTTTGCCATGAGGTTCTTTCTCATCACTCCCATGCGACTGCCCCCCTGGGAAGGCATGACAGAAGAAGAGTGGGGGGCACAGGGAAGGAGGCTCGGAGGGAACGGTTTTGAGTAGAGACTCAGAGCTTCGGGCAGGCTGCTCTCCCCGCGGGTGAATTTTCTGTACCTCCCCCAGCACCATCAGCCAGATGCTCTAGGGCTCAGATCAGAGAAGACTTACTTAGACTGTAGGGTATGATATTGTGATTTATAATAAGAAATATACATTTGATCTTCCTCCCAGTTTCTGGTACTGAGCTCCTAAAACCCGTGGAATTTCCTGTAATGAAAGCAACAAGGATGTGTCTTATTATGTTAATGAGGTGACTTTTGGAACGCACCTTTGGGGGGGGCTGGTTGCCAGGGAAACCACTCCCAGGATTGGAGGGTTAGGACTTCCAGTCCCATCCCCCCCCAACCCCCAGGAGGGAGAGGGTCTGGAGGTCAACTCAATAGTCACTGAGCAATGATTGAATCAATCCTGCCTGTGTAATGAAGCCTCCGTAAAAAACCCAAAAGGACAAGATTTGGAGAGCTTCGGGTTGAGGGAACATGGGGTTCCTAGCGAGTGACACACACCTGGACAGGGCGTGGAGGTTCCATCTGTTCCTGAGCTAGAACCTCTTCTAATAAACCGGCGATGTAGCAATTGAAGTGTTTCTCTGAGTTCTGTGAGCCGCTCTAGCAGATTCATCAAACCCAGGGAGGGGGTGGTTAGAACCTACAATCTATGGCCAGTCTGGTCAGAAGCACGGGGGACAGCCTGGACTTGTACGTGACATCTGAAGGGTGGTGACAGACTGTCTTGTGGGACTGAGGTCTTCACCTGTGGGATCTGCTATCTCCAGGTAGATAACGTCAGCATGGAGTTGAATTCGAAGACACCCAGCTGGAGTTACAGAGTTGCTTAAGGGCGTGGGGGAAGGAACCCCACATGGGAACTGAGCGGCAGAATCCTTTATGGGATGACTCCCTTTGCCCGGGACTGAGGTGGTGCTGGGACACGGGATCTTCCAAAAGCAGGAGGCGAACCAACGCAAGTTGGTCACCCCGTGAGACATCATTGTGGGTACATTGTGTGTACTAAGATTTACCTGTGGGCTGTCCATTGTAGCGCTGTATAATGGCGAACAATTTGAGCACACAGTAATTCAACAAATATTTACTAGGCATCTAGTCTGTGCTAGGGACTGTCCTAGGTGGCGGGAGTAAGCCATGATCGAAAGAGACACAAATGTCTAATCGTACTAAATAAAGTATGGTATAGCCATATCACAGACCATTACACGCCCCCCCCCCCAAAAAAAAAAAACTGCTAAGGGAGAATGTTAAATTACATCCAAGGTGCTTTTGATATAAGTTTAGGAAAAAAGATGTAGTGGACCTCATTTGTTTTTGTCCACCTTGCATTTCTTCTCCCTTTTATCGGTGGCACCTTTGCTTCGGAGAACTTCCCTGCTCTCATCCCAGGGACTTGGGAAAGGAGCGGTCATTCAGGATGGGCATCTATGTGTAAAGCCATCCTGTAGGTTGTTGTGACTGGGCGTTGCACAACCCTAGGCTACAATATAAACACGCTCCCACGGGTTATGCAGTGTACAACCTGAACAGCTATACCAGCGGTCCAAACATGTGCTCCAGTTAGACCAGTTGGACTCCTCTCCCCAAAATTCAGATCTGGGGTGGAATGCTGTAATGCCAGGAAGTGATTACAACTGGGTCTTCCCAATGGAAACACTCTGAACCTAGGTTTCAAGATTCACCTGACTCCAGCCTCTCAAGGCCTGATTGTTCAAATCAGTATTTGAATCGTTGAGCCTTCTTGGTATCTTTCCAATACGTTCCTTTTTGTCATATTAGCCAGAGTTGGTTTCTGTTACTTACAGCCACACAGTTCTGACTGTTCAGCAGTTGTTGAAAGCGTATGTATAAAATTATGCCATTTGTATAAAAAATTATGTCTGAATATATACCATATATAGAATACATTATGCCTATAGTACATACGTGTGCACATGTGTGTGTGTGTCTAAAAAACCAGTTCTCCAGTAGTCAGATTATAGATGATTTTTATTTTCCCTTTGAATATCTGTATATTCTAAAGCTTCTAGCGTGAGCACATACTACCTTTTTTTTTTAAAGTTTAAGAGAGAGAAAGAGAGAGAGATAGCAGGAAGGGGCAGAGAGAGAGGGAGAGGGGGAGAGAGAGAGAGAGAGAGAGAGAGAGTCCCATGCAGCCTCCATGCTGTCAACCCAGAGCCCAACGCAAGGCTCTATCCCGCCAATTGTGAGATTATGACCAGAGGGGAAATCAAGAGCTGAATCCGACTGAGCACCCCAGCACATATGACTTTTTAACAAGAAAAGTTAAAAATTAAACTGCTTGTAGCTCACACCTAGCAGAGACCATAGGGATACCATAAATAGGCCAAAGCCCTATTTATAAATAAATTTGCATTTGCCTGGAATGTTCCCCAGTGATGATAATCTAAGTGGCTGTTGACAGTTGGTTGAAGATTTGGGTATTCGAATGTTGGCCATCTCTCTGCATCCAAGGCACAATCAACAAAAAGATCTTAGTTTTATGCATCTCTGAAATCCATCGCTTTCGTTGGAAAAGAAGGAGAAAAGTGGAACAATATGTATTTTCCCCTTTTCTAAGTCGGGGAATGCACAGGAAGCGATGAAATGACATGTGTGTGTAGGGATCCAGTGTTTGAACAACGAAAGCTGAGAAAATCAGGGTGCGGGGTCTCATACAATTTCCTCAGAATATCTGGAGCTTTAGGTGAGAGATAAAGAAAGCTAAGGAATGACTAGATTATGGATTTTTGGCTGAGAGATAAAGAAAGCTAAGGAAAGACCAGATTATGGATTTTAAGTGCATCAAAAGTTCTATATGCACATCCACTGTGTAGCCCGCGAAGGACTAAGGAGAAGAAACAGGCTTATGTCCCAGCACAACAGGGTTGACTCCGAGGAAGGATTTGGAGTCAATTGAACGTATATTTACCAGTGCATTTTATGTAGTGAGCCTCACGCTGTGCTGTAAGGGATTCAAAAGAAAACATAAGGCTCAGCCGTATCCCTCTGGCAACTTGCATTAGTCTGAGGGAGATGAGAGGGCAAATCCAACCACATAACAGGGCCAGGGGTCGGGGCGTGGGGTACCAGGGATGCTGGATGCCGGAGAGGGGTCCGGAGTGACCCAGGAGGGATGCATGCTTGTGAGCTCTGGGCTCAGCCTGGGAGGCTGGGAAGGACTCCGGTAAATGCAGAAAAGTCTCAGAAGAGAGATTAGGGCGGGAGTCTCAAAGTAGAAGCACGGATTCAACCCACAAGTAGGCCACAGGTGTGTGTGTGTGTGTGTGTTTTAACTTGAATGACCTACCAAAAAAAATTTTTTTTAGTTGATTTATTTATTTGGAGAGAGACAGAGGCAGCATGAGTGGGGGAGGAACACAGAGAAGGAGAGAGAATCCCAAGCAGGCATCTCACTGACAGCACAGAGCCCGATGTGGGGCCCGCACCCACAAACCGTGAGATCATGACCTGAGCAGAAATCAAGAGTTGGATGCTTAACCGGGTGCCCCCACCTACCCAAATTTAAAAATTGATGTTGTGCGTATTATTACCGTGTCCGGATTTTCTTGACAACTGCAGAACTCCAGAGAATCTCAGCTCACGAACATTCCTGCGGGGCAAGGTGGAGAGGCAGGGACCCTCTAAGTTGCCACAGTCCCCGCCCTTCTCCCCAGATGAGGCTGCCAGGTTGGTTGCCCTTTACCATCTTGCACTAAGCCCACTTGGTTTTTTTGATTTTTGCCTTCGAGACCCCTGCAGACCTTTGAGTTTGAGAAAGAAGCAGCCCCAGAGTGGGAGTGAACGGGGCGCACTTAGGGTCGGAGAGGAGACTCGTCTAAGATTAGAACATAACAGGAGATCAGGGGTGCAGGAGGAAGGCCAGCCTAAAGCATATAGACCTGGTGGAGGAGACACGTAAGAGCCGTGAGGAGTTGTCAAATCGTGAACACGCACGGGCGCTGGCAGAGCCTGCAGTCAAGGATAAGGCACGTTGCGCCTCTGGGTCAAGGTGACCCCAGTATTCACTTTGGAGCCCGACAGCTGTGGATTCATGCTGTGGCCACTGATTGCCCGTGACCCTGAGAAAAGTATTTTAAATTCTCTGAGTCTGCTCCAAACCTTCTAAAGCAGTGACGGAAATAATGCCTGCTGGTAGTACCGTGGGGATTAAACAAGACAGGTGAAGGGCTTGGCACAGAGCCTGGTTCCTTCGTGATTGTCATCATCATCTTTAGTGACATAGAATGGTCTAGAACAGTGGTTGCCGGGGGGGGGGGGGGGAGAGGATGTTCCCCTGGGTACCTGTGGCAATATCTGTAGATATTTTTGTTGTCATACTGTGGGGTTGGAGGGGGCACAGGATGCTATTGGCAGCACGTGGGTAGGATCCTGGGGAGCCACTAAACATCCTACAACGCCCAGAAGAGCTCCCACATCAAAGAATCATCCAGCCCGAGTGTCCACGGCGTGGAAATGGAGCAGGCTGGGTCTAGAACAGGGCTTCACCAGGACCAGCTACACAGAGCCACCCAGCAAAGGTGCTAAGAACACAGATTTTTCTGTCCCTCCTCCCAGATTCTGTGCCAGCCTGTCCGGAAGCTGGCCCCGCAATTCACCTCCTGGTCAAGTTGCTGGAAGTCCTGGCCCTCTGCCAGGTTTAGCCACCTGCCTAAAGGTAGCAGCTTCTCATGCCCTTCTGATGCCCTCCAGCACCAGGTGTCTTTTGCATATGTAAATATGTCTCTCAGGCCGGGGCGTCTGTGGTCCACTGCAAGGGACAGGTTTGGGCAGTCTGGTTTGGATTAGCAGATGCGTAAATCTGTTTGCAAAAGAGGAATATAGAAGTGGACCCGAACCTGGCCCGGTCCCTCATCCAGGCAGCGGCTTGGTGTGATGAACCCTAAAGTTGCGTGCGAGAAAGCCCCACGCCAACCCTACACATCAGCATCCGGGCTCTCTGGCAGGTAGATTACCGTGTTCTTAACCATCTCACCAGTACCCAGAAGGGACCTGAAGAATGGAAAAACTCCTTCCTCTCTTTGGAAATTTTTGATCTTCTTCTTCTTCTTTTTAATTTACTTTGAGAGGAATGGGAAACGGACAGAGAGAGAGAGAGAGAGAGGGAGAGAGAAAGAGAATCCCAAGCAGGCTCCATGATGTCAGCACAGACCCCAACACGGGGCTTGAACTCACAAACCATGAGATCATGACCTCAGCTGAAATCCAGAGTTGGATGCTTAACCAACTGAGCCACTCAGGTGCCCCTATGATATTTTACTTCCAAAAATTTTTTTTAAATGCTTATCTTTGAGAGAGAGAAAGGTCAGGGTGGAGGAACAGGCAGAGAGAGAAGGAGACACAGAATCAGAAGCAGGCTCCAGGCTCTGAGCTGTCAGCACAGAACCCAATGTAGGGCTTGAACTCACGGACTGCGAGATCATGACCTGAGCCGAAGTCAGATGCTTAACCGACTGAGCCACCGAGGCGCCCTACTACTAAAATGATAGTACCAAATACCTGATCACTGTAAGCAAAGGGAAATCCCATCATTTCTGAAAGAAAATAGACCCAAGGAAGCTGTCTACCATTTCCCCCCGTTGAAGAACATGTTGACAGGAAGCACTCTTACTTCCGAAGCCCACACCACACCACACTAAACATTCTGACCAGTGACTAGATCGTATATTAAATGTCATAATATTAATGTATATTAAATGTATAAATCTTGTAAGAGTTTTTACTTTTGAAGCTCTTGAAATCAGTTGATCACTAGACTTCATCTGATTTAAGATGAGCAGTGTTCTCTTAGGGGATCATATACACACAGGAATTCCTCTAACGTGGGAAAAAAAAAAAAAACCCTAAACATAAATTACTTCCAAATGTAATGAAAATTTTGAAGGCAAAATTAAACATTGAGTGAAAATGGGTAGTGTGGCATTCCATAGATGCTTAAGTATTTGTTTATTTCTCTTTGGCAGTTACCTCTATATGCTGAAGCCGCAACGTATTTTCGTATCTTAGACATTTTTATACATCCCTGAAAATCTTGTTGGTCTTCAGTGTTGCATCTGTAACACCCCTGGCTGTGAAAGGGATTTTTATATGTCTGTAGAGGTACGTGGTTATGTGCAATTAGGCACAGAATCAGATCACTAGCATTTTTTCCGCAGTAGGAAAGAGAGAGTCTTGAACATCTGTAAGAGTAAATAGTAAGACCCTGAGTTTTTATTGGCTTCAGAGAAGTGACTGAACATTAAAAGGCCCTTTAGGTAGAAGAAAGAATATAATAGGGTCTTCCCAGAGTCCACCTGGAAAGGCCTCCTAATTCTGAATTCATTTACGACAGTAGCATTGATTACTCATACCCTGAGCCCTATAAAAAGACCAATATAGTCCTAATTCTACTATTACTACTAAACCCATATTTGTGTATGCCTTACGCTTTAATACTTATAAGGCACTTTTCACATATTATGACCACAAATAATTTCTGTATTCACTCATCAATCCATTCGTTCATTCAACAGCCTATTACTGCATTCTTAGCATGTAAGATAAAAAGATGATCCAAAGAGACATGAGTCTAGGCTTCAGGAAACTCGCAAAACACATTTTAAGCACACAGACAAATAAGAGAAAAATCACAATTGGACAAAAACATTACAAAAGAAGGAAATTTCAGATCAATATATGAAAAAAGGATAAGGTATTATGACTGGCCGGGTTTTTTTCCAGGAATGCAAAATTTACTTAACAAACAGAAATCAGGGGTGCCTGGGTGGCTCAGTTGGTTAAGCGTCGGACTCTTGATTTCAGCTCAGGTCATGATCTCAAGGTTCATGGGTTTGAGCCCAGAGTCAGGCTCTGTGCTGACAGTGCAGAGCCTGCTTGGGATTCTCTCTCTCTCTGCCCTCCCCTGCTTGTGCTCTCTCTCTCTTTCTCCCTCCCTTAAAATAAATAAACATGAAAAAAATGAAAATCAATTAATGAAATTCATGATATTAACACATTTATGTAGCATATATAACATCATTATATATATATTATATATAATATTACTTTTACTAGCTGGAGAAAAAACATTTGACAAAATTTAACACCCATTCATGATAAAAAAAATTTTTTATACAACTAGGAATACAGGAAATTTTATCAATCTGTTATAGAGCATCTGCGAAAATTTAGTACTTGAGAGCATATTTATTGTTGAAACATTGAGCACTCTCCCCCTAAAAATGGAAACAAGTCCAGAAATGTCTGCTTATGTCACTACTTGAAGTCCTAGCCAGTACAAGAACACAGGAAAACAAAAGCATAATGATTGGGAAGGCAGGAGCCAAGCTGTCCCCAGAGACGACCTAATTGTATATGCAGAGAATTCTAAGAAATCTAACCAAAAGCTCTACCAGATCTAATACGTGAATTTATCAGTATCTAAAGGCTACAAGCCAGTATTCAGCAATTAATTAATTAAAATAGCATCCCAAGCCACAGAGCGCTTAGGGCTAAATTTTTAAAAGATGTCAAAATCCTTACATTAACAGCTAGAAAACACCAATGACAGAAACTAAAGAACAAAATAAGTGTAGAGATATGCTATGTTCTGGACTGGAAAACTCAGTATTGTAAAGGTATTGTTTTATTTATTTATTTTTTTCCCTAAATTAATCTGTAAATAACACCCATCCTAATCAATATCGTAGCTGGCTCTTTTTTTTTTTTTTCAGGGAATAAGTAAACTGATTATAAAATGTACTTGGAAATGCAAGCGACATAGAATTGCTCGAACAATATTTAACAAAACAAGGTTAGAGAATGTACGCCCTAGGCCTTTAAAACTTGCTATAAAATTATAGTCATCAAGGCAGCGTGACGTTGTTGGAAGACCAGAGTCCAGAGATAGAAACAGATACACAGATGTGTGGTTGACAAGACTGTCAAAGTATTTTAAGGAGAAAGGGGAAGCCTTTTCAACAGCTAATGCCAGAGCAACTGTATATTATGGGGGCGAGGGCCTTAATCCCTACCTCCCACCATCACGAGAATTAATTTGATATAGATTACAGGCCAAATATAAAGCTACAAACCACAAAGCTTTTAGAAGAAAATACAGGGTTGGGGGCGCCTGGGTGGCTCAGTTAGTTAAGCATCCAACTCTTGACCGCTGCTCAGGTCATGATTTCGTGGTTCGTGAGTTCGAGTTCTCCATTGGGTTCTGAGCTGACAGTTTGGGGCCTGCTTGCTTAGGATTCTCTCTCTCTCTCTCTCTCTCTCTCTCTCTCTCTCTGCCCTCTCCTGCTTGTGCACTTTTTCTCTCTCTCCCTCTCTCTCTCAAAATAAATAAACTTAATTTTTTTTTTAATTTGTAAAAGAAGAAAACATAGGGAAATATCTTCGCAGCCTCACATTAGGCAAAGGTCTCTTGGATAGGGCACAGAAAGCAGAAAACATAAAAGAAAAGGGTTGATGAATTAGACTAAAAGTTAAAATCTTTTTCTTATCAAAAACATCATTAATAAATGAAAAGGCAATCTGTGAGTTGAGAGGAAATTTTCACAATATCTGTATCTGACAAAGGACTTGATCCAGAATATGTAGGGCACTTCTACAATTCATTAATAAAAAGACAAACAACTCAATTCTGAAAAAAAAAAAAAATGAGGAGAACACTTGAATAGAGAGCTAATAGTTCACCAAAGAAGGTATTATAAATGACCGATAAGGACATCATAACGTGTTCAATATCAGTTGTCATCAAGAAAGTTGTAAATTTAAACCAAGATTAGATACCACTATATATCTATGAGAATAGCTAATGTTAAAAAGACTGATCAGGGCGCCCGGTGGCTCAGTCAGTTGGGTGTCCAACTCTTGGTTTCGGCTTAGGTCATGATCTCGCAGTTAGGGAGTTTGAGCCCCACGTCAGGCCCTGTGCTGACAGCGTGGGTTTTACTGGGGATTCTCTATCCCTCTGTCTCTCTTCCCTTCCCCGCCTCAAAATAAAGAAACTTAAAAAAAAAAAGAGAGAAAGAGCCTGATAATGCCCAGTGCTGGCAAAGAATCAGCTGGAACACCCATACACAGCTGGTGAAAGTAAAAAATTATGGCATCCATTTTGAATATGGGCATTTTCTTAAAATGTCAAATATACATCTACCTTATAATCCAGCAATTCCTAGGTATTTACCAGAAGAGAAATGCAAATGTGTGTCTGTAAAATTATTGTTCGGAGAAGCTTTATTCATAATAACCCAAAACAGTTAACTCAGATGTTCCACAACTGGAGAACAGATAAACACAAGAAAAACCAAAAACAGAAACAAACCAACCAACCACCGAGATGCACAATGGATAAATCCCGAAAGTATTCTGCAGAGAGTGGAAGAAGCCACATGCAAAAGAGCCACCAACTGTGTGGTTGCATTTATATGATGTTTCAGAAACAAACAAACAAAAAATTAATTTGTAGCACTGAAAATCAAATCAGCGATTTCTTTGGTTCAGGGAGGTAGTGACTGAGTGGGAGTAAGAAGGGGCTTTCTGGGGCGATATGTGTATGCATTTGCCAAAGTGGATAGAATTGTACTTAAGATCTATGCATTTCACTGTATGCAACTTACACCCGAAACTTGGCAGTCGCACAAATAAATGGAAATTTACAACAGTGATGACTGCTGTGAGTGAGAAAGCACCTGATAGGGTGAAGAAAGGCTTCTTCTTGATTACTGGGCTGAGACCCTGGAGATGAGGGGAAGAAGAAGTTAAGGCAAAGAACAGCAGTGAGAGAAGTCTCTCTGGGCAGCGTCGATGGTACATTTCAGAAACTGACTGAAAGCCACTGTATTAGTTGCTCACCGCTGCATAACAATATCATCACAAACTTGGTGGCTTCAAACAACTCACATTTATTATCTGACATTTCTGTAGCCCACATGTCCAGACATATCGGAGCTGGGAGCTCAGTGTCAGAGTCTCTTGCAGGCTGCAGTCAGGTATTGGCGAGGCTGTGGTCTCATCTGAAGACTGGATCGGACAGGGATCTTTACGTGGCTATGGGCAACATTCAGTTTTTCAGTTTCTTGCACATTCCTGGACCCGTGGCCTCCATTTCTTATGGCTGCTGGTGGGAGGCTGCTCTCAGTCCTTGTCACGTGGCCTTTTTATATATTAAAAAAAGTGTATTTATTCATTTTGGGGGGGGCGGTGCAGAGAGAATGGGAGAAAGAGAATTCTAAGCAGCTTCCACGCTGAGAGCGTGGAATCCAACATGGGGCTCAAACCCACGAACCGTGAGATCACGATCTGAGCTGAAACCAAGAGTTGGATGCTTAACCCACGGAGCCACCCAGGTGCCCCAACCACATGGCCTTCTTCATAGGCAGTGCTCACAACATGGTACCTTACTTCTTCAAAGCCAGCAAGGCAGAGACTCTCAGCAAGGCAGGTGTTGTGATCTCATGCAACATAATCATGCAATTGACATTTCATCACCTTTGTCACATTTTGTTAGGAAGAAGCAAGTCACACGTGCCACCCACACTCAAGGGGAAGGGATCACACATGAGGGTGAATGTAGCAGCAGAGCTAAGACTCTGTCTGCCACGGCCAGTGTGGCTGTTAGGCTAAGATACAGTGTCCCCGCTGGATGCAAGGCATTCTTTGCGTGGCTTAATTCTTCCATCGGCACTTTAAAATCAGAATTGCTATCCTCATTTCGTAGATAGGGAAACCGCACTTCTAAGAGGCTAAGTCGTTTTTTGCAAGTTCCCACAGCTGGAAAATAGCAAATCCAGCATTCAAACCCAGACCTGTGTGATTCCACAGTCCGTGTTCTTTGTCTTCCTGCCATGTATTCCTGCCTCACATTTGCTAAAACATGTATCTCATTTGTCTCTATTTCATGCTTTGGAGAGACTTCACTGATAGAGAAACTAACATAGAAAGGGGGGGCTCAGCCTCCACGAGGTGGAGCGATGGCAAAGCCCTCAGCAGAATAACAGGTCTTGCCTCCGGGCCCATGCTGCATTGTCCATTATTTCTCCTCCTACAAAGAAGCAACTACCTCTAAATATAGACCTCCAAGAACTGGCACCCTCGCTCCGGAAGGCCCCCAGCATTTCACTCCAGGGAGCCATGGTTGCATTTTTAAAGGAAATCCAATCCGGCGCCCATAAAAGTCCTCATTATCTTGCTAAGGTTGGCAGTTGGGGACTCTGAAATCTCTATAAACTACCCTGGCAAGCAGCCACCTGCACCTGGTAGACAGGGAGAAAATCATCTGCATAATGTTGATGATGCTTAAACGTCTAAGTCTCCCACCCGTGGGCAGAAGGACATTCTAAGGGCCTGAGCAGGTGTGGCAGCCCAGACGGAGCTCCACGTAGGCTCCCGTCCACCCGCCTTCTGGCTCTGAGTCATTTTCCCTCCAACCAGGGAAACACAACTCAAAACAATTCACTGCTCAGACTTTTATATTTTCTCATTTGTTGCATGGAAAGAACACTGGGGTAATGTCCAGAATTTCAAGTTTCTGATCCTGGGTTTCCCACGTGGATTTCTCAGTACTGTCCTAGTGAAAAATAATAATCCAAGTGAAATCTTAATGACAAAATAATCCAAAAGTTGTCCTCCGCTCACATTTCTCAACTCCGTCCCTTTCGACAAACTTCTCTGCACTGGATATTAACAGTGTCCTGAAGGTTTCTATGATCCAGTAATCTGGGAAACCATTGGATTAAACACAACAAATAGGTTTTCAGGGGGTTTGGGGGGGGAAGGGGGAAGCGCACACCTTATCAGAGCCTTTACTAATGGCCTTTTAGAGGGCTATCGTATGCAATGATCCTACTCTTAATTTGCCTCGGAACCCTTTTCCAATGGGATGTGGTTCAGGAACTGCTTTGTATGAAAAGCCTCTGTGTTAGGAATATGTTGTTGGTAGCACCTTGGAGTCTGAGTAGACAGGGTCCCGTCATTGGCACTGACTGGCTGCGTGAGCTTTGTGGGTCCTTCGGTCTCTCGCACTACAAAGTTAAGAGGGAGGGCCCTAGAGGCTCACTGGGTTTGAACTTCTTCCACTTACCATCTATGGGACCTGGGGAATGCACTTCACCTCTCTGTGCCTCAGTTTCCTCCACTGCAAAATGGAAGTGATCCATTCCGTTCCAAAATGGAAGCCGTGTCCTCGGGTCCCTGAACAATCCCACGAGATAATGTTTGCGAAGCACACAGCGTGAGTGCTGGCACAAGAAAGTTCTGGACAAACGCCATTGTGTTTTGTTCATCCCCAGAACGTGGGTACTGATGGCTGCGTAGCAGAGTTATTCAGTATGATAACGTCTGGGGAAGTGATTCAGAATGAGGAAACCGTATACGTTCCTAATAAACTGTCACTCTTGCGACACCTGGATGGCTCAGTTGGTTGAGCATCTAACTCTTGACTTCAGCTCAGGTCATGATCTCACGATTTGTGAGATTGAACCCCACGTTGGGCTCAGAGCTGACAGCGCAGAGCCCGATTGAGATTCTCCCTCTGTCTCTGCCCCTCCCCTGCATGCTCGCTCTCTCTCTCTATATCTCAAAATAAATAAACGTTAAAAAAAAAAGGGGGGGGAGTTTCCTAGAGCTGCTGTAAGGAAGACCGCAAACTAGGTGGTTTGAAACAAAGCTAATTCTCTCAGGGTTCTGGAGGCCACAAGTCTGTAATCAGAGAGTCAGCAGGGCTGTGCTCCCCCTGAAACCTCTAGGAAACGAGTCTTGTGCTTAATAAGGTCACGTGTCTGAGGTTCGGGGAGGCGTAGGTCTTTGACATATATTTTTGGGACACAATTCAACTCATCGGCAGCTGGGGTTTGCAACCTTCATGCTACTGACACGTGGGGCAAGATGGTACCTTGTCAGGGTTGGGGTGGGGGGGGGCCTGTCTCGTACATTGTAGGATGTTTTCGTTTTTTTTTAAATGTTTTATTTATTTTTGAGAGAGAGAGTGTGAGTGGGGGAGGGGCAGAGAGAGAGAGAGAGACAGAGAATCTGAAGCAGAGAATCTGAGCAGTCATCATAGAGCCCGACACGGGGCTCGAACCCACAAACCGTGAGATCGTGACCCGAGCTGAAGTCGGACGCTTAACCGACTGAGCCGCCCAGGCTCCCCCCACCCCCCATTGTAGGATGTTTAGTTAGCGTCCCTGGCCTCTACCCAGGTGATGCCAGTAACAACAACCCCAGTCATAACAAACCAAAATGGTCTTCGGACATTGCTGAACATCCCTTGAGGAACAAAATTGCCCCAGTCAGGTTAAAAATATAAAACTTTATGGACCAACTCAACATAAAAAGCCGTCCTGCAAATGAGACTGCAGAAGTGACTGCAGAAGTGGTTAGTACAGCAGATAGGTTGTAAAGTGTAGATTTCCCTCTTCTGGCGTGTTGCTAATAATCATAACCAAAAATTTTGCGTTGCTTAGCAGATCTGGTTGCTGAGATAAATTTCTCTACCTGGAGGCCACAGTTAATATTGTTAGTTCATAAGCGAGTCATAGCTTCCCATGCAAATTGCTTGGAAATGAACCAAATTTGGTGACATAATAATAAAAAGGAAAATCGATTTCTCTAGAAATACACATCTGTTCATTAAAGCTGTCTGCTGGCCCATTGCAGCTGTTCCCATTTAAAAACGAAATATCCAAACATCATCCTTTACAGTGGAAAGTTTGTGGAGAACATATTCATGAGAGTCTGTGGTGATGGCTTAGAAGTGAAGTGCGTGCGACTCTCAGGGAGCCCTCTGGACACACAAGCGGAGACGGCATGTTGTGACTACATCTCCATTGAGGCTGTTGGCCACCCAGGGTCCCAGGTTCCAGTCTTGTTGGGCCGGTGAGGGGATGGCGAGTTTCTGAACAATTGAAAGGTCAGTTCTTCAACCAGATGTAGGAAACTTGGGAGATTTCCTCAAAAATGTGTTGTAGCTATATCGACAGTGATCCATCCTGCCGGTTACCTGTGTCACCTGTCTCTGGGCAACAGGGCTGGGGAATCCGGGCTGAGTCAATGCCACTCCCCGCTGATGTTCTCGGGTTCCACGCAGACCAGTCAGAAGCTGAGTCTTGTGCTGGCTTAGTGCGAACACAGTGTGTGTCCAGCTGTGTTGTGTGATCTGGGGGTGGGGGTGGGTCTTAGGAGGACTCCTGCCCCTACGTGTGCACACCCACCTATGCCTGCCTTCCCTCGCTGCCGATGTACTCCCTAAGTGCCGCGTTTTCTCCTGGTGCCGTGGACACTGGTTGGCCTGACTGTACCTGAACCTGGGGCCTGTGAGAACGTTCAGAATGACGTAGACCACGTCCAAGTGTGAGGGTCCTGAAACAAGAAAGGTAGGGTAGCAAGAGCCCAGAGTCTGATCTGAGCGCAGGTCTCGGATCCGCTTCTGGGCTTACCAAAGTGGGGTTCCCCGTCCAGGTCTCCTGTGCAGACCCGAGGACTGACTCTGCATCTACACAGGTAGATACGACATACAGCAACATCTAGCACGATACCCTAGTGTGATAGGGGCGTGCAGTCCGTGGTTGTGTATTGCTGTGAAGGCGTAGTGCCAGGAAGGAAAACAGAGCAGAGACAAACCGGCTTCTTCTCACCTACCACAGTGCACCCTGGTCTGGCTCTGGAAGAAATACTGTTTTGGGAAAGCAAGTTGACCCCCCGTATAAGTCTGTTTACTGACGGGATACACCTCCAAGGGCTGAAGTCTATCTTCTTAGCATCAAGAGGCTGTTTACCAAGAAGCACATGTTCTTATTTTGTTATCAGAGTGTTTGTGAATGATCCACCCTCTAGGACCTCCCAGGATGCGGTCGTGGATCTCTTGTTTTCTCAACCACAGAATCGACTGTCACAATTTATAACATAGCTGGACCCTTACAGCCACCTTTGGGACCTGGAAAAACGGCTTTGTCAATAGCTCAGAAATAGATGTGGTGATCCGGGTACTTTGTGCCGGTGGATGTTACCTGTGACGCGTCCTGCCCGCCAGGCCTCCCGTGCCATCCTGCCTCCGGCCGCTCAGCGCCTAGAGCCCTCGGCCTGGACGATGTAACCAAGCGAAGAAAGAGAAGGCAGTGCTTTAATTGTCAGCAGCTGGGTTTTCACGGTGTCAAAAACAACTCATCAAATTCACAACTCCTTTATCCGCTAGAGAATTCATTGTAAAAAAAAAAAAAAAAATCAACAAATACTGAGAGATCATCACCAAGTAGAGAAATACCGATTTGCCTTTTCCTTCTGTCTCTCCGCGGCACATCCATTCACTCAGGCACATTCTCCAGACACATCCAGGTCCATTTCTGGCCCTGCTTCATCGTAGCTCGCCTTCCTTTGGCCCACATTTCAAACAGTGGCTAATGTGGGGCTCCAGCCTTCCAGGGAGTTGAGTAAACAGTATTGACTGTCGTCGGCTCAAGCCACAGCGGCTAGAGATGGAAGGCGTCTTCTGCCCAAGACGTGTTTCCGCAGCATCGCCCCGGGAGACAGTCAGCCTGGAGACATGTGTCTACATGCAAGAGACCCTCCATGTGAACGTTCCCTCTGAGCCACGGCAAAGCTGCTATCACTGCTGCGGGGACAACAGAGACGTCAGGAACGTTTGTTCCTTCTTTAATTTCCTCACTCCGAACCGGGTCATCAGCCTCAACCCTCTGCAGGTGCTTTCGTGGCCGTATTTACCTCAAAGGGTGTGCGTGACCTGGTGTGTAAGATGTAGGCGTGGCCACGGGAGACACCTGCGTGGCCGGATCTATTCAGCTTCCAAGAAGGAACCTTGAAATATACCAGCCAAGACGCGCGGAGGGAAACCGAGCCTCTCTGCCCCGAGATACTGATTCAACCAAACGCGTGTAAGTCAGCAACAAGCCCTTGCCCTGGTAATTCATGTTCTCATGATGATGTGTGGTCAAGGTCAAGGTCACTATCAGTGTTCAATAAGGGAGTCACCACACGGTGGGATTATAGCCAGAGCACTAATCTTTGTGTTTTGGGCGCATTCCCAACCTCCCGACTGCCCACACGTGCCTGAAAGTCCTTTTTACCCGTCCGTAGCCCACGCCAGCAGGCGTGAGAATTTGCATTAGCCCCAAAGGCAGACATTGTGTTTCTAAAAGACAGAAACACCAACCAAAATGCCAGATGCAGTGGTTCTGCAGAGTACACTTTTCCTCTCCCAGAAACGAGAGAAGATCAGGGCTTGAGAGAGAGTAGGGTTAGGGGCTGGGGTAAGTGGAAAGAGGCGGAAGGAGATGGGGCCCACCTGGGCTAGTGATGAAGGAGAGGACATTGGTACTGGGCAGAACTGAGGGGTGGAGCAGGGACCTTCCTTCCTCCAGGACTCCTGGACCCTGCCTGGAAGCAGATGGGGGCCGCTAAGCTGTTGTGCAGCGAGTCTGGCCAACCCCAGAAGCCAGCTGCTCAGCTCCTGAACATTCAAGGCCCTTGCCCTGGGGTCAGTTCTCCTTTGCCCACTCCCACAGCCCCCACGCCTCGGAAGGCCAAGAGTATTACAGTCCAGGAGAGGGCGGACACTTATCCATCCATCCTGTGGAGGGAGGTGGTATATTGGGAAAGCCAAGGCAGATATGGACAAGATTACTGTTCCCTTAAAGCGGTAGACTCACTGTCTCTTACATCATCCTCTTCTCTACCTCTCGGGCTCAAAAACCCCAGGCTTCCAGGGGCCTTGGGTCCCTGAAGCTTCTTCTGGGAGCCATGAAGTGGACACATATGTTCCATAGAACATTATGGACAGTTCTTGACCAAGATGTGGGCATAGACTCAGCACTCAAGGAAAAGCTTGAGCCTCTAGCTCAAATGGGACCTGTCAACGTTGAGCATACGTCAGAGTCACCTGAAGAGCTTCTGAAAACACAGATGGCCGGGCTCCTCCCTCAGAACTTCTGTCTCAGCAGGTGCATTTCTAACAAGCTCCCCTGTGATGCTGATGCTGCTGGTCCCGAGACCACACATTACAAGCTCTTGCTCAATCTTGCCTCTCTGACGGAAGGCGAATAAAAACTCTCCTAGTGTTCACTGTGATATGGAGACATCTCCAAAAGTATCTCAAACAATAGATAGTATGCTTTTAGGGGCCAGGGATAAGACCACCCTCTGCAGCTGAGACAGAATCCGAAAATGATTCACGGGTGAGAGACTATGCCTTGGGAATGTCTGACGGGAGATTAATGAGGGCTGACTTGGAGAAGTGTGGTCTCAGGGCCTCCAAAGAGCTCCCGAGTCCCTTTGAGAGGCAGCGTGCTCGAAAGGAGTTTCTCGATGCACATTTTGCAGATGCTGATAAAAGTGCCCCTGAGGAACATGACAAGGATGTGAGAAAATGCCTCTCTGGTACCATTGGCCTCATCAGAATCGATAAATATTTATTGGCCTCCCGAAATACTTGGGGTGTGAGAAGCAGAACCAAGCATCCGAGAGACACGGGCTTTGCCCTCCAAAGAGACCACATTCTGAAGAGAAAACCAAGAAATAGGGGAATTATCTTTGGGAAGCAAGGCAGATGTGCTTCCCATGAAAGACGCGGTTAGCTTTACACAACGGACGTGGGCCTGAAATTGTGCACATAAATTAATGCTTTTGTGGAGCAGGTTGATTTTAAATGCACAAGGGGAGCCAACTGTTTAAAGGCACCTGGCAGAGAATCCGTCTGGAAAAAGAGGAATCGCTTACTAATGTGAATAATCGTCCCTCTCATTTATCGACCTCATGAGCTTCGATCTTTCAATTTGGTAGTTCTGAACGGCCTGGACACAAGTAAGAGGAACTTCTCTGCATTCTTCCTTTGGAAAAAGCGAATGACAAGTTTGTATCAGAGATTCATTGTTAAACATCTACCGCATGTTTTATTGGGTCAACTCAGGCTATCTCTTGTGATTCTTTCTGGCCATAGTGTCATTGAGTCATGCTCGCTACACCATCAACCTGAGGTCCATCAAAGAATTAAAATGTATCCATAGTCAGCAAAGAACGATCACTTGTATTAAGTATATTTTCTTGGACGTTGAGTTGTCGGAGATTGGTCATCAAGGTGTGGCAGATATAACCACGCACAGACCGGCTCTCTCAAGCTTCGTGCTACTGACACTTTGGGACAGGTAATTATTTAATGTGGGAGTCTGTCCCGTGAACTGTAAGATGTTTAGAAGCATCTGTGGCTTCTCCCCACTGGATGTCAGTAGCACCTCGCCAGCTGTGACAATCAAACGTGTGTCTACACCTTACCACGTGTCCCCTGGAAGGGGGAGCAAAATGGCCCCCAGTCACGGACCATCGCTCTAGGAGGACACAACTCTTCACCTAGTCAGCATGCCCTATTTGAGACAGTTCTGTATCGAGTGTCCTCGACGCAAGGCACACACATCTTCATGGGTCAAGCCCCACCTTGCAGCTCGTTGCTGATTCCATCAGGTAGCAGCAAACGTGTTCTGGGTCGTTCTGTGTGGTCACAAAATATATTCTAAGCACCTGCTACGCACCACACACTGGTGGTGAGCAAGATGAACAAGGTGCCTGCCCTTAAAAAGATTACAGTCCAGTGGGAGGCTCGGGTGGTCAATAAGGAAACAAACTAGTAATTGATTATAAAGTGTAAAATCGCGTGATGGAAACAGAGGGTGGAATCAGAGCCTGACACGGAAACAGTGTCGGCAGGTAGAGTAATCTGGGAAGGCCTCCCTGAGGAGGTGTCATGTAGGCTGAGGCCTGTAGGATGAGTGGGAAGCAGCCATGTGAGTAGCTGGATGAACCAGAGCTCCTGCGAAAGAAGGACTGAACCAAGGGAAGCGAGAACACTAGACAAGGACTATAGAGGCAGTTTGCTAGAAATCGCGTGTTGCCTCAGAGGCCTAGGGAAAGGGGCACCCCCCGTCATGCACAGTCCTGAAGCCCTGAGAGGCAGGCCTGGGGTGATGTGTCCCCTCCCCAATTTCAAGGGAGGATGTCAGGTGGAAAGATGGCTTCAGACCTCATGGGGAATTGAGGAGTATTTCAGAGATTACAAGTTAGGTGTCTGTGCTAAGCAAGGTGCAATTCTCTAGGGCTTTGGTTGTCCAGGTTATTTCTTACATGGGTCTTGTATACCGTTAATTCCACCAGTGAGAACCCACTTCTTATATCCATTAGGCTGAATTGCAATGGAAGCTCATCTGGAAACTTCTTTGAGCTCAAAAGCCTCTGGTGTTTGTTGATCAGAGTTCAGAAGTAACGAAGAATGAAGAGACCCTCGTGGGAACTGTCAGGAGTGTGGTCTTCCTGAGTTAGTGCTGAGGTCCACTCCCCCAGGAGGGAGTACATTCCAGATCACGACCACCGACTGCCCCGGTAGAGTGGCTTAGTCCAGTTAGCATATACGTAACGTCACGCTCACTGTGCCGAGGCATTTGAGAGTAAATTCCATGCATCGAAATGGGCAGGCACAAGCTGAGTCTGTCTTGGGAATGGGCGTGGGAAGAGAGGAAGATAGTAAATTGAATAATCTGATTAAACAAGAGTGATCCCGTCGATCATATCGGAATTGCCAGTTTCCCAAGAATTAAAGCCCAAACAGCCATGCTTTACCCAGACTCTCATACACGTCAGCCTTTTGAGGGCGTAGGCTGGGACACTTTCAGCTTAGCTGGGGGACCTCTGTAGGCAGCTCCAAGTTAGCCGTCTCCATCCTCTTCTGGCAAGATGACCCCTAATCTCAATGACGTCCGCCAAAAAGCAGAGGTACTTTCGTGACCGTTAACTGGCAAAAACCGGTAATAATGGAAAAGTTGTTTTGAATTCGGCAGTACTTTTCCATTTGCCTTTTAGCAGTCACGAATGCATCACACACACTTGAGAAAGAACGCAGGAGGGGTCAGCTTCAGCCATAAGGGGAAATCAGAGAGGCGACCCCCTCCCCGGGTCAACCCCAGGTCCATTGGAGACCCACACACCTTCTGTCTGTGAGTCAGACCAACAGGGACAGTCAGCTGGGGTAGATGGCCTTTTTTCAGCTGAGTCCAGGATGAAGTAGGTGGCTTGTAACTTACAGTAATCCTGTCGTGAAACCATGTATCCTGAACTGTGATGAGATGCTCACGCTGAGACCCATTAAGGGCTCAACCCGGCTGGGCCTCTCACCTCACACTCACCAGAAGGCGTAAGGTCGCCTCGAGGCACGTCATGCAGAACTGAACGTGCATGTGATCAACCCTTGCAAAAGATAGTCCCCCCACCCTTGCAAATGTTCCCTGGGACAGGCGTGGCTCTGGGCCATTTGGTAACACATAGGGAAGACTGATGGGAGCAACAGAAAAGAAGTAACTGTTTTGCAACTCGTGAGTGGAGCAAGTCAACACCTTAAACTCACACAATGTTATACGCCAGTGAGATTGCAATAAAGCTGGGAACAAGTTTTTAATAAAATAAATTCTTAGGGGCGCCCGGGTGGCTCAGTCGGTTAAGCGTCCGACTTCAGCTTAGGTCACGATCTCACCGTTCATGAGTTCGAGCCCCGCGTCGGGCTCTGTGCTGATGGCTCAGAGCCTGGAGCCTGCTTCGGATTCTGTGACTCCCTCCCTCTCTCTCTGCGCCTCCCCTGCTCATGCTCTGTCTCCTTCTGTCTCTCAAAAATAAATAAACATTGAAAAAAAAATTTTTAATAAATTTTTAAAAAAGAAGGGTGTCAGGACCCAGCGCCTGAATACCATGAATGAGAATGCAGAGCAGCTCACTGTTTTGGGGGGGAAGTTTCACCATCTTGATCGTCGTTAACAGCATGCACTGAGTCTGCAAATGTGCAGAGTACCCGGAAGGAACACATGCCCATCGTCAGAGATAAAGTCTGAAGCAGCCAGAGTCGCCATCTCTCAGCCACCCATCCCGGCCACCCAATCTTGGGCACGTCACACGCCCACTCTGAGCCATGCGGGGTGGTCACACGAGATGGCCCAGATGAAATGCATAGTAAGCGCTCACTAAACGGAGGTGAGCGGGTTAGTCATTAGATTCTGAGTGTGGAATCACCGCGGCAGGGCAGCAACAAACAGACCAAAGAGCATTACGTGAAACGAGATGGTTTTGGCCGTGTGTGTTTTCATTTGCCGAGCAGACACTCCCGTAGGAGTCTGCCGGTATTGAGTTGCAAATGGGATTTGTTTAGTATCAAGATCTTCCCTATCAGCCAGACATTTATGTATTTTTTATGTTGGCAAAGAAATATCGTCTTGCATAATAATTGAAGAAAGGTAGCTGCTTACCCATTCTCCCTTTTCTTGGTATTTCTGAGCGAAAGCTCATGGGAACGAGAACACTGTGTTGTAGTGTTTAGATGGGAGGCATTCTGAGGTGGATAATATAGACATTTTAAAAGAGTATGAGGGTGGGAATCAACCAACCATAAAGGGTTTTGTTTTGTTTTGTTTTTTAAACCAGTAAGTGGCTTCCTCTCCATCAGGCGGCCATTCAGTCAGCTTCTGTCTGTTCCAGAGACATATGAAGGCGCCTTGTAGGGACTGGAGGGGCTGATCCAAGAGGCCATCACGTCAGTGGAAAGACCATGCATTGCGAGAGCCATCTGTCCCACTCCCCTCAAGCTCAAAGAAAATGCTCTCCATGGCAACAGTGACAGTCAGAAAGTGTAAGAAATAGCAATTCTACCAAGCAAAGAAACCAGCCTCGACCCGCTTCAACTTGCAACAGGCCTGACTCCTCAAGTTGCATTTTCCTCAATGGACTGATAATGGCAGTAGCCGGAGAACCTACTGCTGAGTCATTGGCGGGCTTTACTGCCTGGGCAGCAGAATCAAGGGTTCAAAACTCGAGTCTTTGGGCCGGACAAGTGACTTTCCTCATGGGGAGAGCGACTGCTAACTCTGTTGCCAAAGCTTAGCTCCCATGTACTGAGTGACAGCTTGTACAGTTGGTTTAAGTCAGGGTTTCCCAAGATGGCAGTGTTTGTTATTAGCCTTTGGGGCTGGATCGGCTTTGTCACGGGGACCGTCGCGTGGGTTGGAGGACGTTGAGCGGAGAAGACACGAAATCACAAGGAGGGAAACAAATGATTTGTTCGTAGTCTGGAGGAAGACGGTAAGGGTATGTAAGTTAGAAATGTGCAAACGTAATATAGCCAGTGATAACTGACTCCTTTTTCAAGTCTCTGTGCTGACTGTAATACGGGAGGACTGAAGGGTACCTTACCTTGACTGTCAAAAGTGATTTTATCTAAATCTCGCGTAGCTGGATTGGGTCCCTATGTCATTAGTCAGTCTTCAGGCATTCAGTGGAGACTGCTCCATGCCAGGCTGTGCAAGGTCCTGGAGATACAGCACCCCCAGACCAGCCATCCAACCTAGGGTTTCCCAACCGTGGCACTGTTGACATGTGGGGTCAGGTAACTCTTTGTTGTGGGGCATCCTGGTCCTTGTAGGGTGTTTAGCAGTTTCCCTGACCTCTGCTCACTAAATGCCAATAACAACCCCCCCCCCCCCCAGTTGTGACAGCCAAGAATGATTTCAGACATTGACAAATGTTGCCCGGGGGTACAAAACTGAGACCTGCCGGTCTAGCCCAATTAAGACAAGATCCTGCCTCTTGCTGGAAAGCCCCCAGTGATTCTAATGGGGACCAGGCAGATCACCAGCCCCTCCAGTCTACCCAATAAGGGCATCTAATTTCCAGCTGGGGGCTTCTGGAAGAGGGGCGGGTATCCTTCACCCTTGGCTGTCTTTGTGCTCTTGGGATGTATCCAGGGGAGCATGAGAGCATTCTGCAGCCTGTCTTGCTGGTTTTTGCTGCTGGGTAACTTGGTCAAATCCAAATATTGCTTTCTGTAAGGTTCTGTCACAGCTGCTCTGAGCCCTCTCCTTGTGGGCATTCATCAATACCAAGCCAAGTGGCCCACGTCAGGAACAGGCCGTAGGACTTGTCAGAACCCCGGATAGGCACTCTCTCAGATTTCTTTGCCCAAAGAAGTGGGGCACTCCTGATCGGTCTGTTCCCCAAGTCTGAGAACCGTGTGGTGACATCTGCAAAGCACTTAAGCCCCTGGCTCAAAGTAGATGCTCACCAAATGGCAGATGTTGCTGTGTTATTATTATTGGAATAGCTATTATCAACGTGCAGCAAGAAAAAAGGTATGTAAATAAAAACATTTAGGGTATGAACTCTTGCAGACATAATTTCAGTTTAGAGACGTCACATGGTGCTGAGGAACCTCCCTATGCCTTCAGGGCTGTGAAAACCAACCGCCCTTCAGACATCCAGGGACTACAGCCCTTGCAGCATAATAGTTCACAGTAAAATGCCATCTCACAAAGTGTCTGCTGTGGCGGGTGTCCTGCCATTTCTCGCTGGTTCCAGGGGACACATTTGCAGGAGTGACTCAGGGCGCCCTCCCAGGTCACTGGTGATTAACATTCATGGTCCTGGAGATGTGGCATTGACAGATGTTTTCTCAGATGGTCCCCGGACGCCGTTGCTATCATTCAGCACCTGAATCAGGGGAATTGCTGTTGGTAAAAGTCAGGGAAAGCTGTGCTTTTAAAGTCCCTGTGTGAAGGAAAGGTTTAAAAAAAAAAAAAAAAAATGCCGGGAAGCCCTTTAAACTAATTTTAATGGGACCAGGAGAATTAGAGCTTTGCTATAAGGATTTGCTGATCAAAGGCAGGCCATCCCGACTGGCGTTTATCTGACACTACGCAGCTGCTTCTGTCTTTTTGATGTCCTTCCCCAACCAGACGGGCAGGATGAAAGAAAACTCGTTTCTTAACGGTAGAGTCTCCCATCCCGGCAGGACAAGGGTGGGCTTGGTATCCCATCGGTGTTCATGATGCTGATTCTCCTGTTTGCTTTAGTCCGTTTGTAAGATGTGAAAGTTGACAGGGGGGTTAAAAAATGGTGCATGCTCTTACGTCCAGGGGAGAGGCAATGGCCTGAGACCCTCTTGCCGCCCCTGCCGTTTCGGCAGACAGATTGATTTCCAACGTTCTCCTGGCTGGACCGTTTCAAGGCTCGCAATAAATAAATGACAAGGGGCCCCGGGATGACGCGGGGTGGGAAGGTCACTCGTCCAGTGGCTGAAGGAAACAGGCGACGAGCTTGTTGAAATGTGCACCAACATCGTATAATAACATGTGCTGGTGTTCAGTTGATTTTTACTATTTTTATAATCTGGAGCCTTGAACGTCCATATATCCACACATATACAATATGTATATATAGTCACATAGCCGCCAAGGAGTAGGGTAGAAGGTAGTTTGTATTAACCCCATTTAAACCAAAGTTTAAGTAGCTTGTCTAAGATGTTAACCCTTCCCCACAAGGTGATACGGTCCTTGTTCCCCCCCCACCCCCACCCTTAAAGAAATGAGAACATTCCCACTATATATTAGCACCTAATATTTGCTGGCGTGGCATTAGGTGGTTTACATGTATTATCTCACTGAGAACCCCGTGAGGCAGGCCGGACGTGGTTCTGTTTACAGATACGGGAACAGCAGTGGGTACAGTGGTTGACGAATATGCCCAACGTCAGCCAGCCCACGAGTGACAGACTGGGGACTCAGGGACCTCTGGACTATCCGGTCTATCCCTGGCACTTCCGGACGCCCTGGGTCCTCGGCTGTGAGCTCGCTGAGGTCTGAGACTGCCTAGCTCACGTCTGTCCCCGCAGAAGCTGACACAGGGCCTGGTGCAGAGCAGGCCAGCTTTGAGCTGAAGCGTGGAAGAGGGGGCAGGAGGAGAGAGGAGGGAAGGGGGAGGGGAGGGACAAAGAGGTGGGGAGAGAAAAGGAGGGGAGTTGTTGCATTTCCGGTGCGTCTACTTGTCTCTACAAATGGCACAAGGAGTCTGCACTGACGTTGTTACTGTTTATCGTTGTTTAGTTGATGAAGTAGACAAACCATTGGGTTTTCCGCCACCACCATGTTCTTCTAAAACCACGGGAATAGTCAGGGTCCCGGCAGGAAATAGAGGGCAGCAATCAAATGGGACCACTGAGGGGAGTTTAACGCAGAGTCATTTACAAAAGTTTGGGCAGCTTTAAAGGAGGCAAGTGGGAGCTAAGCATGCACTCCGGGCCTGGAGGGGGCTCTTACCACCTCTAGGTCTCAAGGAGGGGTGGGCGAGGGTTCCTGGAACCCAGAGAAGGAGCTGTGGAGCCTGCGGAGGAATTCAGCTGCTGTCCAGCTGTTGCAAAAGGCAGCTGGGGGCCTAACTTACCCCCACTCCTTCCCTCCCACCTTTCAGTTCTCTGTCGGTGCCCTTGCCTCACCCCCCCAACAATGGCCAAGCCCAACAGGAAGCTGGAATGTGAGGGCACCCTTGATCCAGAGATGCCAGCTTTCCAGAGGAAGAGGGAGAGTGGATTTGAGGGGCAACGGGAAATTCCCGCAGTTAGAAGAGGGGTAGGTAAGGTATTTAACAACCTGAGCAGCGGGGGCCCACACAGAACCAGGCATCGACCAGAATGGCGGCAGCCATAACGTGGCTTCCTTTCTTCCTCTGGAATGCGCTGAAGTGGGTCCTTGGAAAAGGTGTGCACATACCTCCCGCGGGACCCACGAGACGTGCACACAGCTTCTCTGAGTTGGCCACCCCGGTGGGGACCGCAGGGGCATCAGCTGTGGCTCAGACAGGGCAGGGCCAAATCCTCACCAGCCACAGACCCTGCACTGTGACCCTGTCACTCAGACATATAGGCTCCGAAAAAGGATAGTGATATGTCCTCTACCCAAGGCCAGCGTCCAACACCGTCTCAAACTTATGAAAGTTCCAGAGCTTCGGAGAAGCCCTCCCATCACACTCATTCCCCCAACACGTGATCATTCTAAGCAAACTATTTTGACAGATGAAATTGCAGATAATTAGCCTGACTCTGCCAACTTGAAATTACTGGGGATGATTTCTGTGGCTGTACTCAAATTTCTGGAAGATTATCTAAAACGGGGAAACAGGCCAGTGTTAACCTCATCTCACCCCTTGGACACATCGCTGTGAGTGTAGAAGAATACTTCAGGTCACTCATAAACGTCTGTGATAAGTGCAGGAGAATATGCCAGTCAATTAAAGCCACGCGGCCTGGATCTGTTCATAGCAGTAAGATTGAGAAAGTGCTGTCACCTAAATGCCTTTTTACTAACATCCAGCCATCTTTTTAGACACATTCTGTCTTTGCTGCTCTATGAGTCTTTTTTACTTAGAACAAGATGGGCATCCGAAAAATAGAGTGAGATATATGGGAAGTTTTTGTCTCCATCTCTATTCCTATATGCTCCCCGACCAGTGATTTAGCAGCATTGGATTTTGAAGATTTACTTCTCTCCTTTTTCTAGAGCCTAGAGACAGCATGCCTTTGTGAGACTTTAGCAGCTTGATTTCAGTAATGCCCCCCCCCCCACCCCGTGTCCTTACCCTTTATCACGTGACTTTATGGAGCTCCCATAAAGGCAGAGTACATTTTCCCTCCCCACGTGCCTTAGCTCAGGCTGCCACAACCAACTACCATAGACCAGGGTTGGGGGTTAAGCAACATAAATTTATTTCTTACAGTTCTGGAGGCTGCAGGTCTGAGATCAGGATGCCAGTGTGGTTCAGTTCGGATGAGAGCTCTCTTCTCGATTTACAGATGGCTGCTTTTTACCGTGTCCTCACATGGTGGACAGAGCTCTGGTCTCTTCCTCTTCTTATAAAGACACTGATCCCATCACGGGGCCCCACCCTTATACCTTCATCTAAATCTAATTGCCTCTCAAAGGCCCCACATCCAAATTTAATAACACTGGGAGTTAGGACTGCAGCATATGAATTTGGAGGGTACACAAACATTCACTCTATAATATCATGTGGCTCATTTTGACCCATAGAATAAGGCAGAAATAATTGTGTGCCAGCTCTGAGACTAGACTTTAAAGGCCCTTGCATGATTCTTCTTGCTCTCTTACAGCACAGGAGGGGGATAAGAGGCACAGGGAGATAAGAGGTTTCAGCTAAGGTGGCCCAGCCATTTCCAGCCCAGAACAAAGCTCGTAGTTAACCCATAGCTACGTGAATGAGCCTAGCAAAAATCAGTAGAGGCCAGCTTACGTTAACTGATCCCTAGCCTACCTACAAATGCATGACTTATAGTAATCAATGATTATGTTTTATGCTGCTGTGTGTTGGGGTGGTTTGTTATGCAGCAATAGCTAGCTGATACACTTTGGTTACTGGATAATCCTCATCATTATTTTCTTCCTAGAAAGGAACTTGAGTGTAGTGTTTAAAAGCATGGAGTAGATTCAGAATTCTCAAATTTTCATTCTACCTCTGGCACTTACTATTTATGTAAACTTAGGCAAGACATTCTTAATTGCCTCATCTGTAAAATAGGTACAATAACAGGTTTGCATAAGGCAATTATGAGTAGTAAATGAGTTAATGCATATAAAGTGCCTCGCACGGTGCCTGATTCAGAGTAAGCCCTGGGGAGGTGTTTGCTGTTACGCCTTTTAAAGGGTTTGAGACTGGGACAGGGGAGGCCAGGGGTGAGGTTAGTTGATGCCCAGGTAGGGTTTGTTCTACTCTCAAATAAAGGGCTCTGATGTCTCATCTTAGCATGAGACCAGCTCACTTTTCCCAAAATAGGAAATATAATCAAGAATTCTTTAGACTTCTCTGAGATGACTGTTTCTTCTCTGAGAGATAGGCATTAGCGTTTTGATGGAATTCTTCCCTTTCTCCGTGTAGAAGTGATGACAAAGAAAGGAGGCATCAGCAAAGTGACTCCAATGTGGACAACCGTTGTGAAGGGCGCAGACCCTTTTGCATTTCCTCCCTCTCTTCCCCACATCTAGGTGCTCCCCGTTCCTGCACTGTGCACCCAGATCACTTACCGAGAAATTTCATCTCTCCCAAAGTCTTGGGGCTGCCGCTCCCACCATGGATGCCTTGAACCTCCCTGTTGCCCTTCCCACTCAAGGCATTTGCTACCCCTAGACAAGGATTTTCGTGTAGTAGCTAACTTGTTCCAAAGTCACCCCTCCTAAGTAACCTACTTGTTGTTTACCAAATATGTTTCTTGAATAGTATTTTATCATGGAAAAGTGAGTTTAATGGCGGGAAACCGGAACACCTTGATGGTCATTGGTAAAGCTAATTGGAGGGAAAGTAGGCACTCAGGACTCACCCAACAACAGCCAGGTAGCAACCCATTAAGACCAGTCCTGGGCATTGAGATAGGCTCATGAGTCACCAGTGGGAGGCACTGAGGTCACATGACCATTGCAAAGCCCCCTGTCCTGGGTAATAGCTGCAGACATTCATGATGCCTATTTTCTCACGTTTTTGTATGTGTTCCCTCAAATCAATACTAATTCCCCTTTCCCCACCCTCTGCTCTGCAGTCATGAACCCTACCTGTCCTTCAAGGCTGTCCTGTTCTTTGTCTCTCAGGAAGGCTTCCCTGAGGCTCTGGTTGTCAGTTACTCTTCCTCCCCTGGCTTCTTCATAGCCACTGACACATGAATCTTTCCAATCCCCTGCTGGGCTGTGAGCTCCTTGAAGACAGTAGCCATATAGCATTCATGCCATCATCTCCCACATGACTTAGCAGACTAACGTATAAAGCTCTCCATAAATAGTTGTTTAATTTTTAAAAAGGACCGATTTCCCAGTGATTTCATCCATTTTGGGGGGGTGATGATACCTGCACTTCTTCCCAAATATGTGGATTCCCCAAACCCAGGCCTCTTGTAAGCTCTGGTGGTTCCTAGACACACTGAACCACTTCTGCTGTCCCCCTTGGGGTACCTGGGATAAGGACAGAGTGTTTAAGAAGCTCCTTTCATTCCCATGTCTTTCTTTGACACCCGCTCAGGCAGTTTTTATCCTAAGAGAATCACAAAGGAAGACCTATCCGCATCTTTAAGAGCATTGCGGAAATAACTTGGCCATGAGAAGTCCCATTGTCCGTGAATTTCAAGCTAGTCGAGCCAGACTCTCAGAGTTAGCCTCTTTGCACTTTGAGCTCTCGTAAATCATAAAGTCATAGTGCTGGACGGACACTTAGAAATCTTGTCCAATCCACCCACGAAAACATGCACTCCTTGAGAGGTGCTTCTCACCCAGTCCACACGTTGTACAGATGCACATAGCCCAAGGACGGAGAACCAGTAGTCGGGCTGCGCCTGGAACTCTCTGGCTTCTCAGTCGGCATCCACCCATTACCCTGTGCCGAGCAGAGATGGCAAGGAAGGAATGGATTGCTGTCTCCAAGCTACACCGTTGTGTGCAATAAGCTCTGTGATGACTGGTATACAGAGTCATAAACCCCTGTGATAAGGATGTAACCCAGAAGCTTTATCTGGCCCGTCAATCCTCAGTAAATGTCACTACCTAGTGACAATCTCCCAGGCCCAGCCCCTGCTGCCCTGCCTGTCACTTTGGAGTCCCTCTTGCAGAAGAGCGAGGCCCTACTCGATGTGATCCGATCACAAGAATTAGCATCAGAAACTGCTTAAAAATTTTTTTAAAAATTGTTTTCATGATATTCCTGTCCGCTTTGTGTGCATATGTGTGTGTGCGTGTGGGAAATGCTGAGCAAGTGCGGTGATGTTACGTAGACGTTTGACACCTGCATAATGGGGCATCCAGGAGAAAGGCCTTGTGCTCAGCACTTTGAGGGCAGTGAGGTCACATCCAAAAAACAAACAAGCAAAAAAAGAAGCAGGGGCTGCCAGGGAAAGAGTGAGCCTAGTGGATTTCCAAAGAAGAGAGGATGGCAGGGGCAGGCAGGGGGGAGGGTTCAAACGCGGCTTCACAGATGCGGCGATAGTTGGGCAAGACTCGGAAACTTGAGAATGTTTTCAGTGGGGGAAGGAGGAAGGATTCCAGGTAGAAAGGGTAACGTGAGCCCAGCATGCATTAAAAGTGAGATCTACCAGAGCTTGGGAAAGCGGGTAATCGCTTCTGTATGTAAGTTTTCAGAAGAAGCACACAAGAGGGAGGAAGACCAATTTTATGAAGCTTCCGGTACAAGAACATATCGCTATAGGTCAATCTCATTTATAGAACACAGATGGGAAAATCCTAAATGAGGTATCGGGACATTGAATCCAGAAGATTATTGAAATGCATACATTGTGACTAATGAGCCTTACCTCAGGAATGCAAGGGTGGTATGAAATTTTGAAATCAGTGTAACTCAAGACCTGAACCAATTAAAGTAAAATGATAATATGATTATTCGGTAGATCCAGAATAAGTGATCAATACACTTCATGAAAAAAAAAAAAAAATAGGGGCGCCTGGGTGGCTCAGTCGGGTAAATGTCTGACTTCCGTTCAGGTCATGATCTCATGGTTCGTGAGTTCCAGCCCCACGTCAGGTTCTGTGCTGACAGCTCAGAGCCTGGAGCCTGGTTCCGATTCTGTGTCTCCTTCTCTTTCTTTCCCCACCTCCTCTGGCACTCTGTCTCTGTCTCTATCAAAAATGAATAAACATTAAAAAAATTAAAAAAAAATAGAACCTCTTACCAAACTGGAAATTGATAAAATTGTCCTTAACACAATAAAAAGAAGTTCTAAAACTTGAAGGCAAACATCATACTTGATGGTGTTTGTTTTTTTTTTTTTTTACTTTTAAAAACAAGTAAAGTTTAACAAGTAAAAATTACAACCTTCTCCCAGCAGTGAGTGATTGCATCCTTTGAAAGTAAAGGAGGGTTAGAAGAGTGCAGAGCAATTTCTAGCTTCTGTCGCGAACACACGTTGGCAGGTGCATCCAGGCGCACGAGGCTGTACACACAGGCTCTGAAGAAGTATCCAGAAGACCACCAAGCCCGAGATGGGCTGGAAACAGCTGATAAGTTTGGCCTGCCTCTGGCATGGCAATACGGGGGTGGCAGAGGTGGCCGTGATGCCAGACTAGACCACTGTCCTCATAGGACGCGGGAGTTAAAAATCGATCTCCGCAGTGAGCAGCGTGGCTCAGTTCTGTGGTTTTACTTGCTCTGCACCATTTCATCGAGCAATGTTCGGACAGTTTCAATGAGCCGGGGGGTGGGGGTGGGGTGGTGGGGTGCAAGCCAGGAGAGAGCGAGGGTGTTAAAACGGCCCCTGGGAAACGGCTGAGATGGTTCCTAGGCTGTGCTGGGTCTGAAGGAGAGGGTTCCTGACTCTCCCAAGCAGAGCAGTGGGTGACATCAAAGTCGCCTCCTTCACCCGTAGCCTTAAAACAGGACAGGATGGGATGACGGCACCAGGTGACCTCGCGGGGCTCTCGGGGAGCAGGAAAATGTGCCGGGGCTCTCCACCCTTTCTGGGACCTGGGTTCCGTTCCCTCAAGAACCAAACAAAGTATGTTTTCTCAGTAAGGCTTTAATTTCTCCTCCCCACTGGACCCTGGGCTTAAATACTTGAAGTATGACGCCTGCCTTCGAGTTTTAGCACTTCCTTTGATCACGTTCAGGACAATTTCCAGGACAGTTCAGAACTAGGCAAAGACACCTGCTTTCCCAAGTGTTATTCAACACCGTATTTAAATTCTTTGCCGATACAATGTAATAGTAAATAAGAAAAAAAAAAAAAAACTAGGCACAAGAACTGGGAAAGCAAGCATAATGCTTTCGTTATCTTCAGAAGTTATGACTATCTGCGCACAAAAACTAAAGAGATCTACACGTGAAATTTTAGAAGTAAAAAGAGAATCCCAAAAGGCTATTGCATACAAGGTCTACAGTTTAACAAAATCGATAGAGTTCCTATAAACTATAAAATATCTTAGAAGATATAATAGGAAAATTAGCCTGTTCACAATGGCAACAGATATTAATAATGGCTGACACTTACTGAGTTCCTACCTGTGTTCTAAGCATTTACCTCTTCTACCTTGTTTGATTCACACAGCAAGCTCATAACCTGACCTAACCATGAATAATATAACAAAAGCCTAGCAAGAACTTTGTAGACAAAATTGTATATTGAAGGGCATAAAGGACTCAAGTAGATGAAAATACATACATATCATATTGTTTGATGAGAAGACTCAACAGATAAATTTTATAAATATCAACTCTCCCCCAAATTAATTAATAAACTCAAAACAGTTCAAAGTCCTAATGGGCTTTTGGGGGGGGGGAGTAGGGGGCAGTTTTATAAAAATAGAGAAACTCGTTCTAAAATTCATACAAAAGAGTAAACATCTAAGAATAATAGCCAGAACATGTCTGAAAAAAGAACAAGAAAGAAAGAACCGTTACCAGGACTAATGTTATCATAATGAAGACAGTGTGATGTTATTACAGAAATAGACTACTGGATCGATGGAGGAGAATGAAGATCTCAGAGGCAGACACAAACATATATAGAAACTTAACACATGAGGGGCAGCCGGGTGGCTCAGTCGGTTAAGTGTCCGACTTTGGCTCGGGTCATGACCTTGTGGTCCGTGGGTTCAAACCCGCATCGGGTTCTGTGCTGACAGCTCAGAGCCTGGAGCCCGCTTCGGATTCTGTGTCTCCCTCTCTCTCTGCCCCTCCCCTGCTCTCTCTCTCTCTCTCAAAAATAAATAAATAAATAAATAAATAAATAATAAACAAACAAACAAACATTAAAAAACTTTTTTTTTTAAGAAACTTAATACATGATAGAGTTGGCATTGCAAGCTAACAGGGCAAACTTGAACCACTAAACATCTTTCAAAGGGGTGCTGAGCCAATTACATTTCCACATAAGAAAAAGAAATGAAGCCATATCACTACCTCACACCATACACAAAAATAAAATTCAGAGGGATCACAGACATGCATGCAAAAAGAAAACTTTATTAGAAGAAAATGAAACAACATATCTTTAAGTCCTCAGATGGGGGAAGCAGTTCTTAGTAAAGGCCCTGCATTCCCCCCTCCAAATATCAGGTGAATGAAACATTAATACATTTTGCTCATTTCAGTTATCAGCCTTTGTGAAAAAAAACTAAAAGACAAACTACAGACTGTGAGTAGATATTTGCAATATATAAGTGAATTAGTATCTGGAATACATAAAGAATTTTCAACATATTAATAAGAAAAAGACAAACAACCAAAAACGGAAGAAAGAGAAGAGAAAAGAAATGAGGGGCGCCCGGGTGGCTCAGTCGGTTAAGCATCCAACTTTGGCTCAGGTCGTGATCTCACGGTTCGTGAGTTCGAGCCCCGCGTCGGGTTCTGTGCTGACAGCACGGAGCCTGGAGCCTGCTTCCGATTCTGTGTCTCCCTCTCTCTCTGCCCCTCCTCGCTTGTACTCTGTCTCTCTCTCAAAAATAGATAAAAACATTTAAAAAATTTTTTTAAAGAAAAGAAATGAAAACTGGCCACACCGCTACACGTGGCAGGAGAGACTTAACCACACTAGTAGGCTGGGAACTACAGGAACAACAGGTGTCGGTTCACTGCCACCCGCTGGGGAAAGCTTACACTCTGATTGGGTCACACACGGCTGAGGGGGTGGGAACATGGGGCCTTCCATGCACTACTGTTGGAAGGATGTGCTGGAATAACTCCCTTGATGAGCAATTTGGTTATCATCGGGTGAAAATGAAAAAGTGCACGTATTAGGTGCCGACGATTTCGTCCTACATCTCAGAGGAGTTCTCCCAGGTATGCCTAACCGGACATCCGTGAAGATGTTCGCCGCAGAACTGTTTACTCTGGGAAAGAAGGGAAAAACTAGAAACAGTTTAAATGTTTCAAATGTTACAAATAGGAGAAGAACAATGGCTACTTTACCAGATGGTACTTAACACAAAAGAATAAACCACTGACGATTCTCCAAAGCCATAATAGCGACAGGTAACAACAAAACCCAAACCGTGGCATAAACACACTTGCGCAAATGAAAACCTGTTGTCATTGACGTCTACATATGCAAAAGATTAAGGAGGGTTGACTTGAAGGACACTCAGTGAATTCCTTTGGAGGATTACGTTCCGCTGTGCTCTCTGGTGCCTGACATTTTGTCGCAGTGTTGCAAAGTCGGGTGTGGAACAAAGCACCAATGCCCAGCTTCCCTGCTGGGAGAGCCTCTCTTATTATATGCTTTTTGTGCAATCTTTACGTTTCATATATTTTTGCATTAAGGGAGCTACGAAACATTTTCCTCTTTGTCTGTGGTGGGATGGGGCGGATGGCAGTGTGTGTGAAGGGAACCGCCCCTTTCTGAGACCTCCTGAATTACACGTATGAAACGCTTTCAACCTCGGGACTTTGCATACTGCTGCTCAGAACAGATCCAGGCTGTGAGTTGTCATAACAACAAACACAATGATTTGAAATGCAGATTCTTTCTTTTACTCTGAAGGAAACCAGGGAGGAATATAGAATACTTTGTATTGGACAAGAGCCTGTTGGAGTCCAAATGTGACATTAGAAATTGGTGATATGCCCAGCAAAGAAGAAAGTGTATGATTCATGAAGCATCTAAACTGAGAATCATATAGGTTTTCAGAAGGCCTGTCCATTCAGATTATAGAGTTTTGACACATAAAATGATTTTTTGATCTCAGAGGTCCTATGAGAGTGGTTTTAGGTTATGTTGGAGAGGCGGCAGGTTGGAGTGGATAAGCATTCTGGCTCTAAAGTCCGGTAGGCCTGTTGACCACCTGCTAGCTGGGTGGCATTTGGGCACGTTACTCTGTTAGGCTGCTCCAGAGAAACAGAACCGATGAGACGTGTGTATATATACACAGAAAGAGATTATTATAAGGAATTGACTCATGCAGTTATGGAGACAGACAAGTCCCAAGATCCACAGAGTGAGTTGACAAGCTGGAGACTCGGGAAGAGCCAGTGCTCCAGTCTGAAGGCAGTTGGGCAGGAGGAATTCTTTCTTACTCAGGGGGATGGTCAACCTTTTTGTGCTAGTCAAGCCTTCAACTGATTAGATGAGGCCCACCCTAATTAAGGAGCGCAATCTCCTTTATTTGGTCTACTGAGTTAAATAGTAGGCTTGTCCAAAAACACCCCCACAGGAACACCCAGAATAATGTTTGACCACACGTCTGGGCATCCCACGGCCCAGTCAAGTTGACACATAAAGTTATCCATCACACTTACCCTTTCTGCATCTTGGTTTCCTCATCTCTAGACGGTAGTAAATAGCTCATAGAGTTGGAGTGCAGCATAAGTTGCTGCCTACGAAGAACAATCAGGGGAGCCGGGACTTAGCAAGTGCTCAGTATGTAATTACTGCACAAATCAGCAGAATTCTGTCTGAATGTTGTTTCTCAGTCTCTTCTGTTTGTTTTACGTCGTTTTAGGAGTCATGTGTGAGCGTCCAAACATTGCTTAGATTTGCTTGTTTTTGTGCTTCATAAAAATGGTAGCTTTAGACTTGCTTTGTTCACTCTTGACTGTATTAGCAACATTCACCCCATGCCATTGCATATGGTTGTGGGTATTCAGACAGCCCTGAAGAGCGTCCATCCTGTCAATGGATATTTGGGTCTCTGCTTGCGTTTCCGTTTGAACAGTGCTCCTGTGAACAGGCTGGTCCATAGCAGCTGGGACCCACCTCTACATTTTTCTCTAGGATATGTTCCTAAGCAAAGAATTTCTGGGTTGTAACTAAATATGATTTTAAAAACCAGACATATATGCACTAGAATGATTACGCCGGCTTATGGTAGGTCTTAAATTATGATTGGTTTCTTTTTTCTATTTTTAGAGCTCCTGGAAAGTGATTATATTGTTTTCACAATAAGAAAATTAATTTGTTTTTTTAAGACTCCATTATTTGTTACTATGTGTGGATTCTGCGTGTGGCTTTTACTTCCTTACACGCCTCTCAGCTCAGTGTATCACCTCCCTAGGGAGCTGGGGGAGGGGTTTGCTTGACTTTAGTTAAGGCAGGCAGGTACCTAATTCTCAAGGAGCTGTCCCTAGGGCCAGGACTTGCACAAGGTAAGAATGACACCCTCGTGGGGACCTATCAAGGAGAGAAATCTAATGATTTGATTATAATTAACCATTCTATGCAAACTCTTCCACTTTTGCTGGGGCCTGGATTTTCTGAGTATTGAAATTTGTATGTTGCGGAAGGACTCCAGGCCCATAAGCCATGGGGATGTATCCTTCCTAGCTCTTTATTTTTTTTAATGTTTCATTTATTATTTTTGAGAAATAGAGCACGAGGAGGGGAAGGGCAGGGAGAGAGGGAGACACAGAATCTGAAGCAGGCTCCGGGCTCTGAGCTGTCGGCACAGAGCCTCACGCGGGGCTCAAACTCACAGACTGTGAGATTGTGACCTGAGCCTAACCGACTGAGCCACCCAGGTGCCCCAGCAATATGTTAGATTAAAAGGGAACGGTCAATACAGTAGGTACTACGGAAGAAAAGGGGGAAGAGTCAAATGAACACACACAACATCCAACGAACACAAATAAGGGGCAAAATAAATCCCAATGTATCGGTGAATAAATCCAACTCTGTCAAGAATCACAAACAATATAACCAAACTAATCCCAGCATTTAAGAGACAGATTCCCTGATGAATAAACGAAGTCTACATGTTCTCTGCTTTTATCAGGAGATACCTAAAATAAAAGTGCTCAAATATTCAAAATTTAAAAAAAAAAAAAAAAAAAAAAAACAATTTTCTACCTAGAAAACTCAAAGGCTGTGCATACCAACTAATAAAAACTAAGTTGGGAATTAAGCAATTTTGCTGGGAATGAGCTCACATATACAAAAGTCAGTATACACATCAGCCAGAACAATTGGAAAATACAGTTTTAAAAAGATGTCATATACACTAGCAATCAAAACTTAAAGGTGCCTAGAAATGAGCCTTTATGGAGTAATGAATAACTTATTGACCCAGAGAAATGGAAATGATAGGCCATATTCATTAGTGGAAAGAATCCATGTTTTAAAATGGAAATTTTCCCGAATCAGTATATAAGGTTAATATAACTCTAATCATGAACCTAACGGAATTGTCCACAGAAAATTCCACAGAATTTTCTATGGAAATTTATGTAGAAGAGCAAGGAGGCAACATAACTTTTAAAAAGAACAGTATGGGGAAGGGACTTTCCCTCCTAAATAGACACTATAAAGTTGTAGTAATTAAGGCAGTATGATATTGACTCGAAGACAGACAGATCTACCCATGGAATGAAACAGAGCTCTCAGACCCAATCCCATACGTATATGAGAGCTTAATCCACAATAGGGGTGGCATTATAAATCAGTGAGAAAAAGCACAAACTGACCAAAAAAAAAAAAAAAAAAAAAAAAAATAGAAATGGGATTGCCATTTTTCTGCGTGAAAAAAAAAAAAAAAAAAAAATCAATTAGATCCTTACCTCAATCCGTAAAACTCAACCCCAAGTGGAGAAAACTTAACTTAAAAAGGTGAAGTTTTAACACATTTAAGAGACAATATGGGAAAATATGCTATGACATTTCTTCAAAATGTACTAATGATTAAGAAACTATGGTAAATCTGACTGTGTTGCACTTGAAAATATCTAGAAAACAGAAGTCACCGCAAAGTAAAAAACACAAACCAGAGTGGAAATAGGTACTTACACATCAAACAAACAAACAGGTAGCATCCAGAATATTGAAAAAATACATGATTTAGTAAGAAGAAGCTGGATAATATGATAGACTTGAAGATAAGGGGTATAGATAGAAAATTCACAAAAGACCTGAATGGCCTATAAGCACAGAAGAAGGGTGTTAAACCTCACCAGTCATCAGGGCAGTGCCTGGTGAAGCAAGGGGAACTTCTCCACCCCTGTCAACCCTGGCAGGGGCCATCTGTCCAGATGCTCCAGGAGGGGCAGAAAGCCAGGGAAGAGTAACGTCCAAGACTCATGACATGTTTTGGACCAGACTGGCAAAAATCAGTAATGACAACACTAAGAGTTGGTGAGGAGGTAGAGACACAGAACTCCATCTACGCTGTCCGTGGGAGAGCAAATTAGTTCAATTTAGAGAGGAATTTGGCAATATTTAGTAACACTGTGGATGCATATATTCTAAGATTCAGCATTTCCAATTCTAGGAATATACCCAAAAAAGATTCCCGCATGCTTATAAAGAAACTGGTAAAGCCAAAAAATACTTAATGCGGCACTATCCGTAATAGGGGGGGAAAAAAACCTTTCTGTGGTGCTTGGGGAGAGGGGCGGCCTGTAACCCCCTAACAGAAAAACCGATGAAAATTTGCAGTGTCCTTTGCACACTGTAATACTACACAGCAGTCAGAATGATTGAATGAGGGCTGCATGCATCAGTGGGGATACAGCTGCAAAAACGTAATGCCCAGAAGAAAAAAAAAAAGTTTCAGAATGATGTCAATTTAGTAATTTAAAAAAAAAAAAAAAAAAGGAAGCCACCTTATATACACATGCCATACCTACGTGTCTAGGATGCATACCTAGGTAGCAAAAATAGAGAAGCCAGCGTGGCAGTGATAAACCTCGACTCCCCTGGGAGGATTGGAGGAGAAGGAGATCAAGAAATAACACACAGAGAGCTGCGGTTGCATCTACAAAACTTTAATGCCATTCAGGAAGGAAGGGAGGCAAGATGTGTTGAGATGCGGCAAAGCTCCACGGTGGATACATAGGGCCGCGACATGAATTCTCTTTGTTTTTCCCAGTAGGCAGGAACTATTTTATCGTCACCTACATTTTTTTGAAACTTGTCAAAGTAGGAAAATCAGCCCAGAGGCTGTTGTATTAATCCAGACACTAAGGAGATAAGACTCACTAGGACTAGGGCAGCTGTAGAAGGCAGAGAAGTGGACAGGACCAAGAAATGTTTTGGAGGCAAAATGGACGATCTTGGACAGATTTGCTCTCTCATGTACAGCGGGTAGAAACAGACAGTCGCTGCCCTGTCCGTGTTCTGCGGACCTTTCTGGGTGCTCCGGTTGATTTCCAGCTGCTATTGGCTGCATCTCTGTGCTGATGAAGGCTCTTCCCTCTCTCCTCCCCTCTCCCACCAGAACTGCCCAAAGCTGTGCTGCCTCCAAGTGGTAGACCAGCTGTGCTAATAAGGAATGCGGCCATCAACCCACGGGCCTCAGGAGTTGGCCGGAATCATTCTGAAACTTGTGCTTTGCACCATTTCCCGAAGCTTCCCCTAAGATTCATCTTCAGGCACCATCCGAGGTGGCAGGTTTAATAGGACTCACTTTTTTTTTTTTTTTATAATTTCTTACAGTTAATTTATTTATTTTGATAGAGAGCGCAGGCAGGGTGGGGGCAGAGAGAGAGGGAGAGAGAGAATCCCAAGCAGGCTCTGTCTGCACTGTCAGCACAGAGCCCGACGTGGGGCTGGAACCCATGAACCGTGAGATCGTGACCGGAGCCGAAATCAAGAGTCGAAGGCTTCGCCGATGGAGCCACCTGGGTGCCACACTAGGAGACACTTGTAGGCAGTCTGCCCTCCCTCGGATCCCTTCCCCACCTCCCTATCAGTGTTAGCCCTGCTTCCCCGGTGAACCCTTTTTCACTTGTGTCCTTGCCTCGGATCTGCAGCTGGAAGAGCCCGCACTATGGCGACAATCTTACTTCCAAAGCGTGCCCACCTCCAAAGAGGGCCCACGTGCCACCAGGCACGTCACTGGCGTCCCTCTCAGTCTGTCCGACAAGAGGAAGGGGGGATGAAACGAAGACAGATTCCAAGGGCTGCGGGCAGGCCAGGGGGAGACACAACACATGCCAGAGAAAGCGTAGCCAAGGGGCGGAGGACACAACGGGCTGCTTGGAGATTCGCTGCCCCGGGTCTGTGCCAGCACCTACGGCAGTGCCTCGTGCAGGGATTCCCGTGACTGATTCAGCAGTGTGGCACCACCTGATGATGAGCCGTCCCGTGTCCGATGCCCCTGGGATGTCACCGATTTGCACTTCCTTCCAGCCGTGTCTGCCGAGCAGGACTGCACACTGATGGGTTCTGCTTTGATAGGAAATATCACCGAATGTTACTGGAGGGCGACTTCTTGACACGGCATCAAGTGACAGTCCAGTCGTGCCACAGTGACACTTCAGCAGCGAATTAGAAAGCATTCACCTAGACGGTAATATAAGAAATGATTGCTGGGGCGCCTGGGTGGCTCGGTCGGTGGAGCGTCCAACTTCGGCTCAGCTTGTGATCTTGCGGGTTTGTGGGTTCGAGCCCCATGTGGGGCTCCGTGCTGACAGCTGAGAACCTGGAGCCTGCTTCCGATTCTGGGTCTCCCTCTCTCTCTCTGCCCCTATCCCGCTCACAATCTGTCTGTCTCTCCCTCAAAAATAAACATAAAAAAAAAAAAAGAAATGATTGCTTCAATTTGTCATTTACACAAACAAATGATAGCCCCTTAGGTATTCTCATCATGTATTATTAAACTGATAACCCCTTGCCTTTAAGCAGGGGATTTTTTTTTTTTGAAGCCCATTGCATCTGGCTACTGAGTCAATGCGACTGTTCGGAAAAGCAAAGCACTGTAGTACGATTCTTGACCTTTCTCTCACTGCTGATTTGGAAAGAAAGATGCTTCCATTGACCTCCACCTTCTCATAAAGGTGAATGAAGACGTCCCTAGGGAAACTAGCTTTGGCTTCTCAGTATCCAGTGCATTTAAACAGTGCCAGGGAGTCAGTGAAACACATCACTTCAAATGCCCATCAGTGAAGCAAGCTATTCCCTCCTGGCTAGCGCAAAAGCAGGAGACTGTGCGGATACCCGAGGCACGGGCTGTGTAAGGCGGACCCTAAAAATGGTTCCAGTCTTTGGGGCCATCAGAAAGTGTCATCATCTGTAACAGAAACTGCAAGAGAACTACATATAAAGATTTGGCATCCCTAGACATGTCCATCACAGGAGATGTTCCATCCAGAGTTGCTAATGGAACTAGGGTTTATCCCATAGCCATTCAAATGACCTGTGGTTCCAACAGAGGTGAGCCTTATAGGACCCTGGAAAAAATCTTACTGAAGGTAGAGTGGATGAGAAGTCAGGAAGGCCTGAATTTAGACTTTAGCTTCACAACTTGACAGCTGCATGATCCCAGGGAAAGTTACTTAACCTCCCTGAGTCTTGGTTTCCCCACCAGTAAAGTCTAGGGCTGCGCAGGCTTGTTATGGTGATTATAGCGTAACTTACAGTATTTTACAGTATGTGGGGCACATAGTAAGCACTCAGTGGATGGCGGCTGCTACTGTTACCATCAGCGCGCAAGCAATAAAAAAAAAATTCTGCTTAGAATTCTGTGGAAAATTGTACCTATGGACGCATGTTGTAAATTTTCTGGTGCTCTTGGTGCAAAGAAAAGGAAAATGAAATTGGAGATTAGGAATTTGTCAGAATTTATCAGCACCAAGCGAGGAAAATGAGACTTTCTAGGGAGCAAGCCTTGTTTTTTAGACAATTAATCCGACTTTCCTGACGAGAGGGAGGCATTTGTTAGGAGATCCGACTCCTGTCTTCTGATTGTATAGTCTCCAAGCGACTTCTTGTCTGCGGTTGGATCTAAGTAAAGCAGGCCAAAGGGCTGTCAATGCTGAAGTCAGGGTTTTCTTCCACCAGGAAGTCATGAAATGAGCTTCTGGTTCATCTCTCCATGTCTTGTGTGTTTGGAGAGTACATCACCAGGACTCTTCTGTGAATACAAATAAAGACCAGGTTTCTGCATGTGCAGAAATCGTGGCCAGTTGGAGGCTCGTGATGACCCCCTCCCCACCCAGGAACTGTTCCCCTGGGAATTCTTGTCTGCACGCCCCCGGCTTGTTGTTGAAGTTCCGTCGTCCATATTGAGTGCTCAGTAAGCATATGGGGAAGGACAATTGATCCTGTAGTCTTCATTCTTTGTTTTTTAACATTTATTTATTTTTGAGAGACAGAGAGAGGCAGAGTGGAAGAAGGGGAGGGGCAGAGAGAGAGGGAGACACAGAATCCGAAACAGGCTCCAGGCTTCAAGCTGTCAGCAGAGAGCCCAACACGGGGCTCGAACCCATGAACTGTGAGATCATGACCTGAGCAGAAGTCAGACACACAACCAACTGAGCCACCCAGGGGCCCTTTATGTGAGTTTCATGGAGCATTTTCAAGAGGAAGAAGTTTGTCTTTTGGTAGCTCTGGGTCACTATGCAGAGCATACCTTGCCAGTGAAAACCACACACTATCAAATATGTCCTATTTACTCTTCACCACGACCCTGTAAAGATAATTTCTGACTCTCGTCTCACAGGGAAGCAAACTGAGGTTCAGAGAAAGCCAATGACTTTCTCAGAGTCACAAAGTGGGAAAATGGGAAAGACAGGATCTCAGTCTGAAGTCTGTGTTCTTTCCCCCTTCCCCTGCCGTCTCTCATCTTACTACTGCCTGTGAAGCCACTGCCCCTCCAAATACCTCTCTTGTCACAGGACAGGAGTGCCCGAGGCCTGTGCCCTGTTCATGCTGCTCCATAAAGAATTCGCCTTTTTCCTGGATTTCAGGGATTAGGGCATATTCTGTCTGTGTAGGGATCCATCTTACACAATGTGCCTTAAGAGGATGTAAATGGTTGTAATCACCTTCTATCAGTGATAAATCATTGTTCTCGCACTTATTCGGGGAAGAGCTCCCCATGAGTTTTCAAATATTCATTGAGATGATCTATCTTCCAACCACGGCTTTGAAATCTCCATCCTAGGAGAAGGCGAGGAGAGCCACCGTGAGAGATGACACATGTCCGTATCCCTGGTTAGCACTTGCAACGTTCTTTCCTATAAACACCCTGCTAAGCCCAGCTGATATATTTATTGTTATCCTATTAGGGCAGTGACAGAACTGTGATCCTGAGATATTAGATGGTCCATAACCCACATATCCCAAACGGTAGTCTTTGGATTATAAGCAGGTTCGATCTAGAAGTTTGAAAACTTCTGGCTTGAATATGGTTGAACAGGTGTCTTTATCCAAAACTTCACACAACCTTTATGGTGCTGGGAGGCATGGTAACTCTCCAAGAAGCGTCTCCCAGGCCCTTTGAGCCAGAAAATTCCTGTGTGTATCTCTTTTCAAAATGCTGACGTGGGCCTTGGGCCCCCTGACTGCCCTGTGGAGCACTGGGTTTAGGGTCTCTTAGACATTTCCAGTGTCTAAATGAACAGCTACAAATGAGCTTTTCAGCGACAACCTGTGTTCCAGGTGGTTTCCTATGATGCGGGAAATGACCTCCCAATGAGAAGGTGTATATAATAAAGTAATGAATGTGTGTGTGGTACTGGGGGATCTCAGGCTAATTCTCTAAAACCAGTGTCATCACTTTGCAAAATGAGTTTTTAAAGCCTCAGTGACTGGGATTTGGAAGGTCTGTCTTTGATATTCTCCGCGTGTGTTGGCAGAGCAAAAGTTCTGAGGAATTTCATCAGTGAAGGAACCCATTCAACCAGACCACAGCGAGCAAAGAAGAAACTGGGCAAATCCATACTTTTACCTTTGTTATTTTAAACTTCAGTTGTAGCCGGTGTTTTGGCTCTGGCTGGTGAGTTTCAGATTCTGTGTTCTGATGAGATCTGATGTGAGTATGCTTCGAAGGACATCTGTGTGTATCTGTGTTTACTCAGCTAACTGCCCTAGGAACGATCACTATAACAAGCCCAGTGGGGAGGAGACCTCCGTTTCCTTCAACAGCATAGGCAGAAGACTTAAAGTATTAGCCTGGCCCAGAGCAAAGGGCCACACAGTGCATAAGACACTTCCAGCATCAGTCGGCAGCATCCTGCCCTTCTAGGGCTTTATTTTTGGTGATATACACCAAGCAGGTATTTGCATTTTATTTCTGTTACTATCTTTCTCCTGTACATAACAAGGGAAGAAAACCAAACTGAAGAATCTCACTGTATGGTTGTAGTTGGTCCAGATGCCCCCTAAAGGGTTAAAAACAGATGATGCCTTACATTCAAATTCAGCCATACAGTATCTATGTAACATCCTTATGCCCAGAAATGTAATACGCCGAAAGCCTCACCGCTGGTGAATTTCTACTGTGTGGTCCAGGAGGGAGGTGGGTCTCTCAGAGATTACAGACCATCCTTCTGTGGGCCATGTGAACATTCTTAGACCATTGCCTAAGCTCAGCTTTTAGTCCCTTACTTTCCCCTTAGGATTCTGCTAGAAAAAGCATTTCCCCTATGGAAGGTCATCTGATTATATTCCCCGACTCTGTTCAACTTCTGACTATGAAATAGGTCGGGGCTTCTTTGTCTCGGGGCTTACTTGGTCTGCAGCAGTGGTTTTGTAACTCTTAAGAACAGTGAAACCTTTTTTCCACACAAAACTTGCACCAATTATTATTGGGGCACCTGGGTGGCTCAGTTGGTTCAGTGTCCGACTCTTGGTTTCGTCTCAGGTCATGATCTCACGGTTCATGGGTTCAAGCCCTGCACTGGGCTCTTTGCTGGCCTGGTTGGGATTCTCCCTCTCTCCCTGTCTCTGCCCCTTCCCTGCTCTCTCTCTCTCTCTCTCTCTCTCTCTCTCTCTCTCTCTCTTTCTCTCTCTCTCCCTCTCTCGCGGAATAAATAAACAAACATTTTTTAAAAACTTGCACAAATTATTATTTCTATAAGCAGAAAAGGCAAGGAGCTAGTCCCATGGAAACTGGTTGGAAGATTCTAAGGCCCTGCCTGCTTATCACCTGCCCCAGCAATGCACTTCTTTGGAACCCTGCCGTTCCTTGGAATAGAATTTGAGAAACATTGTCCATTGATGAGTTTTGGGCTGCGGATCAGGAAGCTTGGGTTTCGTCCTTGCCTGAACACAGACCTCAGGTTGCAGTTGGTCAAATTATTTAAACACTTCTTCTCTATTTCCTCCTCTGTAAAACACAAGGAAATAGTGTATAGTTTCATTTTTTTCCCCGTAGGGTCACGATGTGATGGTATCTTGAAATAGTTGGCATCACAGTCACTTTATACTTTTTCTTGTGTGTTCACATCTGTTAATTTGCATTCCTGTTAAAACACCTCTGGCACAGAAATAAGGCCACTCCTACTAGGTACAGAACCTCTTAGGAAAAATTTCAAATGCTATCCAGAAATTCAAGCTTCTGAAGACCTGAGTTACCCACAAGGCATGTAGTCACGGTGATAACGGTAACACGGTGGGTGTATTTAGCAGACACCATTCACTGACAAGAAGGTGCTGCTGGATTCACACCCCCTTCCTGCATGGATCCACTGTGGAACCACAGTGGACCTATCCCTTTGGAATCTAATTCCTCTCCATGTGCTGCCCGTGGCCTGATTCCTACACCCTGGCTCCAGAAGTGAGCCTGTGACCCAGGCCTGGCCAGTCAAAGCCGTCTCCTGGGACTTTGGCTGGAACTGTTGCGAAGGAGGGACTTTCTCTCTCTTGGAGAAGGCAGGCACTAAAAGGCCACATAAGCCAGAAACTGGCCACACCAGCCTTGTCTGCACAGGAAGAGCCCCTGCCTGAGAATGAAGGCAACCATGGCAACAGCCAAAGAACCCAGAGTAGATGGGCAAGCTGGACTGCTGGGCACATACGTTGAGCACCTAGATACAGAGGTGCCTGAAGGCAACACTTCTATGACCTGACACAACAAAATCCAACCTTTTGCTGGAGCTAGTTTGAGTTGGCTTTCTGAGAAAATCGAAAGGGGCCCAACGAACGTGACCACCTTGGGCAAGCTGCCTAAACTCTCTAAATCTCAACTGTCTTTGCTAGGGAATGAGGGTCCGCACATCACAGAGTGTGTAATGGCACCAGGATTACGCTCCACAGAGAGGACCCTCAAGATTATTAAAGTCCGTATAGCTTGTTTCATTTTATCCCCTCTGTGGCGGAGCTCAGAAGGTGAATTACTTCATTTTGCAGATCAGATGGCTGTGGCAGAGAGAAGTTAGGCCCTTCATTGCGAGTCTGCGGCAAATAAGAGGGTTGGGATTTAAGCGCAGGTCTGGGGTCATGGTCCAGGCCCTTTTCACCAAGATACGCTGCTCCCCACCAAGCGAGCCCCCTTGCCTGCAAGACGAAGTTCACCCACACTGCTCACAGCCACCACAGCACGTCCTGTTGAGGACCATTCGCATGGACACAGACTTAAAGGGTGCCCTCTGGAATTGTGCAGTGCACAACTTGCCCTACACATGATGGTCCCCAAAGTCACAGACACACAGGAGACCTTGTAAGGGCAAACACCAGGGAGATATTCAAGATGTTTATATTGCGAAGGACCCCTTTGCTCATCTAAACCATTCTCCCAGCACCTCCAAGCCACTCTCATTTCTCACGTCTTTGGCCCAACCTCCAGGGGGTCCTACTAAAGACTCCTCAGCTGCTTTGCCAGAGGAAAGAAGGACCAGATAGATTTCCAGGTCCCTGTTGCTTGCTGAGCCACTGCCAACCTGATCTCTGGGTTGACAAATATGCTTTGGTTTAATATAAGCCCTTCTTACATTAGCTTTGGATTTGGGGCATTCTCCAGCAGGTTGGAAAGTTCTGTTAGGAGCACATCGTGAAAATCCGTGTCACTTTAACAAAACGGAGTTCCCTCTGGCCCTTGAAGATATCTGACCAGGTGGGTTTTGGGGACTCACTGAAGGTGCCCTGTTCAGACCTGAAGCGGGACAAAAGGGGCCATTCCTGTGTCCATGACTTCACCGAAGGCCAGCCTGAACCCAGATAGATGGACAAGGGTTGGCCAAGACAGGCCCGTGCTCCCCCCTGGCATTTGAATGCTTATCTTTAGGGTCAGGCTACAGGAAATGGAGCCTGCCCTGACGTCTTCCAAAGCCCCAGGAAGCTCCTGTCATAGCTGAGGGCATCCAGAAAACTGGGTAGTCTTCTTCATCTCCCGAGTGAGAGCTCCAGCCGTGGTATTCCCTTGCTTCTCCAGGAGCCAGCTTACCAAGAAGGAGGTTCTTGGTGAACTCAAGAGTTGCCATTACATCTTCACCCCACAGAGTCCCAGGAAAGGCCCTGCCATGACATCATAAGCCCTAGCTGGGGCGCTGGGGACCAGAGTCCAATCTCTAAAGGCTAAAAACAACAGTGCAATAAGACTGGGACATCTCTCAAGCCCTGGGGACCCAACCTTGAACCGGATGGTCCACATTCACTATCTACTTTGGTCCTTGCAATGGCCCTGGTGAGGGAGGCATTATGGGCCCCATTTTATAGATGATGCAACTGAGACTCAGAGATGCTGCATGGTCTGTCCCAGGCCACCCAGCTAGTCGGTGGCAGAGCTGGGATCCAGACCTAAGTCTGTCTGATTCCACGCCCTTGACTAACACCCTATACTGCACCCCTCTTACCCATCCCATCTTTTAAATCTCAGCTTAAGTGCGAGACTGTTTTGAACAGGGTGGCTTCTCAGCTCCCTCAGACTAAAAGTCTGTACAGCCTCATGACCTCCCTGACCTCCTCTCCCTTCCTCTCACCCCTGCCCACTCTGTTTTGGCCACATGGGGCTCCTGGCCCTTCCCCCAACACCAAGCATCTTCAGGACTCTGCTCCAGTGTCATGTATCAGAAAGGTCTACCCTGACAACTGTCTACAACAGCAAGCCTTTATCCTTTATCCCCTCTACCTTGACTCTGCGACATTCACCCACTGTATTTTCCTGCATGGTATATATCACCCCAGGACTTACCCATTTTGGGTTTGTTGTCTGTCTCCTCCCCTCAACCCCACTTGATGGTCCACTTCTATGAGGGCAGGGACTTTTTCTGACCACCTCACAACTATGTGCCCAGAATCTGGCAAATGAGCAAATGAGTAGGGGGCTGAGACACCAGGCTGACCCAGCTGTGGTTCGCCCTTTTCCATGGGGGCCATCAGTGGTGTGTGACTACTCAAGAATCAGCCATTTGACCAACTGGAAAGAAGAGTAACAGATAGAAAAGCATTCAATAGATGTGTGGGTGTGTTGTGTATGTGATCAATATATTTGTCAGTGTAAGTCCAAGGTGTAGTCCATACAGAATTGATGGTCACTGTGGATTTGCACTGTTGTTCCAATTTAGGGAGAACGTGGTTGCTGGGTGTTTGCTGCCCACACACAAGTCCAGGCTCATGTCAAGGCAAAATTTTGCAGGTTTCTTCATCCCGCGGTTGTGTTCAAGTTTTCTAGGTCTTTGTTAATATAAATTATTACACAGATTCATAGTGGATCACCTGTAAATGAACTTCAGACGATGTTCTTCCTAATGTGTCCTACTGCGATGGACTGCAGCTCAGGCTCTTCAGAATGGATTCCAGAACATTCCAGAACATTCCATGACTCTTTGAGGTGCTAGCTCAGGAGTTCAGATTAATAAATGAGCTCAGAAAGGCCCATGCATTCAGTTGAGGGAGCACATATGGTAGCTTGGGTGCTTATACACGTCCTGTGGGGCATGTCACCCCCCCCCCATTCAAATGTCCTTGCAAATCAGAAACTTTAAGGCTTTCTAAAATGTCCTTGTAAGTTCTGCCATTAAAAAAAAAGTGTGGAAAGGACATGGGAGAAATAGCTACATCCAATCAGATCAAACCAGAATTCAGTACCAACAATTCATTATGTTGAGCTCAAATTGAACTCCATACAGATATTTTTCTCTAAATTCTGCAAAGCCTTTAAATTGGTTATACATACATGCCAGTATTTCTTCCTTCTGGACAAGAGCAGAAATACTGGACCCAGGCCCAAGCCATCCCTCTTCCTTTCCATGGTGTGGCCAGAATAGGTTCAGGAAGTATCTAAATATTGAGGTCTGTACTGGTACTTAGAATTCATGATGGCTTCTATTCTCCGATAACAAGAATCTTCCAGCAAAGCTCTAGAAAATTGGATTTTAAGTTATGAACAGAATGGAGACGATGGACACTCCTAAGAACAGCCATGTGAAATCCCATCGGCATCTCCAAGGAATGGGTCTCCACACGGCCCTCCTGGGTCTCTGCACTCTGTTCACACAAAGGGCATTCTTGTCAGTGACGGCGTCATTGGCAGAAACGTTCTAACGCTGCAGTTATGTTCTGCTCCCTTACCTCTTGTTCCAGTTGAGGACAAAGTGGTGAGTCTTCAAAGTCCTGCTGAACCATCAACTGGCTGTCAGACCCTCAGTCACTTCACTTCTCTGCAACCTTGGTTTGCTCATCAATGAAAAGAGGGGTCGGACCTCTTCTCCCAAGGACTCGGGAGGTGGCTTAGTTGAGATTTCAGGGAAGGTACCTACTGTGAATAACAGAAGGTGTTCACTAAAGGGTAGTGCCTTTCCCTTTCCAAAATTAATAGAGATCATAGAAATGGCAATGCCACCATAATAACAAATGCGAACAGTTGTGTCCCGTTTAGGGAGTTATGGGCTTTCAATCATTGGACTGAGAGCCTTATCTCAGGTCATTCCCACCACAGCCACCTGTGGTGGAGTTGATGTTACCAGGAGCAGTATCATTGCCGTTGTCCAAATGAGATCACTAGGCTTGGAGGGTTGAACTGATCTCCCAGGTTCCCACAGCTAACAGAGCTAGGACACAAACCCGTTTCACCAGGAGTAAAAGCCAAATATGTTGTGAGGCCCACAGGTCCTCCGTGGTCCTGCTTTGCCTTATCTCCTCCTCAGCCTCCACTCCCATATCTCCTGATCACTCAGTTTTAACCACATTTGTTTGGCTGGTCCTCCCACAGACCAGGCAGTTTCAGTTTCCTGCGTCAGGGCCTTTGCATGGACCATTCCCTCTATCTGGAACACTTTCTCCCAAGTGAGCACATGCCTGACTTCAAGAATGTGCTCAAATGTCATCTTCTCGGGGAAACTTATCATGGCTTCCCTACTTAAAATTGTAACACCTTTTGCCGCCACAACCTCTGCCCTGTGACCTCTCAAACTCCATCACCTGGCCAATTTTTGTTTTCCTTTTGCTTTTATCATCTTCTATCCTATTATGGAATTAAATTATTTATATGTTGATTGCTTTGTGTTGGCCTCTGCCGGATACGAAGTTCATCCAGAGGAAGGATCTTTGATTCCCCGATGTATCCCCTTGCATCTAGAATAGCACCTGCATCTAGAAAAGCACCTGATGGATTATAGCCAGGGAAGACTCATTGAAAGAACAAATTAGCCAGTGAACGAGAGGGCTGTCAGGGTCTTAATTATACCACCCCACCTCTGTGCGCAGCCGGTGCTGACATCATTCATTCGTGATGTGACATTTGTCCACACAGAGGTTGAGTCAGCAAGTAGTCTCTATCCTCTTGGTGGCCAGCATCATGGAGGGTATATGAGAGGCAGGTGGAGGGGACAGCCACTGCCCTCTGCTTCTAATTAGGCTGGGGAGATGAGACACACAACTGAGACAGAGGATAGCACGTTCTGTTCACTTGTGGGTTGTGGGAGACCGGCTCCAATTCCTAAAGGGCCCCTCAGCAGGTGCTGGGCACAGGCAGCCTTGTTGGGAAGGGACTCCCAGAGAGGACAGAAATCGAGCTGGGTCTTTAAAGGACTGGAATTGGTGGAAAGGAGAGAGGACAAAGCCCTCCTTTTTTGGGCAAAGCCGCAGAGGCTGGAATGGGCAGACATACAGGATGCTTATCCTCCCCGTGCTCGGATCTCGCTTCAAATGCCCCCTTCTTAGGGAAGCCCCCCTGACCCTACAGCCTTAGTCAAGCGCTGCAGTTACACAACCAGAAAATTATGCTCCTTTTCATCAGGGGTCTTACACAGTTTGTAATTATAAATGTTCGATAAATATTCATTGAGTGATGGAATGAATACATGAACGAATGGGTGAACGATTGAATGAGTACATTAAAGAAGAAAGCGTATAAAGACAGGCCAGCACATCTTGATCAGGCGGTGATTTTGAGAGTGCGGTAGAGAGAAGCTCTCTGCCCACAGCACTCACCTGGCGCACTGGCCGTGGCGATAGCTTCTCATTCTACCCTGAGAGTAGCCATCGGAGACGGGCATTTTGGGGTCTGTCTTACAAATGGTGAAACTCGTTGACTTATCCAAAACCAAGCTTAACAAGCTTTCTTAGCTTGTGTATTGTATATATTGTCAGTAGTGATGGAGGCGACATCTTTACTCAAGCCTCGGGACATTCCACGCCCCTGCTTGGAGGGCAGGTAGGGACGGTGTGGCAGACGACGGGAGACTCAAACGCTGGCGTGCAGAGGAAGGTCACCCAGAACCATGCTGAAATCAAAGACCGTAACTCTCACCCCACATCCTCAACTCTGGACTTCGCGTGAGCCTCACAGCAGCGGGGAGGGTGGGGGAGCAGCAGACACACCCCTGTGACTTTGCAGGCAAACAGCTTTTGCTCGTCACTGTTGGCAATGTGATTGGACTGCCAAAGGTACATGAAACCAACTACGTAAATTGTGAGATGTACGGCACAGTTCGATTCTGCTGCCCTGAGAAACTGCAGTTGTTGGGTTTTTTTCACCAAGACGGGAGAGAAAAGCTAGGAGTTCCCTGATATAACTCCATGGGCATCGGTACCCTAATCACACCAGTCTCTCAGGCTGGATGCTGTTCACCCAGACACGCAAACATGTATGGTCCTGGCAGCACCCCCCTCGGCCTCTGCTGCCAGCGCACACACATATAGGGCTCCTGCTGAGGGCTGGGGTGCACCTTCCTGTGACTCTTTGATACACCGTTGTGATTGGTTGTGGTTTCTTTCTAGGTAACTGTGTGTGTGTGTGTGTGTATGTATGTGTATGTATAGGTGGATGTGTATACACACATATACGTGACACAGATGCACACACACGTCTATACATGCACTCACGCATGCACACACATATGCATGTATTCACACATGCATGCACACACACATATACGTGCATTCATGCATACACACATGCAT
>NW_024412388.1:10374405-10406770 GCF_014898765.1 Herpailurus yagouaroundi
TGCACATGTATACACACATACATTCACACATATACACACATGTGCACACACATATGTGTGCACACACATATACATACACTCATATACATATACATACATACATATTCGTGCATATGAATGCTCACATACACGTGTACCCACATGCAAATATATACATGCACAACACACACATGTGCACTCACATGTATACACACATACATACACTCACGTGTGCATACACACATGCTTACACACATACACATATACACGTGCTCACATGTGCACATACATGCACACACACAGACATACACACACACAGACACAAAGTCTCTGTTCTCCCTGAACTTCACAACACTCCTCCCCTAGCCCTAAGTGTTTATTTTTAATGCTGATTTTTGTGGAGGTAGAATTCACTTAGACTGCACAGGTCTCACCGCACAGTTCAGTGAGCCTTGAGCACATATACACCTGTGGGACCCTTCCCCCCCAGTCACGATCTGGAACATTTCCACCTTCCCAGAAAGTTCCTTCAGGCTCCTTTCCAGTCAATAGCCATCCTCCACAGGGCCCATCCCCTTTCTGATGTTTATCATCATAGATTAGTTTTGCCTTAACCTAGAAACTCATTTAAAAACAGAGGATGCGGTTTTAGCGCCCAGTCTCTTCCATTCAGCAAAAATATTTTTTGAGATTCATCCATGTAGTTTCTGTTATATGGACTTGGCAGTTATAGACTAAATGTTTATCTCCCCAGAATTCACATGCTGAGGCCCTCACCCCTCCCACCCCCCTCACTCCCAGACCCCAGACGATATTTGGAGGTGGGGTCTTTGACTAGGGTTAGATGAGGTCATGAGCGTGGGGCCCCCATGATGGGATTAGTGCCCTCACAAGAAGAGACCAGAGATCTCTCTCTGTCTTCACACACACGCACAAGGAGGACACAGCAAGAAGGTGGCCATCTGCAAGCCAGAGAGAGACCTCACTGAACCCGGCCCTGCCTGGCACCCTGATCTCGGACTCCCAGTCTCCAGAACTGTGGCCATGGCAAATGCCAGAAGGAAGATAAACACCCCAGCTTCCTTGACACTGCAGAGGGACAGCTCAGAGGTGTGACACGTGTCTCCCAGGGTCTCCCTGACCTACAGTGACATCCCGTTCCTCAGTAGACTTTCTCCTGGCTTCCTCCCCTCCCCTTCCCTGCTTCCCCATCTTCTAACACTTCTTGCCGGGCTCCAGATCCTGGCCCTCGGGGCTGCTGTGGAGCACATGGCCTAAGGTTGCAGCTAAGAGCCCCATTTAATCTTTGCCTTTCTGCAAGCACTTTAACCTCAGCTGCCTCATCTTAGAATGGGGATAGTGGCAGGGCCTAAAAACAATGGGACATTGGGCCCTCAGCCACCGAGTCACATGCTCCACACAAATTACCTCATTTCACATGAGCCAAATATTATTGTGATCTCCATCTTACGAGTGAGGGAGCTAACGCACAAATACACATACTGAGATGTCCTACCTAGAGTCGCTTGGGCACTAAGTAGTGGAACCGAGATTAAATCAGACGGTGATGATGATGGTGGTGGTGGTGAGGGGCTGGGGGAGGCTAGCAGTTGGAGAGGGCTTTCTTTGTGCCCAGTACTTACACGTTCAGATCTTAAACCAGTCCTGAGAGGTGGGTACTATTATTAGACCCCTTTTACCGGGAGGACGATCAAAGCCCTAGGATGTTAACTCACTTGCCTAAGGTTGCACACCTGGTCAGGGGAGGAAGCAGCATTTAACTCAGGTGCGTCTGATCCCGGAGTCTATTTGTCACCCAAGACGCCGTGCGGAGACATCGCCGGCATACCCAGCTGTTTCTAGTTTGGTTTGATCATCATTATTTTTCAGCGCCATTTCCCTGCCTGACACTTTACCTTCTTCACCAACTACCCTGAATCAAGACCTTTTATCCTCCAGGGAATTTGATAAAAAGTGTGTCTCATTCTCCTCCTCCGTGTAGCAGGTTCTGAAAACACTCGTGTTCCCTTGGTGCGTCCCAGCTAGAGCTCGCATGGAAATTCGGTGAGTCAGAGAGCCATGTGTCTCTTCTAGATAAAACCATGTCAGCTTATGATCTGAGAATCACTCCCCCCATCACTCAAAGGCACCCCACGCACAGCCCACAGCCCGTGGCCCGCGGGCTCGAGCCTGCTGCCAGTCTGTTACGGCTCCTTAACTCATAAGACCGGAGCATATTTACAGTGATGAGGATAATTTTCAGAACAAAGCCAGTGAAACGTGCCTGTTTAAAGGCCTCGGCTTCCCTTGAAAGTCCTCGCCAAGGCCAGTGCGCAATTTTGAGCAATCATGGCAAAGGATGCTTTCTGCCGGACGAGGAGAATCCGGGAGACCCGCATCTTTGTTCTCTCTTCCTCACCTCGCCTCTGGCCGTCAGAAACAAGGCAGTGTACAAATAATTGTCCAGTTTTTTCCAACGTGATCAACTGGATGTCATTTTTTTTTTTTAAAGAAAGCAGAGGAGGGGGCAATGCCAAACAGCCGCTCTCTTCTCCCCCCACCCCTGCCCTGCCTCCCAGGGTCTGTACCGGTGAAGCACCTGCCTTGAGCTCCGTGCCCTGCAGCCCCCACCCCCAAGGCTGGCCATGAGAAGCCAGGGATGCTTGTCCTGCTGAGAGATGTATGCAGGAGGCTCGCTGCTGGTCCAGCTTTCAAAGGCGACCTCCATACCTTCCCCCTGTATAGCCCTACCCGGCTATTTAAGAGAAGTCAAAGGGGGCAGCATTTGAAGTGACAGCAGAAAGGAAGGTGAGGGAGAGAGGAGGAGGAGACCTACGGGGGGGGGGGGGGGCACTGCTGTCACCTCCGGACGTGGGATGACAAGTTCCCATTGTCTCTCGCATCCCCTGAAAGATGGTGGCATGACTGTAGTCCTGAAATCAACAAGTGAGCTCTTAGCCCACATTCCCTCCCGTTTTTTTGCCCCACCACCACTCCGTTAAACTCTCAGAGAAGCGGAAAAGTCCATGGTTTTCTGAGGCTGAGAAAAAAAGAAATGGAGAAACACAGCGCACCCTGCTTCTCTGTGTTTATCCTTCGTGGACGCTTTTGATTACGGTCCTACGGGCACACTCCTAGGTGGATTTAGTCCACAGAGATACTCGTTGAGTGCCCGCCACGGGCCAGCCTCTGTTTCCTATGCAGAACAGAACTCGGTGGGCAAAACTGAGCCAGACCAAATCCCTGCCTTCGGGGGGGGGGCTGGCTTCCTAGTAAGGGGCGGGAGTCAATAAATAAATAAAGATGTCTAGTGCACCAGATGGATGGAGCGAAGTCGTACGCAGCAAGATGAAGCAGAGAAAGGGGTACTGGGGAGTGAGGGGTGGTCGGGAAAGATGCTGGAGGAGGAGAGGAAGTAAGCCAGGAGGATCCCAGGTGGAGGAAACAGCCCATGCAGAGACCCCATGGCAGGGCAGCCCGGTGTTTGAGGAACTGTGTGGAGGCCGGTGTGTGGCTGGAGCACAATTCAGGGCATATTAGGAGGTCATGTAGGGCTTTGCCTCTGAAAGGACTGCAGCTGTTCCCCTGCGTAGATATTCTCTTAACCTGGTGAGATGACTGATAATTGTAATAGGAGTCCCGCCTGGTCCGTGACAGGCCTGCTGAAAACCTTCCAAATCTCTCCCCAGACGGTAGGATGAAGTAGAAGGTTCCTCGCACCATGAAGACTTCCTCTAGTCCCCGCTGGTCCCCCATGTAAGCCGTCAGTGCTGGCAAGCCCTCTCCTCTCTCCTCCTGGGTCTCCGTCGCCACTCCCTTGCTAAACCCGCCCAGTCCTGGCTCTCTATTGCCATCCGTGTCCTGGCAAACGTATACATCTGGCCCAGAATGTGCTCCTGAACTCCACACACCCGATTTGGGAGGCCTCGCAAACTCCAAACATCCAAAACCAAGCTCCTGACTTCCCTCCCCATCCGAGCCTGCCCTGTCCCACAGGCTTCCCCCTCTCAGAAGATGGCATCCTCCTTCTTCTGGCTTGCAGGCGTTGGCCTTGACCCCTCTCTTTTCTTTTCGTACCCCGTATGCAATCTGGCAGTTCGTTTTGTTGGCTGTGCCTTCAAAATATTGAGTCTCCGACCGCTTCTCCCCACATCCTCTGCTGCTGCCCTGAGCCGAGCCATCGCCTCAACAGCCTCCTACCTGAGCTCCCCGTCTCTACCCACCTAGGCTGTGTCCTCAGCATAGAACCCAGAACACCCCTCCTCTGCTCGAACCCTGCACGGCTGCCCACCCCACTCCGAGCACGAGCTAAAGTCTTCAGCCATGCTGGCCACTCACAACTTTCTGCCGTGATGGCCATGTTCTGCATCTATAAGGTCCAGTATGTTAGCCACTGGCCACATGTGACTTTTGAGCATGTGAAATGTGGCCAGTGAGACTGAGGAGCTATAGTATAAAGTTTATTTCATTTTTTTCAAAACATGTTTTATTTTATTTTTGGGACAGAGAGACAGAGACAGAGACAGAGAGAGAGCACAAGTGAGGAAGGGGCAGAGAGAGAGAGAGAGAGGGAGACACAGAATCTGAAGCAGGCTCCAGGCTCTGAGCTGTGAGCACAGAGCCCGATGTGGGGCTCGAACTCACGGACTGTGAGATCATGACCTGAGCCAAAGTCAGACGCTTAATTGCCTGAGCCAAGGTGCCCTCATATTTCCTTTTAATTTACTTAAATTTAAATAGTCACATGTTCCTTGTGGCTGCGATGCTGGGTAGTGAAGACTTACAAGGCCCAATGCCTTTGACCTGTTCTCCTATCGCCGGCCCCCCACGCCCACCCCGTTCCAGCTACTTTGACCTCTTACTGTGTGTTCCTCAAAAGCTCCAGGCTCAGTGCTGCTGTCTTCCCGGTCCCTTCTGCCTGGAGGGTCCTTCCTGGATATCTGCACTGTTAGTACCTACATTCTGCCCTCACCCACATCTACTCCCAATCTCCCTTGCCTTACTCTGCTTTTCCACATCCACGGTACTTCTCACCTCTCGGCAGGTTGCATAATTTATTTATTGGCTCTATTGTTTTAGATCCGTCCCCCCTGTTCCCCCAGGATGGAGATCTTTATCTCCCTAGTCCACTTCTGGGTCTCCAGCACCTTGAAGAATTCTGGCACACAGAAGGTGCTTAATAAATGCTTGTGCAAAGACCTAAGCCAGCGAGGTCTGGCCCACTCTCTGCTGTGGCTCTCTTTGAACATGCTTACGTTTGTCTCTTCTCCCTGGGATGCCATCAGCCGCCTGTCCAACCACACTCATCCCTCATTCAGCAAATATTCAGAGAGCTTCCTTTTTGCCAGGCATGGTGTTAGGTGCTGGGGACACAGCAGTGACCGGGCAGGCAAGAATCCCTGCCCTCAGGGAGCTGACATTGGCTTCAGAAGACAGACAGTGAACAGGCAAACGAAAAGAGCGTGTAGTGGGCCTAGAAGGTCGGGATGCCGTGAGACGGAGAACACGGTGGGTGGGCTGAGTCGGCAGAATGAGGACAAGGAAGGCCTGTCTGAAGGAGGAGAAGGGCCCAGCTACACAGAAGCCAGGGGAGAGTACGCCATGAAGAGGGGAAACTAGAATGAATGGAAACAGCAGGTGTTGAGGGCCCCGCGGGGAGAAGGAGTGAGGCTCTAAGACACACGTGGGGATGTGGGATGTGGTGAGCCAGATTCCACACTGAGGTTGACAGAGCCTCGATCAGGCAGGGCCTGCCAGGCCTGGAGCCAATTCTACTTCCTCTCAAGTCACTGAAGCTGGCTCCAATCTCCTTGCCTGCGCTCTGAGAATATTCACTGCTTAGGGGGGCCCGGGTGGCTCCGTCGGTTGAGCATCAGACTCTCGATTTTGGCTCAGGTCATGATCTCACGGTTCCTGAGATGGAGCCCTGAGTTGGCTCAGGTCACGATCTCACAGTTTGTGAGATCGAGCCCTACGTGGGGCTCCGCGCTGACAGTGTGGAGCCTGCTTGGGATTCTCACTGTCTCTGTCCCTCTGCCCCTCCCCTGCTCACGCTTGCTTTGTCTCTCTCTCTCAAAATAAATGAATATTTTATAAACAATGAAGACTCCAGAGTTGACTGGGGCTTAGGATTCTGCCTTTCTAAGAAACATACTAGGTGATTCTTGTGCAGCTGGTCTATTGGCCATTCGTGGCAAGACATGGCAATGTCCAGTCCAGTCCATGGCCAATGTCCAGATCTATCCAGTAGATCTGGGCATTTGCTGACTTCCATTCAAATGGCTGAGGACACCAAATACAATTCAAGGGTCAGGACAGAAAGTTGACTTTTCACTTAAAAACAAATCTGTTTATTTTTAACAGCCCTGGGTGGCTCAGTCGGTTGAGTGTCCAACTTCGGCTCGGGTCATGGTCTCATGGTTCATGAGTTTGGGTCTGGCATTGGGCTGGAGTTTGGAGCCTGGAGCCTGCTTTGGATTCTGTGCTCCCCCCCCCCCCCTCTCTCTCTCTCTCTCTCTCTCTCTCTCTCTCTCTCAAAAATAAGTAAAAACATTTAAAATTTTGAAAAGGAAATCTGTTACGGTGTCGTAACTACCTGGCTTCCCTGATGAGCCTCTGGGGGAAAAAAAATGCACATCATGACATTACCTTGACTTTGAAAGCCCAGCTTGGCATGAGGGTGATATTCTCTGTGATGGAGACTCCCCCACTCCTCCCACCATAAATCACCTGAGTGAGGCCTCCAGTTCTCCGGGACTGTGAGAGGAGACGCAGAACTTTCTACTGACAGCCTGAGATGGCTTTGGCAGAGAGAAATTCTCTCCCGTGGGCATGAAGTGCTGGGCGTGTTCCGCTTTCTCCTCACTTCCCACACTGGATTGTCAATTGCTATTCATGTGTCTGTCTCCTGTATTCGGCTAATAGCTCCTCTGGCAGGAACCCCACCCTCCCTCCCTCATCCAGAACCTCTGAGGCCTGATTCTGTGTGGGACACTTAGCAGGTGCTAAAAAGATCGTATGGAAGGACTACTTCAGACACCTTCACAACCGGCTATGTACTTTGCAGGGCCCGGCGCAAAGTGAAAATGTAGGGCCCCTGGTTCCGACATTGTTAAGAATTCCAGGACGACGGTAGCAGAGCATTAAGCCAAGCTTGGGGCTCTCCTGCACGCCAGGACTGTGGGTCGACATGGGCCGCGCAGCCGTGAATGGGCCCTTGGTCTCCATCGATGTTCTGGGAGCTCCTAGGTCACCTGTACTTATGACGGTGGGGGCCCCAGCACTAGAACTCTGATAGCATAAAAGCCGTTGCCTTTGAGGCAAAGAGTGGTCCAAAGGAGGTTCTTGAGGGCTGGCCTCCACCTTCCTCTTTCTTGTACCGTCTTGCCGAACTACCCACGGGCCCCAGAGGCCCAGTATCTATCTTACTCGGGGCAAAGGAGCCCATTGGGTTGTCACGGTCTGTTTGGTTCTCTGTGCCCTTGATGGACTGAGAGGTCTTGGGGGACCAGGATCCGGCCTGTGAATCCCCAGGGACGCGAACAGGACCCTGGAACATTTTCAGCACTTAATTCATGTTTGTTTAAATGACTGGAGGATAAATTAATAAACCCAGATGGCAATGTTGGCTTCTTATGGCTTGTGATAGGATTTTTCAGACTCTCTTCTGAATTAATTTTTCATGAAAGCACGAATAGTTCTAGTTATATATTTATGTTTATATTATTGTTATTATTTTAATTTAAATTCAAGGTGGTTAACGTAGAGTGTAGTTTTAGTTTCAGGAGTAGAATTCAGTGATTCATCACTTGTGTACAACACCCAGTGCTCAGCCCAACAAGTGTCCTCCTTCATAGCCATGTTGAACCCCTATCAGCATACTCCAGAACCTTACCTTCAACTTGTGGTTCTGGAAATTAAAGTAGCTTCATCTGAGAACTTGCTAGAAATGCAAACTTTCAAATTTTCTCAGGCCCAACCCCAAACCTGCTAAATCAGGAGCTCTGGGGGTGGTGCCCAGAGATCTGTGTTTGAACAAGCGCTCCCGGTGATTTAGTGCCCCTCATCTGAGAGTACTGGTGTTCTAAGGAACAGTTTGGAAAGCTGTGATTTCATGGAACTTTCTCCCAGATGCATTTGGATTTTAACACAAATTAATTGTTGGCAGCTGCAGCCTTAAAAGTCTCAAAGGATTAAATTTTGTTATGTAATTTTACATTCTGAGTCAAAATCCCATAAGGCTGGGTCTTGATATGGGTATTTATTGGGCTCAGCAAATGGGACATTTAGTTGAGAATAGGAGAGGAGAAATGAATGCTCATATTAAGTGTATGGGTTTTTTTAAGTTTATTTATCTTGAGAGAGGGAGAGAGAGAGAGAGAGAGAGAGAGAGAGAGAGAGAGAGAGAACATGCTGATGAGGGGCGGGGGGGTGGTGCAGACAGACTATCCAAACCGGACTTCGTGCGGACAGCAGAGAGCCAAACACAGGACTCGAACTCAAGACCCATAAGATCATGACCTAAGCCAAAGTTGGACATTTAACCAATGAGCCACCAGGCGCCCCTAGTGTATGTTTTTTTAACCACAAAAAAAGGACTATTTGTTGATGCAAAGCTAGAAGGTGAGTTAGGAGGAGAGATATATGTGGTAAAGGGGATGCTGGATCAGTAGCTAGAAGATCTAGAAGATATATGACCTTGCAGAAGTCAGTTAAACTCTGTGCTCCTTAATTTCGTCACCTGAAAAATGGAGATAATACCCAGGGTTGTCATGTATGGTTGGGCATGTCGTACACTGCACAAGAGGATCTGGCTGAGGGGCAAGTGGGAGCAGATGCCCAGCTGAGCTAGGCTTTGCCTCCACTCCCAGAAGAAGGGACATCTTTGTCTCATTCACTCAGAGGCCCCCTGGAGCCTCTCTGCCTGCTTCCTCAGGTTATTGTGCGGCTCAAGACATGATGAGTAGGAAAGCGATTTCAAAACGGCATGTTGTATAAATAAAAGATATGATGCTATTTTGATTGTTGCTGCAGGGGTATGCTTATATTTTGACCATTTCACTCAACCAGGCCGACCAAATACCTGATACGCTAATTGAACAAAAATCACTATCCATCCACCAAAGCTCATGCTGTAACACTTGGGGGAAACCAGCCAGACTCCTTCCTTAGTCCCACGAAGGGCAACTCGCAGGAGCTCACTGCACCCTCGCCACCTTGTAAGATGGCGACAGGCGACTGGCTGAGGCTTCTGACAGTTTGTTAAGACGTTGTAGCTAACCTAGTAGGCCTGGGTACCTAGCAGCACACCCTCAGATGCTCAGCTTGTTGCGTCTGAGCTGGCCGGGTGGGAGTGATCTGCGCAAGAAAGTTCCAGAAGCACCTGAGAACCCAAGGGCTCTTCAGTCGGGCAGCAGTCCCATAGGGCCAAGCCAGGCCTGGACTTCTGTTTCTCGCGTGCTTAACGGGAAAGAAGGCTCTTTCTGCTAATCGCATTGGGAACCCAAACTTTGTGGTAGGATACTACCATATCCCTGTCGACCTGATTTCCTAAGTCTCGGTACCTAAAATTGAACACCAAAAGCACTTTTTTTTTTTTTTTTTTTTTAAGAAAAGCAAAAGTGGTCTTGCTCACTGCCACCTTGTGGTAGGTCAGCACTATAGCAACAGCCAAGGTGAACTGACACCTGCTTTCTGGACACGTGGGTGGGGCTTTTGTAGATTTCCCCTCCCTTGGAAACACCTCCTCTGTTTCCTTTTCCCCAGGGTCCCATTTGCGGGACCAGTGAGCTGTTGAGATATCTGGGTAGCCAGGGTGAACTTGGCCAGTCAGCCAAGGGTCTGTCTGGTCCCCATCTTTCTTTCCTTGACCAGCACCCCGAACCCTTAAAATGATATAACCTTTAAGATTCCTTGCAACCCTGACATGTTTTGGTTTTGCCAAAGGTGATCTGGGCTTCCCAAGGAATATAGTTTAAGACAGGTTGCATTTTGTATTGTTCTGTTTCGCAAATCAAAAATACATCTCTAGCCCCTCCCGCCCCCCCCCCCCCCACTCCCTGAGGGATGTCTGCACTGTGAGATAGTGGCTGGCTGCCAGAGGGCCACGGGGACTTCAAAAGCTGCCTAATTAAGTTTCAGCCAGCAGACTACCATCAGTGGGCCAGGGGGCTCTCTCTCGGAAGATAAGACACAAGACACATCCAGAGATAAAGGGTGGAGCTTTGCAAATGAATGAAATAAATCAGGAGCAAGCCATCCCACTTGCAAATGGCAATCGTTCTAACAGAAGCCCTAAAGTCCTCTGAAAATGGCAAGGCAGGATTGCCATTGGGCAGGAGGCTGCTGGCCTCTTGGCCCACTCTCTGGGGCTCCGATGGGGTGTGATTGTGGCATCAGCTGAAACGGGGAGATAGGGCAGATGTCACTAATGTCTTCTCAATTCCGGAAGTTAATCCCCAGTGACTCATTCCTTGTAAGCCTCCCGCGGGGATGCGAAGGCATTGAAGGTACATTGTTTATTCCTATGACCTATGTGTTGTTCTACCCTAGTTAGAATTCCAATTACATCCTGTGGTCTTCCTGTCGTCAAAATGCTGTATTTGTCTGACTAATTTTACAGCAGAGATGATCCCGTTTCCTGCCCTTCAGATTTATAAGAGTTCCCAGGGCTTCAAGTGTCCTTTCAGTGTCAAAACCTTTTTTTTTTTTAATAAGTAAGCACAGCCCCTTACCCAAGAAATCCTAAGATTTGCTCAACTTAGGTAAACTGAAAGTTGTAAAACTGAGGGAACCCGGTCACCCTGACTCTAACTGCAGTGCATAATTTCTCTTTCTGGATGCACCTGGATCTTAACAGTCGAGTTCCTTGACAGGTTTCATGGTGTGTGGTATAGGCACAAAGCACCTCTCTAACTCTGAGTTGCAAAGGCTTCTGGGGAAAATGTGTTTATAGAATATACGCCCCTTAAGGAAAATTATGTCACAATCCATTGGAATGGTGACCCTTACCCTGTGGTTTCTCTGGACTCACTTCCCCCCTTCTCCCATCTCAAAAATAAATGAAATTCATGATTTTAATGAAAATAGGTTACAATTGGTCTTGAGACATTCCCAGCCCTCTTTGAGATAAATGTCGAGGGAGGGAAGGAGAGAATTTTTCCTCCTGAAATCCTCAAATCTTAGAAGGAAGTGAAGCTTCCGGTTAAAGCACACCATGTGTCTACTCCTTTGGTGATGTCTGTTAAAAAACTGAATTCTTCAGGGGCGCCTGGGTGGCTCAGTCGGTTAAGCGGCCGACTTCGGCTCAGGTCACGATCTCGCGGTCCGTGACTTCGAGCCCCGCGTCGGGCTCTGTGCTGACAGCTCAGAGCCTGGAGCCTGTTTCAGATTCTGGGTCTCCCTCTCTCTCTGCCCCTCTCGTGTTCATGCTCTGTCTCTCTCTGTCCCAAAAATAAATAAACGTTAAAAAAAAATTAAAAAAAAAACTTAATTCTTCAAATGTGCTGGTTCTGAACTTCGGCATTCAGTGGCATTGTCTCAAAGCCCCAACATAAACTACCGAGAGAGATACAGATCCAATCTCTACTCTGTCCTCTGATCTCAGTGCCTACACTTGAGGCTTTCTGGAGTGAGCTCACCTCTTAATTCCCTCTCCAAGTTCAACCCACCATCCACCAAAAAACTCTCCAGCTTGTATCTCCCTTAATCTCTTGGGTTGAAATCTTAAGCCCATGGCCAACCAGGTCTGTGGGTGCCACTTTAGATGAAAAGAGAACTCAGCCAAGCCAACACATCCTCAACACCAAACCCTGAGACTCAGCGGACGCCTCGGGAGCGCTGCTGGGCCGTTCAACGACTGCTCCCAGAAGTTTTTAAATAGAAAAGGCAGCATATCAATGAAATTAATTGCAAAGCCCTGCTCTGCACTAGGATGGAAATCTATCTCCTATGCTGGTTCCCGTCTCAAGTTTTCCAACTTAAAGTTTCAAGGAATTCAAGATCTAGTTCTCAAAGTTCAAAAATCACCTTTCCTGATAGTTTAATCTGGTCAGTTGATGCAAAGTGAAATTTACACTGATATCTGGGCGAATCAGATTCTTCAGCATAGGTGTTTTCTCCCAGAGTGTGTGAGATTCCTGCAGGACCTCAAAATTTGAATTTGTTCTACAACAAAGATCTTGTGTGCCCCCCTTTAAATAAGAGGCCAAAAGCTTATATATAATAGCACTAGCCTTATACCTGCTGTCTCCTTTTGGGTTACACTGAAAATAGACCCTGAATCAAGGGTTTGAACGAAGACCATTTATTTGGGTAGAATGTGGGTTGAATTGTGTTCCCCCAAAATCGTATGTTGAAGTCCTAACCCCCCTGCTACCTCAGAATGAGACCTTACTTGGTCTAGTGTCTTCAGAGAGGTAATCAAGTTAAAATGAGGTCATGGCGTGGGCCCTAATCCAGGATGACTGGTGTCTTTATAAGAAGCGGGGAATTTGGAGACAGACACATGTGCACACAGGGAGAACAGCACATGAACATCAAAGCAGAGATTGAGTTAATGGACCTACAAGCCAATGAACGCCAGAGATTGCCAGACAACTCCCAGAACTGGGAGAGAAGCCTGGAATCTAGTCTTCCCTCACAGCCCTCCGGAGGAACCAACCCTCTGTTAGCTTAATCTCAGATTTCCAACCTCCCGCACCGTGAGGCCACAAATCCTGTTGCTCAAGCCCCCAGCCCGTGGTGCTCTGTTGTGGCAGTCTGAGCAGACAAAGCAGACAGTGGCCCCAGCAAGCACTGGCTGGGGTGTGGAAATAAGACAGCTAAGGGAAGGTGGTCAATGAAGAGAATGTATTGAGTCAGGTCTCACAGCGAGACCACTGAGGCTCAGTCTCCCTGGGGAGCACTGGTGGGCTCACCAGTGTAGACACGAATCTCCAGCGTTGCCCCAGTTGACTCCAGCTGAGGTGTTCATCTGTCTTAAGGCTTCCAGAGTTCCCGCCGGCTGCGAGAAAGCTCTTGGGCCAACGGTCACATGTGTCTGCAACAAGGAGTGGCTGACATGTACTGGAATGGTGAGTGCCGAAGTAGGCATCAGGTACACATATACACAATTTAGAAAACAACCTACTCTCAGCCCAGATGTGTTATTCCTGGCCAAGTGATCTTTCCAGATCCCATCTAGAGAAATCCACATTGGGATTGTCATTACCCAAGGCCATGGCCATGACTCAGTGGTCTCTGAAAGAGAACAGTGGATAGAAATATTTTGATTTTAGCCTCCGTATCATGCTGGATGGTCCCCTCTGTATTCTGGAGCCTCCAGTCTATATGAACTCAAGTTCAGCAGGGGGAAAGTTCCAGTGCAGGGTTAATTACGGTGTGTGCCAGCCATCAAGGGAAAATGGTGGAAAATGGTGAAGCCAACTATGGTGGTCTCATCACCTGCCTTCCTTCAGGTGTGTTTCATCCCCATCCAACACATTAGAAACCTCTTGGTTCCTTTTCCCCTTGATCTCTGGGCTGGAGGCCTCCAGATATTCCTCCAGGGGAGGCCTGATGCAGGGGAGGCTTCTCTACAGCCTTGTGAAAACAAGTCAAGCACAGTTGTTGGTGAGTTGGCCTGTGCTGTGGGATTGCTTGGGTTTAGAAACCCTGCCTCCTGGGGAAGTTTCCCGCTCTCCACCCGCTACGTCCTTCAGCGGAAGACCACTCTCCATGGGAAAACGCGGAAGTGTTTTTTGATGCTTCTAAAGCCAACGGCCCTGGGTCACCTAGTGGGGACCGATAATTCTTTCAGGTCGTTTTCAGGACACTGTGTTCCCACCACATGTCAGCAACGTACACATTTAGAATCTTTTTCTTTCTGTTAGAACTTTTTCTGCACCTGTGGAATGTCCACCCTTCACTTTCTTTTGTTGTCCCTCACTTTTAATGTTTATCTGCCATATTTACAGGCTACGGCTAGTCATTGTAAGGCCCCGCTCCTGGCTCTGGAACTCAGCTTACGTCCTCAGCCCTGTGTAGATCTCTCATGTCAGGAGCAGGCACTGTCCTGAGTACCTTAGATGCACATCAGATCTCGCAACGCCACTGCAGGGTGGATCAGGTCAGCATTTTGCAGCTAAAAGGGCACCTGGGTGGCTCAGTCGGTTGAGCGTCTGACTTAGGCTCAGGTCATAGTCTCGCGGTCTGCGGGTTCTGGCCTCACATCGGGCTTTGTGCTGACCGCTTGGAGCCTGGAGCCTGCTTTGGATTCTGTGTCTCCCTCTCCCTCTGCTCATCCCCTACTCACATTCTGTCTCTCTCTCTCTGTCTCTCTCTCTCTCAAAAATAAAGAAACATTTAAAAAAAAAAAGAGGCTAAAAGAAATTAAATAACTTTCCCAAGTTCGTCGAGCTAGAAAGTAGAGCAGGAGAAATTAGAACTCCTCTCTGTCACCAACGTAAAACCTAGAATGGAGGACCAGCCGAGTGGAGCTGGATAACAGGACAAGTCAAGGACTTGCGATTTGAGCTTGGAAAGTGAGTAAGCGTGATACCCATTCAGAAGCTTATCCAGGGGACACATTGTGATTAGATCATTCTCAGCAAGCCCTGGTGGCATTGATTAAACAGTAGTGATGTGCTAAGATCTGTGCTAAGCACTTTGAGCATTGCCCCCCTGCAATACAACGCTGCGTCAATACAGTAAGTCCATTTTACGGAAGAGGGAACCTGGACCCGAGGGGGTTAGGTCACTAGTGCAAGGTTACACCATTGGTAAGTGACAGAAGCGGGACATGAACCGAGGTCTTTTTAGTCCAGAGCCTAGGCTGTAAGGCACCAGACTTTCCCTTCCCCACACTCATGGGATCTGGAGGTGGCAGAGACCAAGAGGGAGAAGAGAAATAATCAAAAGGGGACGTGTTCTGATACTTGCTAAGTCAGGTGTTGACCGGGAGAGACCTGCTTCTACCACAAAGATGAATCTTCAGCTGGTCATTCAAGCTATAGTTATGGAGTCTTCCTCCTTCAAAACACAAACAAAGAGAAACCAGGGCAAAAGCTCTGAACACCGCTGTCTTAGCAAACCTATCAAACACACGTTCCAAACTTCAGTCGCCTCTCAGCCTCCCAACAACCCTTGACTTGAGAGGAAGTAAGTGATTGCCGGCACAGGAGTGGCCCTGCACAGGACAGCAGGCAACATTGGCAGAGGGGTCCAACTCCGGGCTGACGGGGGCCAACACTAAGGCCACCAGGGGGCCGTACCTTCCGCTCACCTAAAGGAGATGCCTGATTTCCTCCCTTTTCTGCCCTGTGCACGGGAGCCCTTTTTTTCTTTTCTTTTCACATCCTATTTCATTCACAGGTGGCTGATGGGCAAGGACAAGGTCACACTTCTGCCCCTCATCACAGAACTTAAGAATTGGAATGCTAAAGAAATTCTAGGGACGCCTGGGTGGCTCAGTCGGTTAAGCGTCCGACTCTTGGTTTCGGCTCAGTCCGTGATCTCAGGGTTTTGTGAATTCGAGCCCGCATTAGGCTCTGCACTGGCAGCACAAAGCCTGCTTGGGATTCTCTATCTTGCTCTCTCTCTGCTCCTCCCCCACTGGCGCTAGCTCTATCTCAAAATAAATAAACTTAAAAAAAATAAACTCTGGCAGAAACTAGAATGCCAACATGGCATTTCACCCAACCCCATCATTATACAGATGGGGACACTGAGACCCAGAGAAGTAGCTTGCCACTGGGTCCCATTGGCCGAAGCTGGTCCAAATTGGAGGCTCTTTGGCTCCTGACCTGATCCACGATCCACTACGATGATGGTGGCTACATGAGTTGTAACGTGACGGAAATCTAACTTAGCTGGGCATGAACCAAAAGGATTGATTGGCTCCCATAACTGGAAAGTTCAAGGGATGGTGGGCTTCCAGAACAGCCGGATTCGGGATCAGAAGCCATGCCGTGAAGACTTGGTCCCTTCCCATCTTTTCTCTGTATTCTTCTGAGTTAGCCTCATTACCAAGTTAACTGACCCATGATTACCTAAGTGGATGCTGGCACTTCCCCTTATCCATCACCTGATCCACGTCTACCCCTTGTCTTTAGTTGTATTGCTTCCTGGAGTCTGAGGAGTTGCACAGATCAGAGTGTGGCTCTATTGGATTTTTCCACCATCAGACTCAGAGCATACATGATGTGCTTGTACTGAGAGGTATCTAACTGGGGTGGAGGTGTGGGCGGTCCATGCTTCCTTAGACTGTGGGGTCGGGGCTGTTGTTCTTAATGGAACTCTATGCACACTTGGATTTTCAAGGGGGTTGAGTAGCCTGTTCTCCAAGGGTTAGAGAACAAGCAAAACGGGAATTTTCTTCGGGGTTATTTGAAGAATTCCATTTGAGATAAGGGCTGAACTTTGAATTTTGTGGTCTTCAACCAATAGTTCCCCAAAACAAGGGCTGTTTGCAAAATCAAGGACCATCCAGTCTGCTGCTTTTTGAGCACTGAGTTGCTACCAAGACATGATTCCTACCCGACCTCACCTCCATTATTTCCAATACACTTGGAGAATGTGTAAGTGAGTTTAATGAGCCCCCTCTGACTCTAAGTTTGAGAAAAATGATGGTGTACATTCCCAGTTTCAAGTAAAGTTGTGGTAAAAAGAATTTCGCCCAGTTTAACTCTTAATGGCCTCTCTGGGGAGAAGCTTATCGTTTTGTGCCTGGCTCCAACTTGGTGTTCCAATTTGCTGTTCCCGGGCAAGTACTCTCATGCAAATATGAGACACAGCATGCTCCTGGAGATGCTGCGGAGAGTAGGGCACCCCCACCTGCAGCCGCCCTCAGCCTACCATCCGTCCACACCTGGCCATGCCTTTCCTGGCCTTTCTCCATCCCTTTTGCTTTGCATTTAATTTCTGTTTTCCCCATCTCTGGCTGATTTGAGGAATGGGATGCAATGTCATGATAAACTAACACAGGGCACCCGACATAAACAGAAATGCAGTGTGGCCGTGCCATTGTGATAAAGGTGGAGAGCAGGAGATGTGACCTATCTGGCCACTTCTTAACATCATACTCATCCCGGGCACCAAGTATGGAGAAAGCAGGGTAAGCTGGTTGGATTTGCAGAGGGCAGACTGGGAAGGAGGGAGTTGGCTGCTTGGGGAACACCCAGTTGTTATCCAAAACGTAGTCCCAGCCCCCTCAGAAGCTTCGGCCCTGAAATGGAGTCAAATACCCATTATTTATCACGTATGTTGGGTGGAAATTATACTAATACCTCAAAAAGGCAATCAGCAAGAATTTATACTTACACTGCTTATCTGAACCCAGCCCAGGGCTTAGTTTCTGTGAGAGCATATGGTTACAAACAAGCAAAACAAAAGAAACCAAAGAGGAAATTTTTGCAACGTCTCAGGGCCTACGGAACTGGTGGGAGGCCAGAGGACGAGGCCTACCTGCAACAGAGTAAGACCCAAGGTCACATTGAGGATCAGCTAGCAGAAAGCCCAGCCCTGGACTCATCGCAGGACAGCCTGATGGGCATGATTCCATGGCAACAAGTGGCTGTCGGTTAGATCTTAGGTTCCCCCCAAAAGAGGCACCAATTGGCTGAGCATAGACCATGTGTTCACCTCTGGCTGCACTGGGCTGCTTCGAAGGAGGATCTGGCCTCTTCACTTTCCTTAATGCATGGCCATGGTCTGTAATTACCTTCTCTCCAAGACCATGCGTAATGAGGCATTGGTCATTCCCCAAAGGGAAACTGGGCTGCTGCAGGAAGGCAGAATGTTTTCTTGGAAGTCAACATGTGCGCCACAAGCACACATTGAAAAGAGGACATTCTTAAATACAGAGAACAAACTGAGGGTCCATGGAGGGGAGGTGGGGGGATGGGCTAAAGAGGTGATTGGCATTAAGGAGGACACCTGTTGGGGGGCACCTGGGTGGCTCAGTCGGTTGAGCGCCCGACTTCGGCTCAGGTCATGATCTGTGAGTTCGAGTCCCACATCGGGCTCTGTGCTCACAGCTCGGAGCCTGGAGCCTGCTTTGGATTCTGTGTCTCCCTCTCTCTGTGCCCCTCCCCGACTTGTGCTCTGTCTCTCTCTATCAAAAATAAATAAATGTTAAAAAAAAAAAAAAAAAAGGAGGACACTTGTCGGGAGGAGCACTGGGTGTTGGATGTAAGTGATGAATCACTAAATTCTGCTCCTGAAACCAGCACTACGCTATATGTTAACTAACTTGAATTTAAATAAAAGAAAAATTAGGGAACAAAAATAAATTCTCTGCACACAAGGAGCTGAAGAGACACAGTATCAAATACAGGATGATGGAAAAATAAGTGGTATATATTACAGCATTTTCTACCAATATCACAAAGTGCTGTGGTGTGCAGAACAGACATTTACAAAATGAGAGTTTCTTCAAAGGCAGAAGTGGTTGGAGAAAGGAGATACCAAAGTGGCTGATGCCTCAGGGAAGTTTCACTGGAAGGCAGAATTGATCTTGGTCTTGGAAGATGAATGAGGGACAGAAAATGGGAAGCAGACAGATGAGAAAGTCCTAGGAGAAGGAAATAGGGAAATAGTACAGATGAATGCACCAGAATTCTAACCACTTTTCCTGAGAAGATTGCACTGTAGAGCCAGCCTCTCCTGGGTTCGAATCTTCACTCTACCACTGTGAGGATGAACAATTCTCTTAACGCTTTCGCGTCTCGTGTTATCTAAAAAATCGGACAAATAATTCCTGCCTCGTAGGGCAGGGTTAGGTATGAACAGTGATTGGCGTGGTGCTTGGCCCGTATGGTAAGGATTTGGCAAGTGTCAGTTCCCTTTTTCTTAATCATCAGCTCTTTCCTCTTTATATTAAATTTCAGTGACGGGTGGGTAGGAAAGACCTAAGACCCAGCATTTGAAAAATAAAACCAAGCAGATCCATTTTTAATCATTGCGGAAAGCGCTGTGTACCTAATATCGGGTCTGCCCCAAGTGAGATGTGGAAACAAACAGTCCTGTCCCGCGTCACTGACCTTCTGGACAGTTTTGGAAATGTGACGTGTGGCATGCACTCTCTGAGCTTCCATTTTCTCTCCTATTTGAAGACACTTTTCTGGGGCCTTTGGAAAACACTGGCATTTCATTATACATCTAGTCACTATAGCATTCATTGCATTTAAACAAAAAAAAAAAACTTTGGTTTTTACATATGAGAATTTATTTATTAAAACATGGTGGTCTTAGCTACAAGGACAGGCCAAGGGCACACAGTACCAGTTCTCAAGCATGATAGACCTTAAGGATTTGGATTTATGACTACTCATCAGGGCTCTCCAGGTGTAGTGAGTGGACACTTGGCTGAAGCAGGACCTTGAATGGTGGGCACTGTAGGATCAGCGTGTAAGGAAGTGTCAGAAAGCGAGTGAGTGAACCTAGTCCACAGCCCAGCGTAACAGCCTTGCCCCTAAGTTTTTCTCTATTTGCGTGTGCATTCTGGTTAAGTTACCCTTGACTGCCTTTTATGGAGGAAATTACATGCTATGTTGAGGACTGAGTATCAAGGGATTCCCAGGAGTATTGGGGAATAGCCATCTAGAGATCTGTTGTTGGGACGGTAGACTTAAATGCCTGCAAGGACCAGGCAAGTGATGGTAATGAGTAAAGCAGTCCAGAAGACAATGTTTTACAATTCCCATTTCTTGAAATATGTGTCTCTTAAAGTCTGCTTTTTAGATTTTCCTGTTTTTGATAGAAACACGGGTAGAGGGAAATAATTTCTCTAAGCAATTTTTTTAAGTACTCCTTAGCCATAGCTTAAGGGTAATAATGAGAATATAAATTATTGCCTAGTTAAAAACAATAACATCAACAGCCGTCACACCATGCAGGCCCAATTTAGTCTTTTAAAAAAAGGTACTAGTTTGAAGACATCTGGTCTACCATGGATATAAAGGCTGCTCTGCTACGTGCACTCTATTTCAATAGTCTACCTATCATAAGCCCAAACCAAGAATGTGAATGGAGGCGAAAAGAAACTTGTAACACATCTAATGCAGGTCTCCTATTACCATATTCAACAAAGGCCTAAAAGGACCTTGCAAAAGAGAACTTTTACAGCATGCATTTTTAGGACAGTATCATAGTGAGGTTCTGGTATATTGCACATGAGATGAGCCCTTCCCTCCAAGTGGACGATAGGGTGGCATAAGCCAATATAGAAAATTCTCCATGGAGTGTTATGGAATTGAGAAATTTGGCTTAATTTTCTTTATGTGTGATAGGGAGCTAGGGGAGAGAAGTGTAACTTTGCCCAGGAATAAAAGTGAGGGGTTTTCTTTTGTTGCCTCTGTTTCGTTTCGTCCTTTGAACTTTTTTCTCCCGTAGCCCGTTGAAACATAGAGGCCTTAAAATAAAAAATAAGAAACTGACAAATATTTCATACATCTATAAATTTCACAGCATTTAGTCTTTGTCTTAAATTAGCAGCCATACATCAATTCAGTTGTCATAAAAATATCAAGTTCCAACTATGGGCTGAGAGTATCATCTCTGTTTCTGATTTTGAAGTTTTGTCTCCCCACTTAGAGTCCAGTAAGCTATTTGAGGACAGAGAAACTGTGTCTCATTCTGAATTACCCAGACCCATCTGGAACCTTCTACTCTGCACTATAATGGCTTTTGTAGTATCTCCCCTGAGAGAAAGAGAGAGAGAGAGAGAGAGAGAGAGAGAGAGAGAGAGAGAGAGAGAAGAGAGAGAATGTGTTTATTCATCTCGGCATCCCAGCCCATGGATATTGCCTTGTGCATGGTTAAGGGGATCCCAGTACGTGTCTGTTGACTGAACACATAAAAGAATTCTGCTAACTCTGGGGCATGTACCACGATTAGAGGGTATCAGTGACGAGCACAAAAATGTTCAGCGACACATCAGTCACCCATTCAGTTGGTACTGGGTCTCGAGGTAGAAAATGAGAATGGTGTTGTCTCCTCTGGACTGAGGAGGGATTGGCTGTCCTAGGTTGGAGAAGAAAATAAAAGAGGCATGTATAAGCTATCTATTGCCATGTAACAAATTACTCCCAAACCGTAGCAGCTTTAAACAACAAGCATTAATTATCTGGGGATCGGGGATCTGATAGAAGCTTAGCAGGATGCTGTAGGCTCAGGATCTCTCACGAGGTTGCAGTCAAGCTTTTGTTGGCCAGGGCTATAGTCACCCAAAGGTTGAGGGGAGGCCTTGGTTCCATGCCCTGTGGTCTTTTTCATCGATCTGCACCCGACCTAGCAGGGGCCCTCCCCAGAGGCTTCTGAGAGAGCCTCCAACACAGCAGCTAAACGTGTTCTCGGCAGTGATGGGCCAGCGTGGGAGGCAATGGCACAAGGGCAGGAATAGCAGAGGCGGTAACGATTGGGGGCCATCCTGGAGGCTGCATTTGTTCAACGGGGATAGTCAATGTTCAGTGTTGTTTTCAAAGAGGCTTGGGGACTCCTCTCTTGGAAAACTATCAACTTCTCTTTTCTGTTGCTCCTTTATCCGTAGCTCTTCTTCCTTTTGCACTGGCAGGTAAAGTTGATTTTTCTACCAAGGGACCGGGATTATTAGCTTATTTCACTGAATGTGAACACTGAGTTAAAAGGGAAACACACACACACACACACACACACACACACACACACACCAGTTCTGTAAGTTGACCTAGCCTGTGCTGTGCCGCAAAAAGACATTGGGATGAGAACTTCTTTTCTCAGCCTCACAGGGACTCTGTGTTGCTTTCTAGATGTGCTTGTGGGACCGAACCTGCCATACAAACGCGAGGGGACTGAGCCAGAGGACTTTTGCTGGACCCCACTCTGCAAGGGCCCAGACTGTGTGTCCTGTTTATGCCCTCCTGGCTCAGAAGGGGTTTGGCCGTAAATGCACCCTGGCTGTTTTCTGTAAATCCTCGGAAGACAGGTTTTGTTGCAACAGAAGGTCTGGTTGGGTTGGTGTTTAATGAATTACTGCTGAACGAACAAGAGGTTGCAAGTCAGATATCTCAACAGACGAGATTCCCTGATGGCGTTTTGATCTTTGCTCCTGAAGGCACAGTTAACAATGACCATAACCATGATTTCGAGGCACCGGGAGGCTTGAAGCTGTGACACTCGAGGCCGACTGGTATGTACATGATTCTATAAATGCACCCTGGCAGTTTGCTACATGTTTGGTGTTGCAGACCTCATCAGATTTCATGACAATTACACATTTATTTCAGGGTCCTGATTGCCGGGAGGTTTCCCGAAGGTAGGACTGGGGTCTCTTGTGTACAGAGGTATCCCAAGTAACTGGTACAGTACCCGGCTCCTAGAGGGTTTTCAATAAATAGTGTTGAGTGGATGAATGAGGAAGCAATCCTAGAAACGCATCTAACTTGAAATTGGACTCACTCTTTGAAAAGAGTCAAAAGTTAGCCAACTCTGGAAAAATCCAAACTCCGAGAAGGGGAAACTATGGCAACCCTTGTTCCCTTTTTGTTTTTCATACTGGGTGGCCCTGTTACTTGCTTCCTGCCTGGCACCTTCAGCCTTTGGACTCCTCTAAGCTTTGGCCCATTTCCTTAGCTTCAATCCAGAGAAAAATGACACTACTGAGAATTCTAGGTCCTTCTCCCCATTGGTAGGCTCTTTCCTACACTTTGCCATGTTCTCTCACGTCTGCTGCCCTGGGAGTTAAGATTCAGGGGGAAGAAGCGAGAAAGAGAGAGAGAGAGAGAGAGAGGGAATATGTTTGGACTTGTGTGTGTGCACAGCTCCCAAATTTTTTGGCTCTTCCCTCTGCACCGCTCTTCATTGGGCCAAAGCTCTCTATTAATTTGAAGCAAACATCATGGTCAAGGGGGAAGATGGCGGCAAGCCTCTGCGTTCTTTCCTTAATCAGATTAACTCAAGGTAGGGAGGTATTAAATCAAAGATGCCACACTGCTGTTATCTCTTATACCAATTCCAGTCAATTGGTATTGGCTGCCTGGGCTGCTGTGTCATGAAGGATTCTGAGGCTGGGACCTGGCTCAGCACAAAAGCATGACACGATCAATTAATGTCTTCCATGGGCACAAGAAGAGTCAGGGGCAACTCACAAGCCAGACACACTGGCCCAGTATCCTCAAAGCAATGGAAGAGCTCAAATGTCTGGCCTCCAAGGAAAAACAAACACCCTTGTTTATTGCAACATAAATGTATATCTAAGTAGTGTCGGCATAGGGAATAATTGTTCTGGATTTGGGTAAATATAAGAAGAGGAAGGATAGATAGGTTAGGTAAGGTTTGAGCTGCTGTCACCAATGTTCTGATTTCTGTAGCTTGGTTTCTTCTTTCTTTCTTTCTTTATGTCTTTCTTTCTTTCTTTCTTTCTTTCTTTCTTTCTTTCTTTCTTCCTCTCTCTCTGTCTCTCTCTCTTCCTTCCTTCCTTGCACTCATATGATCCCATAGAAACCAGAGTAATTAATACTCAACAAATGGATAAGCATTAGGCAGGTGACATTTAGAGAGTAATTGCAAATCGGTTTTCTCTTACCCACGAGTTCCAATCAGTTGGTGGGGGATGTTGTCCAGCTCCTGAGTTCCTGAGTCTGGAAGGTTCTTGATGCCTGACCCTGGAGCTGTAGGCCATCTGAATGTGACACCATTATGCTGCACCACTATCCCGACAGCATGCAAGGACACCAGTTACCCCCAAGACAACATCTGGCCAAGCAGCCAGGGACACATAGTCCCCCTCTGCTTTTTCCTTTGTTTTAAAGAATTGTTTAATGTTTATTTATTCTTGAGAGAGAGACAGAGACAGAGCATGAGTAGGGGAGACGCAGAGAGAGAGAGAGGGAGACAAAGAATCTAAAGCAGATTCCGGGCTCTGAGCTGTCAGCACAGAGCCCAACGTGGGGCTCAAACTCATCGACCGTGAGATCATGACCTCGGCCAAAGTCAGACGCTTAACCGACTGAGCCACCCAGGCGCCAGGCCCCCTCCTCTCCCCCTCCCACCCCCCAGGTTTTCCAAACTAACATCCACACTGGGTGTGATGCCAAGGCCCAACCTACCCCACAAAGCTGCCCCAGACGTCCGACATTACTTGAGGCCTCATTTATTCGTACAGACAAGTGTGCACAGCCCAGCTGGCAGGCCCCACACATAGCCTGGCAACAGCCAGAATGTGGAGCAGTAGTGAGGATCCAGCCTTGGACCTGTTTACGCCCCGGGGAGATATGCTTCTCTTTTGCTAGCTCAGCTCACCCTTCCAAGGACAGTGACCAGCACTGGCACCTGCTTGTACCCTGAACAGGGCTCCCCGGGCCATGTCCTGTGAGCCTCTGTCCTGGCCTCCACCGGTCAGATGGCCTATCAGCGTTTACTACAGTCCTGAGATGCCCTCCCCTCCTCTCTGACATTCTCTTCCCTAATTTCCTTTAAGTCCAGGTCCGACACAGGCCTCCATCCCCCACCCGCCAAGCAGAAGTCCCCCAGGCGGCTGAGGACGCTGGGCCCCTTCCTCATCAGGACTCTCCAATCAGAAATCAGATGCAGAGCTTCCTTAGGAAAACGGAGATACTTCGCTTCAGTGGGGGCATTTTACAGTTCAAAGCCTTTTGGCAAGTCTGATCTTTATTTTGATCTCGTTAAGGCAGTTTATGGCCATTTCTCTGTTAGGAAGCTGAGTCTCACAAAAGGAAAATAAATTGCCCCAGGCCGTGCAACAAGCCAGTGGCACAGGGCTAGGGCCCCAACACAGTCTATCCCGGCTGCACAACTAGCCTTCCCCCCCACAACCGGGCTGTCTGGCCTGACTTTTCATCCACAGCCATCATGGCTGTAAAACCCCTTCCAAGGGCAGGGTTTTGTGTCTTGTAAAGTTGTCACTGCTTCGTAGCCCCACAGGAACCGAATTTCTTCACGGTACCTGGAATCTAGCACAGAGACATTACTCTCTCCCAGCCGACACCCCTTTTGTCCAGGGTTCAAGCACTCCCGGAGGAATAAGAGACGCAGGTAATTACAGCTTAATTGAAATCAGTTCGTTTGACGCCCTCTTCTGAACGGCGGGAACAGGGCAGGACCAAAGCTACCACGAGCAGAGAAAGAGGCTGAGTGGCGGTGGGGCGAAGCCCACCTACTTTATGACCCCGCCCATCCAGTTATATCCAGAAACATGTGAGCCGTGCAGATAGCCAGGAAGGAGTCAGAAGAAGGCAAATCGAGAAACCAGAAACTGAAAACTTTCCTGGGAGGGACCTGCTTGGCTCCTTGACCATCCGGCAACGGTCCCCTCCCAGGGAGAGCAGAAAAGACTTTCAGTTTTGAATATTTGCGCCCTTCCCTAAGCTGCAGTGCTGTTCTTATCTTTTGGAAGGAGAGAATTAAGTTGCGTTGGTTTCCCTTTGTTTTTCCCCAAACTCCTGGCCACCAGGGCAAGAAGCTGAGAATGGTGAATGCTTGCAGTTTAAGGTGGTGGGGGGGCTCAATTAATTCTGGACCACCCTGGGTCCAGGAAGCTTCCCCTGCATGACGCAGGTTTTCAGCATCCTGAACGTTTGCCAACTGCTGTTCCACTCCTGTATTTCGAAGGTAATGGAAGCCAACGTTTTTATCAACCCCACTGATAGAGATCTCACTCTATCGGACCAGAACACTGTCTTAGGACCTCCATTCTAACCTTGATCCTTAAGTTTTTTAATCCCACCTGAATGCCTTAGGCGGCCCAAAGCTTCTTTGACAAGCTCTGTTATACCTTATTTGAATCTCTCTAGTGTGTTTCTGTAAAGTGCTCCTGTAACAGTTCCTGGCACAGGGTAAGCAGTCAGTACGTGTTAGCAGTGATTATTATTAGCAATGTGGCCCTTAGAATCAGCGGCATCCATTCCATTTCAGCTTCTGATGTATAGTATGACAATTTCCAGACCGCGTTGCGTAATTAGTTGCCATTGCTTCCAATCCGAGCAGCAATATGAAGTCTGGGCACAGTCCTTTCTAGGGGTCTTTCTATGGTAGAAGCAGCAGGCAGCTCTACAATATCTGATACTTAAGAGGCTTGAAAACGATGGTCCTGCCCCTCCCTGTGAGGGCAGGGTGCTTTTAGCAATCAGCCCAACCCAGCTCAGGGCACCCTTTACATGAAGCCAGCCCTGGGGAGCAGGGCTTATTGGGGCAAGGATTCCATTTCCTTTCCTCCTGGACACACAGACTGCATTTCCCAGGCACCCTTGCAGTGGAGGGGGAACCACGGGACTGTGCTTTGGCCAGTGAAATGTGAGCAGAACTGATCTGTGTGGATGTCCAGTCTTTTAGAAAAGAGACTCCAGTGCAACCCTTCACGTCTGGGTCTTCCCCATCTATGAGACTGGAAGTAAAGTGCTCTAAGGCCCAAGGTGATGTCAGGGACATGGGATGGAAGGAACGTGGCCCACGAGTCTCTGTTTGGAGGACAGCAAAGAGCTGTCAAACGTACACACCCACACTGAGCTGTTGCATAAGTAAGGGCAATTTTTTTTTATTATGTTGAAGTACTTAAAATTGGGTATTCTTAGTTACATCAGTGAGCCTGCCTTAATTAATACAGAACCTTCGGTTGTCTGAGAGACAAACTAAGCCAATTGTTGAGGGTGCCATCCCAGCAAGTTCTGAGGAAATAGGACATAAGTTTACATACTTTTATTTACCATACAAATTTGTGGTACAAAGCTAATGTCCCTGGCAAGCAAGAATAAATGAAACAGGTAAACATCTCTTTGCTCAGAAGGAAACTGCTGGTGGAAGGCCAGAGATTTCTCTCCTGCCCCCTCTCACCGTGATATGGGTGTTCTCGGCATTATGAGCTGCAGTGCTGCTAATTCTGGAAAGTTCCATTCTGAGAGCTTGCTGAGGCCTTTCGGTTGTATTGTTTTCATTTCCATGAAACCTGAGAGCCCCAGGAGTGCCACCTGTCTGAGAATTCTGTCTTGACCGGGCACACACGAGCCCCGGACCATACAGGGAAGACATGGGCCCCAGGCATTTTTAGAATGTTAGCACACGATGGGACTTAACTATGACACATCCCCCGTCTGAACTTACATTTTCTCACCTGTACCTGAGGGGGTTGAGTCAGATTACAAGCTAATAGCTGGGGAGAAAGTGCAGCCTGCAGGTGTGTGTTCCTTGGCTTGCAAAGTAACGTTATATATTTTTTAATTAGTTCTCAACAGTTCAAAATTAGGATTTTTGCATTTAAAAATCCGACAACTCTTGAAAAGTCTGGCAACACTAAGCTTGTGTTCCCTCAGGGCAACAATTGGCTTTCCTCTCCAGACATGACATATACTCTCTGGGTTGCATAAATCCTGTCCCATCCCCCCAGGTTATTCATTCATTTGCATTGCCTGCCTGGATAGTCTGTGTTGGTACTTGAGTTTGAGACCCTGATTCTAGACGATTTCTAGCAGCCCCTTCTACCTGGTCCAGATGAACAAGGTCGCATCACTTTGTTACATAGTCTATTGCTGTATAGCAAGCTGACCCAACACACGGTGACTTCAAACAACCACTGTTTAACAATATCTTGTGATTTTGCAGGTCAGGAGTTCAACAGGGCTTAGGTGGACATGTCTTCTGTTTCATACGATGTCAGCAGGGGTCATCTGTTTCTCTTCAGCTGGTGGATGAGCTGGTATGGAGAGTCTAGGGTGGCTCCATTCACATGTCTGATGCTTTGACGGCCATGGTTGGAGGTTTGGATTTCCTGTGTCTGTCACCTGGAATACCTCTATGTGACTTCCCCAGTGCAGCATAGAATTGAGGTGGCTGGACTCATATGGTGGCCCAGGGGTCCCCGAGTGAGCATTCTAGGAAACTCAGGCAGAAGCCACAAGGCCTCTTGAAACCTTGAAACCTCAGATATTCCAGAATATCACTTTAGTCATATTCTATTAGCCAAGCAAGTCACCAAGTCCAGCCTAGTCATGGGGAGGGGAATTAAATTCAATAAGAAGAATAGAAAAGAGTTTATAACATCTTTAATCTACAGGGTTTTTATTTAAATCCGGTTGCTCTGAGTTAGAAGATACTGATTAGGCTAAATAAATATATCTTATAATAATTCACTATATTTCATAAACGTTTTGTTCCTGATCCAAGAAACAGAAGATAAGTCTATATAGGAGATAGTTCACTCTACACTGTGCCCACTGCCATTTTAGATGTACCCCCACAGCATGCAATATCACAAAGGACACTTTAGAGTACAAGTAATTGAACTTCAAGCTTTTATAAGAAAAGAGAGAGAGAGAGAGAAGAAAGTATTGATTCATACGAGCATAAGTAACTACATAGGTAAATACAGTATTTTTTGTAATTCTTTTCTTCCCTATCTGATTTAAAAGACAACTATATAAACCGATAATTATAAAACTAAGCCAGTGCCTTATAATGTATAAAAATGTAATTTTTATGATGAAACTAGCAGGGAGGAGGAGGGAGGGTATTGTGCTTTATTTGATGGAAAATTTCTGTATACTATTAAAATTAAGTTAGCATTAATCCAAACTAGATTATTTTGAGTTAAAATGCTAATTGCAGTCCCCAGGGCAATTACTAAGAAAAATAATTTAAAATATTTTATAAAAGAAAGAACACAGAAAGTAAGATAGTAAATTGAAAATATCTATTTAATACAGAATAAGTCATTAATGGAGAAATGGAAGAACAAAAAAGACATGAGACGTACAGAAAGCATATAGCAAGATGGAAGAGGTAAATCCTACCTTTAAAGAATTACATTAAATGTAAATGAGTCAAACATTCCAATTGAAAGGTAGAGAGATTAGCAGAGTGGATGAAAACAGTATCCAACTATATGTTGTCTACAAGGGACACACTTTAGATTCAAAGACACAAATAGGTTGAAAGTAAACGAGTGAAAAAATAAGCATTTGGCACACATATTCAAAAAGAAAAAGAGTAGAACTTGCATTAGCATTAGCATTAGCATCAGCTGGGTCTGGGAGTTCTAATAATGTTGTCAAGATTTAGTCTTACTCAGTCAAGCATTCTTCTGTGTTAGTTCGGCATCCCCTGGTGGCCCCCCAGAAGCTTCAGGTGTTGCAACTCCAATGTGAAGTTAAGTTTCTCTGCTATACCAGCGAACTTTCTGGGGTGACTTTCATTAGCCTGCTTGAGTCAAACATCCACTTCTGAGCCAGTTCCAATGACCAGGCCTGAGTCATGTGCCCTACCCTGGATTCAGAGGCAGTTTGGCTTGGCCTCTCCTGAACAGGATTCCTGAGAGTAGGTGAAGGGTGCTCCTACAGTGAAGGCCAGGGAGCTGTAATCAGAATAAACAAGAGTGAATAGTTGGCTGGCCACTAAACAACACAAGTGCCCACTTCACATGCATTGGGTTGGAGGGACATTCTGTAACTATAGAAAAAAACAAAGCTAACTAAACTCTGAAGTGTGGAAACTTTACGTTCATGTTTTTAAGTGTCCGAAGACCTTCTCAATTAATTTTTAAAATACTTTTAGCTCCCTTGATACATAGGACATACTCCAGTGGAGTTCTGTGAGATTGAGAAAAGGAAGAACGGAATCTCATATTATGAAACACCAGCTCTGTACCCCTCCTCTTTACATACCTAATCTTACTCAAGCTATGTTAAACCCTGTGAACTAGATAGAATTCTCAGCCTTTTGAAAATGAGGAAATGGAGGCACAAAGAGATCAGTCATTTTGCCAATATGACCATTTGCCAAGTGGCAGAGTCAGGTTCCACTCAAGTCAACACAACCCAGAGCCTGGGGCTCTTTGCTGTACTCCCAGCCTGCATCATACTGCATAGCGTGTCATTGTTATGCATCTTCCTACATGCCTGTGTTCAGATAAGAACTGGGAAGAAGCCACGGACATGCCCAGGGTAGAGTTTGGCTTCACCACAAATGTGGGGTTAAATGTCAGGATTCAAGCTAAACCAGGAGTAGCGAAGGCTGAGCACCAGTGAAGCACATGGTCAGAACTTCTTGGCTTCCACTTTACTGGAAAGTTATTTCACCATCAATGTCTGGAGGTTGGTGGTTTTGTATCTTGTACATTCACGTTTTGCTTGTTGAGGCATCTCTGATGGGGGGGGGGGGGCCGGGCATCAGCAGCAGTTTGCAAGACGGTCTCCCCATGGCAGTGGCTCATGATTCTCGCTTTGATATGTTTCTCGGTTCTAGTTCATATCACACCCAATTTTCAGTCTTTGGCTTCATCTCGGTATGAGGCATGGGTCGTGATGAAAAATGGGATCACCACACCTTTTCGTTCACTTTGCATTCTCTGCCTCCTCTTGGGCAGAGGTGTGTAACCAGTGCTGAAATTCGACGGTTTCCTTCATCCAGATATTTCTTGGAAAGATGCTTCTCTCCTTTTTGATGGATTAAGGCAGTAATCCCTACAATGTGTTCTGGTGAACATAATTACCAGGAATCTCCACCATAAACAAATGGGGTGCTGCTATCAGATTATGGTGGGATATATGTCAGGCAGGCAAAAAAAAAAATCATCCACTCCATCTCCTCTGAGGTTATAAAGTGCTGGAATAGACCTTTTCTACCAAAATTATTTGGCCAGCCAGTCCAAGGACAGCAATAGTCTGAATCCAAAATGTAGCACTTTTATTTATCAGGAATGAAAAACTAGTCCCCACCCACAGCTAGGGAAAACTGAAAACTAGGAACTTGGCTTTACCGGAGACATAAAACCTCTTTCACTTGTATCCATTCCATCCCCCCCCCCCTTTTTTTTTAATGAAATGAAAGGTTACTTTGATAGCAGAAAACTGTTATTGTTGCTGAATTTGCTAAGAAAATTGGGCAATTTATCAGTGAAGATGGCAATAGCAAATTCACAGGGTTGCCAGAGGCATTATTTTGCCGTCCTCAGCAGCATTAACAAGTTGGAAAAAAAAAAATTCTAGGTTTCAGGATGGCAATAATGAATTTCGGTCTCCCAGGCAGGAAGCTGGATGGTGGATGTGTTTCCCACTGAGCCAGTCCTAGTGGGCACCAGAGGTTTCTAGAAAAGAGGCCATGATGTCAGATTCTGATTAGCATTAATGATGGGTTGCTCGACGAAATCTCTGAACCTGACACTACAAATCTTCCTGGAGGATTTGGGACTAGCGGTCAAGATTAAGTGACTATTTTCTCTGTCCTTGCTGGGTTAGCTCTTCCTTATTGGCATTCTATGTAGGTTTTTGGCTTTGAATAATGTCTTGTTCTGTAAAACACCAAGAAATAGTGTCACGGTCGGGAGCAAAATGGATGGTGTTGCGTTGATACAGCAAACACTATTTTGAGGGGATAAGTGAGTCTGGGCGGTGATAACGTTGAACAGCAAAGCTATTGTTATTGACCATTTTATAGGAACAGGTTCTTTTTAAGGCCGCATGCCTACATATTTTATAAACAATGTGCTTGAGAAATGCCCAGCGAGGTACAACGGATAGCATAAGAATGAATGCTGAGTTAAGACAGATAGCCCAGTTTGAAACTCCTGTTATGAAAAGTAGGAAATATAGATACAGGCAGAAAATTATGTCAGGTAGAAAGATTAAAACACAAAGCAGCTTTCTCCAAAGAGGCATGTCCGTGGTCCCTTCTGTAAACAGCCAGTACTTAGGGACAGCAACAAATGGTTGGAAACATAGGAAAAGGTGTGGCCATGGAAACGGGCCAAAGCACAAGGAAGAAGAGAAAAAGAAGGAAAAACCGGCTATTTCGCCTACACCAAAGCACAGAGAGATAGCATGTGAAATCCACCATTTGACAATCCATTTCTGCCAATCACAGGCAGCAGCTTTCTTGGGAGAGAATGTTAGACTGAATGTAGGATTGTTTAGGCAAAAGACCCATAGCAGCCAACAATCTGCAGCTCTATACTGAAAGGAGAGAGAATGGTTTTTTCTTGGAAATTCCACACTCGTGTGCACCTTGCATGTTCCCCAGAGTTCACTTTGTTTGCAGGCAAAGGAAGGTGTGGGTGAATCTGGGGAGCTCTTTTCAGAAGTTCCCTTGTGCCCCTCCAATACACCACTATCACCATCTACATGAGTACAGTCAGTCTCCAAGATGGCTCCCAATGACCCCCACCTCCTGTTGTTTGTGTCCTGTATAGTCCCCTCCCTCAGTGCATAGGGATGACTTCTGTAACCAATAAACCATTGCATAACAGACAGGGTGTGACTTCTGAGACTAGGTCATAAAAGGCATTGTGGCTTCCATTCTTTCTCTTGGGTTATTTGTCCTGTAGGAAGCCAGCTGCCGTGTTGTGAGGGCAGCCCTATAGAGAGACCTGCCAACAGCCGAGTAAGTGCACCATCTTGAAAGTGTATTCTCCAAATCCAGTCCAACCTTT
>NW_024412388.1:10406780-10442539 GCF_014898765.1 Herpailurus yagouaroundi
AAGTGCACCATCTTGAAAGTGTATTCTCCAAATCCAGTCCAACCTTTACTGCAATGCCTGCAACATCATGACTGTAAACTCATGACAGACTCAGGGTCAGAGCTCCCCAGCTAGGTTACTCCCAAATTCCTGACCCACAGGACCTAGGAGGTAGTACTTTGTTTTGTTTTGCTTTAAGCCATTAAATTTCGGGATATTTTGCTATGCAGTAATGGTTGACTAGAACAGCTGACTATAATTCTTAATTTGGGATTTGCTTCTATAATTGTAATATTAAAATATTTCAAACTTTTATGTGAGAAGATAACAGAACAAATGCAGGTAGAAAGGGGTAAAATTACGTATCCCGGCATGAGTGTCTTATGCAATAAAAGCCAGATAAATTAACATCCTGTATGTATGATGTGTAAGCCACATCACATACAAGACCTAATAAGATACTGTATAGACTTGGGTTTTGCTCTGAGTGAGATGGGGAAAAAAAAAAAAGCCATCAGAGGATTTTGAGGAGAGAAGTAAGTGACATGACCTAACTGATGTGCCCAGGGGACACTCTGTGTGCCCAGACTACTGTGTACCCAGGCATGTGCTAGGGGGTCTTTGAGAATAAGGGTGTCAAGCCCCTACCCTCAAGGTGTTTCCAGGCTCATTGACATTAACCACACCAGGAAAAGTTTCACTCCTCCTATCCCTTGGGCTGTACTTTAGGCTTAATCCTAATATAAGAAGAGCGAACTAAGGGGAGAATCAGTGCATGCTGCTTCTGCACAAGTGTTCAGAAAAGCTACAACAGTTCTGTTCTTTGGCTCTGAGACTGCCTAACTTGGGTCTAAGGGCCCATTAGAAATGTTACAATGTTACAGGCTCAGAAGCTCTAGGATGCCCAGTCAGGCCCGTCAGTCAGTTATGTTGTAACAAACAACCCTCAAAGCTCAGCGCTTAAAATGATGAAGTTTCATTCTTGCTCATGCTGCATGTCCAGTGCAGGTTGGAGGGGTCTCTGCTCATTGAGCCACTCTGGGGCCCAGGCCAATGAGGTTTTACCATCCGATGATACCAACATGCTACAGCAGACAAAAGAGGGCTGGAGTTCAGTGCTTTGGCCCGTAAGTAACACAAGGCGTTTCTCTTTCCATTTCATGGACCAAAACTAGTCACGAGAGATCACAATTCGAGTCCCTGAAATCTGTGTCTCTCCATGAGACAGGAATAGAGTGAGGCAAACCCAAAACTGGCTTGGCTTCCTCTTAATGAATTAACACTTATTTACTAAGGAGCTATATATGTGCAAGGTACGGTGCCGGGTGCTGTTGAAGAGATAGAAAGTCAATTAGATATGGTCCCTCCCTTAAGGGAAGCATATGGCCTCTCAGTTTTAACATAATTATGAGAGTAAATCGCCTGGAATAATCATTATTTAATATGTTCTAGAGATAAATGTGCTTTTCAATTTCCTCATGTCTTTTTTCCCTAAGTAGACGGGAATAAGTGATAATTCAACTAATTGCCTGTTCCAGTTCCAGTTTCTTCTCTGAATTCTCCTCCATGATGAGGGGACAGCAACATGGTCCAGGATTCTGGAACAATTGTCACACATTGATCAAATTTGGGCTGCTGTCTTAAAGCGGGATTGCCAGATAAAATACAGGCTGCCCAGTTAAATTAGAATTTCATATTAGCAAGAAATACTTTTTATTTTTAATTTAAATTTTAATTAGTTAATATACAGCGCAATATGGGTTTCAGAAGTAGAATTCAGTGATTCATCACTTACATACAACCCCCAAACACCCAGTGCTCATCACAAGTGCCCTCCTTAATTCTCATCACCCATCTAGCCCATCCCCGCCCACCTCCCTCCATCAACCCTCAGTTTGTTCTCTGCATTTAAGAATCTCTTGTGTTTTGTTTCCCTTTCTTCTCTTTCTCCCCCTTCCCTTATGTCCATCTGTTTGGTTTCTTACACTCCACGTATGAGTGAAATCGTATGCTATTTGTCTTTCTCTGATTGATTTATTTCACTTAGCGTGATACATTCTAGCTCCATCCACGTTGTTGGAAATGGCAGGATTTCATTCTTTTTGATGGCTGAGTAATACTCCTTTATATACTAATACCCCGTATCGTTTTCATCTATTCATCAGTCAATGGACATTTGGGCTCTCCCCATAGTTTAGCTAGTGTTGATAAGCAAAAAAATGCTTTTTAGTATAAGCATCTATCATGCAATGTTTGGGACATATCTCTACTAAAAAGTTATCTGTTGTTTGCCTGAGCATTCAAATTTAATGGGGCATCATGTACTTTTGTTTGCCAAATCTGGAAAACCTATCTTAAGAGCCCCTCACCATTATAGAAACTCCAGCCACCTCAAATTTCATACTGTACCACTCCCCTTTCCCACCACCACACAATTACTATGCCACACCGGCCACACTGGTCTCATTTATGTTCCTGTAAGATACTTGGTCTGAGTCTACCTCAGGGCCTTTGCACGTGTTATTCCCTCTGCATGAGACATTCTAGGTTCTTGAGAGTCTGCCTTCTCTCCTTTCACCATCTTAGCCTAAATGCCACCACCTCAGAGAGACGTCCTCTGATCAGGCGATCTAAAGCCACACCCTCTTGCCCTGTCTCCATCCTTCTATTTATATCACAGTGTTTATTTACAATAGTTTCCACTATTGGAAGAGAGACTTGTGTGCCTCTCTTCACTATCGTGTAGCTTCTCTGACAGCAGGGACCGTGTCTGCCTCGTCCCTCACTACATCCCAGCACTGACAACGGGGCCTAGAATGTAGTAGGTAAGCAATGAGCATTTATGAACTGAGTCATGCTTTAGTTTGCACAAGATCCCTGGCCTCTAGTATGTATGTATATGTGGGGAAGCTAAGGAAAGGAGGATGAGACAGACAAATGATATAACTTATTATAGGAGTAAATGTGATGAAAAAAAAGTAAGTGTAGCAATATGTTGAAGAGCCATTGGGGACACCAGGCAGGGTGGATCCTTTTTTCGTAGAACTTACTAGGAGGGGCACCTCTGAGGAGGTAATGGGGGCTGAGTTCTATATAATGAGAAGGAAGGAGTCCCTTAAAGGGAAGAACATTGCAGGAATGGCAGCAATTGGAAAGTTCCTAAGGCAAGAACAACCTTGGCTTGCTAGAGGAAGACAGTTAACCAGCATATTCGGGATGGCATGCAGGAAAAGGCAGCCAATGAGAGGGGTGTTAGGGGAACAGCCAGAGTAGGCTGGTAATGCAATGGTAATACACGGGAGGACTTTAACCAGGAGACTAATACGCCCCTCAAGAAGATCACTTTGGCAGCCATGGTGAAAACGAACGATGGAGAAAAAGGCGTGGAAGCATGGAGACCAGATAAGAGGCCACCACAGTTGCGCAGGCAAGAGTAGACGGTGGGTTGGTCTAGGCTTCAGCATTGGCAATGAGGATAAAATGGGACATATTTGAGATGGAACTATGGGGCCTCACCAACAGAAATTGCTTAATTAATTAGTGGAAGGAATGAGGGAATGAACGGGTGAGTGGAAGGTCGGATAAATGGATTCATTGGTGGATAGATAGTGAATGGATGTTGGATGGATGGTTGATGGATGGATGATGAATGATAGATGGTGAATGGGTGGTAGATGATGGATGGATGGATGGATGGATGGATGGATGGATGGATGAGGAAATAGAATAAACTGATTAAAATCCCAGGCTCTGGACCCTGATCAATCTCCTTTTTAATCTTTGGCTGATACCCTCATTAACAGGGCAACCTTGAAGAAGTAGCTCAACGTTAAGCCTTACTTTCTTTATCTGAAAAATGGAACAGTACTATGTGCATCATCAAAACAATGTGAGGACTAAAAGGGATAATGTCTTCTGACTCATTACACCCGTAGTTACTGTTACTTACCTCTAGCATCCTATATATCAATTTGTAACATTGAAGATGTTTTTTTCAACACCCTCATTATCACTTGCTTTCAAACTGTTCAGACTCAGGCTGCACCAAAACCCAGCCTAAACAAAAACTTTTATATCAACTTTTTAAATTTTTTTTTTTTTTTTTTTAATGAAAGGGAGAGATGATGCAGTGTGGGAAGTGTTATAAACTATTCAGTATTTCAATTTTTTTATTCACAATCCTGGATTCCCTTTGATGGTTTTTTAATATAGGGAGGGCTCTTGTGAGTATGTGTGAATAATTAAACTTTTTTGAGTTTGAGCATAACTTGGAAGAAGCTCATTTCACTGTCAATGATGTGAGGCAAAGGAAAACCCAATAGGCATCTTTTTTTACACTCGATAATTTTGTGGGATTTTTAAAAAAATTATTATTCTCTTCCCAGACAGTCAGAGAAAGTCAGCTTTGGGAGGCTCCTCACCACGCTTTTCCTATCTTTGGTGTTGCCTGGATAATCCTTGATTGAAGGAGGAGGGCAGGAGTGGTGGTGATGATGGTGCTGTGTTTTGAGCGTTACATGTGCACACACAGGAAGAGCTTCATTTTTGCTCTGTCCTGTAATGCTCCCAGCAACCCCTGGTGCAGGGGGTATTGCTGTTCCCATTGTACAGATGAGTCAAATGAGGCTCCCACAGGATACTGGACGTGCCCAAGTAGCGCAAAGATTCACACTCACACTGGTGTAATCCCAGTGCTGGAGCCCTCCGCCACGCTCCAAGACTTCTCCTTGATTGGCTGCTTGGCACTGAGTCATTTCTCAGCATTATTTACTGTGTTTATTCATTCCCCTCCCTCCTCGTTGCCTGACAGCTATTGATTTTCGTGCATGATGGCGCCCTTGGCCTCAAATAGTTTTGCAATTTCTTCCCCAGTTTTCAAGTGAACTTTATCATCTGTTGCTTAGTGAAGCTCGTCTTTGTTCTTTGGGCAATAATGGATGATTCAGTAAATGGCATGTCACAGAACAGGAGAGATGCGAGGGCGACCTTTATTAGATTAAATAGGTTTTCCCCGCCCTGTGCTCTGTAGCGTCTTGGAATTGCTATGGGAAAGCAGACAACAGGGGATGAGTAGTATGTAGCTAAGAGCTTCCCAAACTTGCATCAGGAATTACTTTTCTTGATACAGTTATCTTTATGGGTCATAATGATTTCCTATAAAGTGTAACAGTTACTGTATCAGTGCAATTCTGACATTATGTATTCAGTTTGCTTCAAAGCTCTCCAAGATGATAAAGTCACTCGTGAATGCCACCATCCCCACCCATCTTTCAAACCTGATTCCTATCTAGAACCCCATCACCTGTCTTTTGGATGGAAGGCTGATAGGAATGTGTGGCTATAGGAAGATGACCTTGGCAGTTGGGTTTGCGACACTGCGTGACCCAACTCCTGCCCATTTCCTTCTGCTCCTCAAATGCCACAAAGTGGCATTGTCTTTGTTCTTCAACCGTACCAAACTTTCTTGCACCTCAAGGCCTTTAAACCTCCTGATCCCTCTGCCCAGAATGTTCTTTCTAAAGACCAGCATCAGGCCATCTTCTCTTCATCACCATGTCTCAGCGAAAATGTCAGCAACCTGAAAAGGCCTAAGATATCTCACCCACCCAGGTAGTCTTTTCCTGTCCATCTCTTTTCAGTGCATTTTTTCATCAGGGCCAAGTCTTGTCTTATTTCTTCTCTTCCCTACGTTGGAAACAAATATTATGCATCTCCTCTGATTCCCTTGGTTCACACAACCTCCACCATGCCCTACTATGCCCACTTGAGCCCACCTGGTTCTGCCTTCTGCGTCAGACTGAACCAGTCACATGCCCAGAGTTTTAGCCACTTCCAAATGTGAAAGAAGCCCTCAGCGCAGGGAGTGTGGCTCTGGCTTCCTGAGCAACCATCAGAGGAGCAGTCCAGCTGAAGGGTTGGATGTCCTGCAGAGCGCACTCTCCACTGGGCAAACTCTGACCAATGGAAAACAGGAGATGAATGGGGGTGGGGGAGTCACCAGATAGGTCACCTCTCCTTTCTTGCTCCCAGAGACTGCTTTGAGGCATGGTTTCTTCTTGCCAAGAAGTCGGTACACCAAGTGGGTGAATCTGCTGAGCAACTAGCCTTGTCTTCCACAGCTCATCATTAAGGGAAAGTCAGCATAGTAGCACATCACTCACATTCTTACTCACCTCCTCACTTACTCGCCTTACTCGCTTCCTCTCCCTCATTCTTGCTGCCCTGAGTTTGTACCTCCCAAATGAAACACAAGCATTTTAATCGTTACCTCAAGCTTTGTTTTCTTGAGAATCTGGGCCAAGGCAATCCCCAGTACTGGGAACATTTCCTGGTACATACAAAGCACCCCATATACAGAGGATGGATGGGTGGGTGGATGGATGGATGGACGGAAGGATGGACGGATGGATGGATGGATGGTAGGATGGGTGGATGGGTGGATGGGTGGATGGAAGGAAGGATGGACGGATGGATGGATGGATGGATGGTAGGATGGGTGGATGGTAGGATGGGTGGATGGGTGGATGGAAGGAAGGATGGACGGATGGATGGATGGATGGATGGTAGGATGGGTGGATGGGTGGATGGAAGGAAGGATGGACGGATGGATGGACGGATGGATGGATGGACGGTAGGATGGGTGGATGGGTGGATGGGTGGATGGGTGGATGGAAGGAAGGAAGGAAGGAAGGAAACAAAGATGCATTGGTGTTCAAGGGCCAATGGGATGAATGAAAACTCAAAAAGGTCACTATTTTTGTCTTTCCCCATGGAACAAGCCTTTCCTACATATGCCTCAAACCCAACGTATACTAAACTAAAATAACCATTCTCTTTCTTAACAATTTACTTTCTTCTTTCTCTTCTTTCCCAAGCCATAAATTCTTCCTCACCCATCACCTAATCTACGCTACATCTTTCCCATTTTACTCCCCAGGTGTCACTAGCCTCCATCCTCACTTCATGCTTCACAGCTACTGTTCCAGCTCAGGCCTGTGCAATGTCTCACAGGATTGGTACCCCCATCAACAGGTGGCCTGCCTGCAAATTTCAACCATCTCCAGGCTAAGCCATGATCAGAATGTGTCCCAATTTCGGTTCTCCTGAAAGCAGAGCCTGAGGCAAGGGCCTGGATACAAGTGGTTTGTTGGGAGGACATCCTAGAAAAAAAAAAAGGAGTGAATAAGCAGGGAAATGAATCAGGAAAGAAGGAAAAGGCAGCCAATATAAAGGTATATTATCAAGGTTGCTGCGATGGGCAACAGGGGCTTGGCACCACTGGGACCTCCTGGGAGCATCTAGAATGCCTCCTACAGTTGTGCACCTGAAGGATGGGAAGCTGGAACATTTATCCACCAGCTTCTACCCCATCAGTTCAGGATTGTCCCTGGTGGCATTAACTTCTCCATGCTTCCAGGCGGTGCTTATGTGCAGGCCATGTGGTCCTCCTGTGGTGGTGAAAAAGGCTCTGAGATAGAAAGTGGAGAGGACAGACAGGTGGGTCTGGGCTCCTGTGGAACTGTCCACTGAAGCTGCGGCTGAAATCAGAAGCCGACCAAGGTTGCTAGAGGCTTCTGCTACAGCATGATCTCTAAAACGCACGTGCAAGTCTGATTCCCAATGGTTAGACTCCTGGTAGCTTCCCTGAGCCTGGGGCAAGATGCCCGACTTTCTTAATAGAGCTCAGAAGACCACCTGTAGACTAACTCTACCTCTGTTGCAGTCTCATCTGTCATAACTCTCTACTCATCGTTTGCTCTCTGCACCATCCATGGGTCTCCTCTCCGTGACTCCTCTGCCTGGGACTCCCTTCCCATTTGCATTCCTTTCCTAGACTAATGGGTCCTTAAAGATGCCTTTTCTGACAATTCCAGGCAGAGTGAGCCCCCGTCCCTATTTCTATCATTGCCCCAAACACATTTTTTTTAAAATAATCATTGCCAGTTGAGGGGCTTCTGCTCCCCTACCGCTTAGACAGTGAGCTCAGTGGGCGCACTGACACACAAGGTTCTCTTCCTCTTGGCTTCCCAAATTCCCAGGGAGAACACGGGAGAGACGTTGCTGAATGGCTGGCTGGTTGGACGTGTGCACAAATGCTTCAGTGTGGACTCACTCAACAGAAAGTGGTCTTGGCAACTGGAAAGGACCCAATCTTCAAGGAGAAGCAGAGCCCACACTATGCAAGCATCTTGCTTCGCTCACTAGATCCCAATCCAAATAGTCTGGACCATCTGTTCACAATTGTTTAAGGATGCACAAACCATTTTTCCAGGTGTCCATCAAGAAGGCAACAGCTCTGATAGTAAATTCAATTCAGCAAACATTTGTTGGACAGCCAAAGAGCTGAGTCACTGCATTGGACACAACATAAGAGGATGAGCTAAAAAACAAAATTCCTGACATGTCTTTGGGCATCTTTGTGACCAGTGCTGGGGAGTCCCACACGAGGACAGAGACAGGTGAATCAAGAAGAGACTGTCAATGCAGCCAGCCTTCCTTGTGTCAGGATGCCACCCCTTCCTCCTCTGTGCTTCCAGACAGGTATCCACCCTGGGGCAAGGGCAGCCAATGGAGCCATTGACCTATAATCTGGAAAGGAGAACGTTCCAAGTATCGCACACAGGTAGCCATACCCCACAGCAAACATTTAGTGAGCCCCTGGCTCAAAGGGCAGCCATCTGTGCCCTACGTTCATGTACACTCTAGCAGAGGAAATAGGCACGTAGGGGGACAATGGCAGTATGGTATCATAAAACAATGTGAGCCATACTATGTACGGAGACTTGCATGCATGTACAAGGGAGGGATGGGAGCTCTAAAGGTATTTACATTGATGAAATATTACAGGATACATGAATGTACCCTCAGCCATTGCCTTTCTGTCTGTCATGCATTTACTGTCTCTCTTCCCTACACATAGCCTTTCCCTTTTAACCCAGTTGAGTGAGTGTGTAATGAGTAGATCAATCTCAAATGTTTAAGAGGGAGGGCTGCAGTGTCCAACCACCTACATTCACATCCTACTTTGCCTCTCACAAAGGCAAAGGCTCTGTCATTTGGGGCAATTTACCTGCCTGCGTAGTTTCCACATCTGCGAAGTGAGGATGAGGAAAGCACCCTCTTTGTAACGTTTTGGGTGAAATGAATTGATAAATGAAAGGGCTTTTAAGGCACACACTAAGCCCTCAATAAGGTTAGCTATTATTATCAGTGGTCCTGTTGTTGTTGTTGTTAAGATTATTACACAGCGGCACAGCGTGAGTGCCAGTTTTCTGGAAAATTCTAAGAAAAAGGAAGAATTATTCTCATTAAGTAAGAGGGCAGGTTCCAAGTTCCAGTCACTGAATAGAGGTCCACAGGAGCAGTCATGTTTGACCCCTAAAGAATGTGTTTTTGATCCCCAGTTTTCAGATGGCAAGGCGTAAGACTAGAAATTAATTTTGCCTGGTGCCTCGGACAGCAGGACACTTCCTTTTTTGAAAGTAATAATTTGCTGAGCATCCACTGTGGTTCTTGATTACTGCAGGCAAAAAATTATCCAACGCACTTGGAAAAATGGAGACTATATGCATAGGGCAACCAGAAACTATGATGAGGGAGAACGTTAAGTAAGAGGTGTGCTTAAAAGTGTGATGGAGGAAGGCAGCATCTGGAGGATGCCTGTGAAGGAGCTCTGGGCCCTACCTCCATGGGAACGTTTTGGACCTCCCGTCCCCAGGTAGAGCACTTGAATTCTGCAGGTTAATCAAGAGCCTCACAGGCCCAGTGGTGTAGGAGCAAATTTCCCCAGCCCAGAGTGGCTACGGACAGTGAAACGCTTCCCCAAAAGCTGCACAAATGCAACCATGAGAGCCAACGGGCGTGAGGCAATGCTTGGTGGCTCAGGGAGGGCGTCGCAGGGACCTGCCTGGATGGATGGCCAGAGACCAGATAGGCGAGGAGACCAAGATGAAATTTCTGCCACAACAGGGGAATCAAGGGCCACGGTAGGTTCAGGAAAAGAAATGCAAAGCTACGTTTCTGGCAGATTCCCAGAACAAAAACAAAGTCAGAAATCCCTGTATGGAGATAGGAAATAGAAGTCTTGATTAAGAATGTGGGTGTTTAGAGTCTTAAAAGGTTGGTCAGGTACTTCCTTTCTTCTCTCCTCTCTTTGCCTGTCTATAAAATAGACGTAGTAATAATACCTGCTGAGAGATTGCGTGTGTTAAATAGAAACTTGAGGGCTTGTTTCATGATAGGCATTCAATAAATGTAGGTGAATATCATCATTAGAAGGGAAGGAGTTAGGGAGGGGTCTTGGGGCAAGGCTGGTTGGAGGGGTCTGCAGTGAGTTGCTGTTATTCCTGGTGGTGAAGATTCAGAAGAAACCCTCTCAGCTGGCACGTGGTAGAATGTCACTGGCCCACCGAGAGGGCAGAAGAGTGGGTTTATGTGTGCATTAAGCACGTGGTCGCCGTGTGCTCCAAGCTGGTCAGAGCCAATACAATGTTGCAGTCAAGGTCATGGGCTCCGGTGTCCCACTACCTGGATGTATCTTCCTTGCTAGCTGGGGACGTATCCTTGGGCTCATCTCACCTGTAAAGTGAGGATAATACTAGTTCCTATTTGAAAAAAGTTATCCAGAGGCTTAAAGAAACGAACACAAGCAAAGTGCTTCTCTAAGCCTTCCTTCCTGGCATATGCTGAAACACACTATAAACATTAGCTGTTATTACTCTCATATTGTTTCCATCCAAGTTTACGCTTCAGCTGCTAGAATCCCTCAGGGTCTCAAATATGATCTCTCTTCCGACAATAAAACCCATCCAAACTCCGGACCATTTTCCCTCAAAGTAAGGATATTAAAGCCACCGATGTTCACATGAAGATAAAGAGTGGGACCCTCCTTTTTCATGCGCCCTGGAAGATATCTCCACTTGCACTTCAGAGAGAAACAAAAACGTCAGCAGGGTTGCCCACAACCCAAAGTCAGGGGCTCCCAGCAGTGGGAGCACTCACTGACATGAGAACGTTAGCCAATCAAAGAAGGAACGAAAGAACAACTTGTCTGTGGGAGATATTCTGTGCTTGTATTTCTTCTTTGAACCAAATATAAGGGAAAAAGTAACTTGCAACTTGTATCAGTTGATGGCCATTCGAATAATGCTGTATAACAAACGACCACAAAGCCTCAATGGCATATGGTGAACACTTGTTTTGGTCCATGGGCTGTGGGCTGGCTGACTGGTTCTGCTGATCTGAGGCTGGCCTCAGCAGGACTCATTCCCACGTCCATGGTCATCTGCAGGAAAACCAGGCCATTTTGCCATCTTAGCAGGGCTTTTTCACATGTCTTGGGCGGGGGCCGGGGGGTGGGCGTTCTTCTGTTGGGTTGTCTCAGGTTTGCTCCATGGATCTTATCCCCCAGCAGGCTAGCCCAGGGAAGCTTTCACAGAAAAAGCAAAAGAATGATTGGGGATGCAGAAATGCATCAAGTTTCTGCTGGTCTCACATTTGTTACCATTTCCTTGGCCAAAGCAAATGTCATGACTTAGCTCAAAGTCAAGAGATGGGATAGAATATGTCCCCCCTCCACACATACACACGCACACACACACACACACATACACACGCGCGCGCGCACACACACACACACACACACAACACACACACACACACACACACACACACACACAATGAGGAGGTAATGCAGAGTTACATAGCAAAAGGTTTCAGTACTGGAAAGGATAGAATTGTCTATCTCTTGTACATCTGTCCATCAGTCTCTGGCCATAGTCAAAATAATTTGCCAACGTTGATTTCAGGAAAGCAGAGAGGAAAATTATGAGCGACCAAATCTACTGAAAGGAATGCCAGAATCACCCACAAAACAGGCAACTTTGAGGATGTTAACTAACATTTCCCTTTATGGACCTTTTGCATTCAAAGAAACCCCCTTTCTCACATTTCACTCTTTACCATCTTAAAATCCTATCAGCATTTCCCATCCCACCTACTTTGAATGAATCCACATATGCCTTCAGAGGACAGTTTTCCAGGCATTCTGCTCCAAGACTTTAATATTCCAAGAATTACATATCCATGTGAACATAAGTGAAAAATAACTTTAAAGACATTAAGATTTCTCCCCATTTCAGACAGGTTTGACTCCAATTAATGGATGAAAGTTAGAAAACTGTCCCTTCTCCCAACTGGTAGAAGTTTTCCCTTCTACCAGTTCTCAGTTAAGACCCACTGGGCTAGGGGCGCCTGGGTGGCGCAGTCAGTTAAGCGTCCGACTGCAGCTCAGGTCACGATTTCGCGGTCTGGGAGTTCGAGCCCCGCGTCGGGCTCTGGGCTGATGGCTCGGAGCCTGGAGCCTGTTTCCGATTCTGTGTCTCCCTCTCTCTCTGCCCCTCCCCTGTTCATGCTCTGTCGCTCTCTGTCCCAAAAATAAATAAATGTTGAAAAAAAAAAAAAGACCCACTGGGCTGGGTCATAGATGAAATTATTTTGAACATGATATCTGCTGTGGAACTCTCAGTCCCCACTTACCATGGCTTGTGGTTGAAAATCCTGGTGCCTCCTATAGATTCCAGGAAAATAAATTAAAGATGGGACGTAAAATTCCACGATGAAGATTTAGAATTACAGCTGACTATCCCACCACTGCCTGTTTCTCGTGTAGAAGCTCTGGGAGAGGCATTCTTCCTTCTCCTCTGTGTTGTTTTATAAGAGGAGCTGACCACTTTAATAGCTTGTACATTTAAGATCCATAAAAGATAATGTGCAGTGAAGATGGTTGGGTCAGATAGACTCAGCCGGTAGACATTTTGATAATCAATTTTTAACTAGGTAATAAGAGTTGACACCATGCGTCTAATACCTTCTGGTTTGGAAGGAGAATTCTGTCCTTTGTCCTTTGTGGTGAAGTTCACAGAACTGCCTGGCTAAATTCCAAGTACTGACCACTGGGAAGCACCAGGCATAATATTACACCTGATGGGCTATCAGTTTGACCTCTATCCTAAATTCTTTGGTAGCTTCCTATAAATTACGGGTTCTGTCATTTTATCTAAAGCAATTATTCACTTTCAGTGTGGTTTTGCTTGTGGCCAAGTTGAAATGGAAGGATCCATCAGCTGGATGTGTATTCATGGAGACCAACTTTTTTTTTTTTTTTTTTTTTGGTCGGGGCTAAAAATGGTCTAAATGAGATTCCATAAATCAGTGCTAACAGCTACAGTAGTGAATTTTCTTACGGTAATGTAGGATGCTGGGGCTAAATCAACAGGCTCACTATTTGCTTCTACATTTGGTTGAAAACTCTTGATGTAACGTTCATATGAGTTCCCAGGCCACCACCTTATTTCCTGTTTTGTTTGACCTGGTTCTTTGGGATCCCATTGGGAAAGAGAAGGCAATATCATTACACTGAAGTTTTCCATATGACTAAAAGATGGTCATTCTCTAGGTGATGGCCCATATGGAAACATATTTTATTAATTTTCTTTTCTGGTGTTACAAAGTTAACCTGGGTCCACAACAACCAATGAAACAATTCATACATATAAGAGAGAGTTATACATTTTTTTTTCTTGTAATGAGGACTTTTAAGATCTACTCTCTCAGCAACTTTCAAATGTATGACACAGTGTTATTAACTATAGTCACCATGCTCTGCCTGACATCTCCAGGACTTACATGTTTTATAACCAGAATGATGTGCCTTTTGATGACCTTTAAAAAAAATGCACAGGGGCGCCTGGGTGGCGCAGTCGGTTAAGCGTCCGACTTCAGCCAGGTCACGATCTCGCGGTCCGTGAGTTCGAGCCCCGCGTCGGGCTCTGGGCTGATGGCTCAGAGCCTGGAGCCTGTTTCCGATTCTGTGTCTCCCTCTCTCTCTGCCCCTCCCCCGTTCATGCTCTGTCTCTCTCTGTCCCAAAAATAAATAAATGTTGAAAAAAAAAAATTAAAAAAAAAAAAAATGCACAGCTATGCGTGGCAATGGATGTTAACTAGACTTATTGGTGGTGATCATTTTGCGGCATATGTAAATATTGAATCATATTGTACACCTGAAACTAATATTATATGTCAGTTATATCTGTGTCTGTCTCTATATCTGAAGAAATCTCTCTCCACCCCCCTCCAGACTCACGTCCCAAGGTGACCAATGTTAACAGCCTGCAATACAGATGTCCATGTATTTCTCCCATCTTCATACTCAACATGTGGTGGGGAGAACATGGAGAGATGATGGAGTAAGCCACGTGGGGCCTGGGGCCAAAGACTTATTTTATCTTCGTCCAAATGTAAAGGAAAACTCTGGAGGGTTTAAGGAGAGGGAGTGATAAAGTCTGTCTGTGTGGCAACTGAATGAATACAGGAATACCATCAGAAAGCTATTGTGATGTTGGCACCTGGGTGGTTCAGTGCATTAAGCATTTGGCTCTTGATTTCAACTCCGGGCATGATCTCACAGTACCTGGGATCGAGTCTCCTGTCAGGCTCTGTGCTGACAGTGTACAGCCTGCTTGGGATGTTCTCCCTCTCCGCCCCTTCCCTATTCTCTCTCTCTCTCTCTCTCTCTCTCTCTCTCTCTCTCTCTCTCTCAAAATAAATAAATAAACTTTATAAAAAGAAAGCTATTGTGATTGCTCTGGAGAGAGACATAGTGGTGGCTGGGACTGAGGTGGTGGCAGTGCAGGTGGAAACAGTAGATATTTTGAAGGTTAGGGGATAGATTTGGGGATACATCAGATGCTGTAGGGAAGATAGCCCGTTCTAGCTTGTGCATCTGGGAGCCAGTGCTACCTCGCCCGGAAAGAGATCCCTGAAGGAACAGGAGGCCTGGCACAGAGCTCATGATTCTGTTTGGGGCATGTTGAGGATGACGCATCCCCACGGCACTTCCAATGTGGAGCTCACGTGGGCCGCTGGCTCCAAGGAGAGGTGCAGACCAAAGCATTCTGCCTGAGGAGGTGCAAGGACATCCCCAGCACCTAGCACGTTGTTCTAGCATAACACCTGCTCGGGAAGTGCTTGTCAAATTAACTGATAACAGGGATTATAGAAGAAGCTTCATGAAGGAAACCTCTCTCCCTTCCAAGCTCTCCAGAGGCCCAGGCCTGGGGCTCTTTGGTGTCTCTTAGAAACTAATAATGTGGCACATCTTCAACACAATATTCTTTAAATAGCTGTTCATTAGTCACTTGTTTAGAAAAGAGGCTCAACGCTGCTTAAGGTGGGAGAGAGGAAAGGAGAATAACAGGATATTGAGAAACAGAAGGGTGACCTTTCCTGCTCTCTCGCATCCTGAACAATTCAGCTCCGGCCCACACATGCATGGTGTTCGCTGCAGAGAGAATAAGGGCTTGGAGGTAAGACTCCTTGAACTCAAATCCTGCCTCCGCATGTGCTGACTGTACGGACACGGGCACTTTATGCAACTTCTGGGCCTCTGTGTCCTCATCTAAAACGGCAGGTGGGGTGGGTGGGGGTTCATAATAGGACCACCACCCCCATCAGCTTGGTCTGAGCTTAAATGAAGTAGCATACTTAAAGCATTCAGCAGAGCCCCTGGCCCGTGGTAAGCACTCCCCAAAGGCTGGCTGCTTGCTTCCTCGTGCACATCTTCCTTCCAAAGGCACAAAGTGCTGTCCCTAAAAGGATTCTAGAAAATAAGGAATCCTCCGTCCCACTGCATTTCCTGTGATGTGAGAAGTGTGAAATGTGTCTGCCCCATGAGTCCTGTCCATCTGGCTTTGGCTTCTCATCTCTTTGCCTTGTCTGCCATGTTTTATGGCCTTCCAAGCTGGAGTCTGTCTTCTTCACTCGATAATTCTGTACTTGGGACAAGATACGTGTCTTCTGGGTCACCTTTACTGCCCTGCACCTTCTACACAGTAAGGGTGCAGTAAACATTTATTGCAATTATCTTAGTTACGTTTATCTGAGTTGGGCTGAGAGAGACAGAAGGAGATCGGGGAACAGAGATATCACTAGCGTTAGCTTTTGTCCCACACTCACCACCTTGGGAGCCAAATTTTCTGGCAGTACTTGGTTCTGATATGTTTTCATTTGTTTGTTTTTGAAACTAACAAGAGCATGTGCTTATTACTGAGGTAATTTCTGTTCATTCCAGAAAATTTGGAAAAGTAAAAAAACATATAGAAGACTATAACAACAAATAATAATGACCCATAATCCCCCTAGAGATAATCACCGGTGGTATTTTGGGATTATATATCTATATCTATTCTGTTGGTCTATTCTATATGACCATGTATATTCTGTGTATATATTCTACATACTGATATCTGATATATGTTCTATATACATATACACACTGGGATCAAATCAAATAAACTTTTGAAATCCCTTTTTTATTTTATTTTTTTTATTTATTTTTTTTAACGTTTATTTATTTTTGAGACAGAGAGAGACAGAGCATGAACGGGGGAGGGTCAGAGAGAGGGAGACACAGAATCCGAAACAGGTCCAGGCTCCGAGCCGTCAGCACAGAGCCCGACGCGGGGCTCGAACTCACGGACCGCGAGATCATGACCTGAGCCGAAGTCGGCCGCTTAACCGACTGAGCCACCCAGGCGCCCCTGAAATCCCTTTTTTAAATTAACATTATTGCAGAAGAGCTCTCTCATAATTCAAATATTATCTGAAATGTGATTTTAACATTAATCTCTCCCAGGAATAAATGTCCTTGTGTATAAGTCTTTGCCCACACATCTATTTTCTCTAGGACAGACTTCACGGGAAAGGAATTTCTTTGTCAAAGGATGTGAACTCATTTTAAACCCTTGGTATCTTTTGTCAAATTGCTTCTGAGAAAGAGGGTAGCACTTTAAGCCACCAGCGGCCATGGAGGAGGGAGACATAAATATTCTCAGCCTCTCCATCCTTCCGTCCTTTTATCTTGGACAGTTTGATTGGCACAAAAAGGCAGTGACTTGATTTGTTAATTTCTTTGATTACCAGTCAAGTTGAACTCCTTGGGAACCATCTGTTCATATCTTCTGCCCTTTTGTTCTACTAATGGGCAAAAGCCCTTTTTTTTGATCTTTGAGAGCTCTTTACATAAGGAAAGAATTTATCCTCTTCCTGCTTTAGTTACAATTTTTTTCCTCTGCAGTTTGCCATTTAAATGATTGAGAAAATACTAAGTTTATAGATTTGCTTGAAGAAAATTGACATTGTCACAAATTCATAGATTTTCTTCCAGGTAAATATGTTCATTTCTCATATCTCATTTTGTGTATCTCAAAAAGATGTTCCTAGTTTTCATCATAGGGAATAAAATGGGATATTATGCGTGTCTTGTCACAGTTTTTCCTAGGGTATCTTGGGCTTGCTAACGCAATTAAGAAAATTTCCCTCTTTAGATATTCTAACTGGTTATTGCAGATGTAAGTGAAGCTGTTGCTGTTTCTCTGTTTTATACTTGATCCATCCACTTTATCAAACGCCGATTAACTCTTAGAAGATCAACAAGTGAATCTCTTGATATCACCAGGGATACTTGGCTTTCCCCTGATTTTAATGAAAATGCCTTCTGTTTTCACCATTACTGCTGGTTTAAGCTAGATAGTATTTACCATACTTATTAAGTGGACGTATATTCCCAGCTTGCAAATAGGTTTTCTCCCCCTTTTAGTTAGGAGTGGGTGTTGAATGTTACCCAATACATTATCAGTGCTTGGCTGTTTATAAATGCTGTGATTATACATGTTATCTAAGTGTTCCTCTTTGTCGTGTTTACTAATGCTTTTCCCCCCTTGAATTCTACTCTATCTGAAATGGATATTGCCACCCTTGCTTTTTCTAAAACATCTTTTTGCTTGTATTTGCTTATTCTTTGCCTATCTCTCCGCTTTAAATCTTTCTGTACCATTGATTTTCAGCATCTCAGTTCAGTTAGACATTTAACAAATATTGGCCACATGCCTAAATGGCAGAACGCTGGATTAGGTCCCTGGGATAAAGATGAGCAAGTAGATAAACTTGCCAGAAGGAATGCTTCACAACTCAGACTGAATTAGGCGCCACTGTGGACAGATGTGGGACGCAGGAGCTCCTAGCTGGGAGCTCCCGGCAAGTCTGCCCAGAGTTGATGGGTTTGTCGTGCAGACGTGCACACAAGATAGCCTGAGAAGAGTCAATCAGCTGGGCGTCAGGGAAAATGGAAGTTTTGGTGCTCCTGAGTTTAGGGACTCCATGGAATTTGGGGAATCCCACACTAGGGCACCACCATTAAGTCCGGAAATTAGCTACGTCTCCTCTACTCTTTTTCGCTACTTCATAGTTTCTGACTACTTAAGAGTTTTAGTTTCATTCATTCACTCATTCAGTCATCCTGTCAATCAATACCCTCTCAACACTTTCTCTAGATCTGGTGTCACTCTAGATATTGAGAAAGCAACAGTGAAGAAGGTGTAAAAACTAGTTGCCATCACAAAGCTTATATTCTAAAAGAGGGAGCAGACAATGACAAGTAAAAGCGTAAGATAACGTCTAACAGCTTCTCATCACACCCGGAAGAAAACCCGAGTTTCCCTCCACAGTTTCTACGTAAACTGACACCCTCCTCCACCCCATTACCTCAGCAGTCCTTCTCTCTGCCTTGATTTCCTGGCTCCAACATCCTGGTTTCAACCTTCCTCAAACGGGCCAGGCGTGCTTCTTCCTCGGGGCCTTTGCACTGGCTGTTCCTGGATGCTCTTTCCCCAGATGTTTACTTAGCTCACCACCCGTCTATTTCAGGTCCATTTGAATATCACCCTGCCTTCCCTGGCCACTCTCTCCGTGAGGCAGGACCCCTCCCTCCCACTCAGTCTCTCTCTTTGCCTTGCTTTGTTCTGCCTCACAGCTCTTAGCACCATCTGACCTTGTCACGCATATATTTATCTGCGTCTTTGTCGATTGTCTGTCTTGCTACCTAGCAGTGAGCTCCTTGAAGGCAAGGACTTTCTCTGCGGAATAAACACAGGGAACAGAGCTCGGTACAAAGCAGACGCTCAATGAGTGTTTGTTGAAAGAACGAATGAGGAAAGCAGTACATGGTGCACGCAGTAACGGTTCCGGGGAATGAGCTGGTGGGGAGGGAGACCTCTGCAGGTCGGCAGATCCCAAAGACAGGGAGAGGGAGAAAGGGCCAAGCTGCTCAGGCCTCCTTCATCTCCCAGCGCATTTGTCAGGTAACTTGCTCCACATCCTTGGGGAGGAGTATAGGATGGGATGGGAAAAATGGGGAGTAGCACTCCTTCCCCACAATGTATTTAGTCTCCTCTTGTTTCAGACTCCGGCTTGTGTGATTGTCATCTTTATCCTTATAATTTAAGTTTTGCCACAAGGTGTCTGGAAGGGCTACACCTTTCATAAATTGTGCCTGAGACATGAGATAACATTTTCGTCTGCTCCCTACGGTTCCAGGAACTTCTCCAGTTCCAGGAAGGTGTCTTATATAGTATATTCTTGTCCCTTCATTCTATATAGATTTTTATCTTTTTTTTTTTTAATTTTTTTTTCAACGTTTTTATTTATTTTTGGGACAGAGAGAGACAGAGCATGAACAGGGGAGGGGCAGAGAGAGAGGGAGACACAGAATCGGAAACAGGCTCCAGGCTCCCAGCCATCAGCCCAGAGCCCGACGCGGGGCTCGAACTCCCGGACCGCGAGATCGTGACCTGGCTGAAGTCGGACGCTCAACCGACTGCGCCACCCAGGCGCCCCCTATATAGATTTTTATCTTGTTCTGCATTCTGGGAGAGCTTCTCAAATTCATGTCGAGGGCATTGATTTGGTTTTTTGCAGTGTCAGATCTGTCCTTTTCCCCCTCAGGAGTGACCGTTAATGCTGCTACTGCAACATTGTTTCCTTTCGAGACGTCCTTGTCTCCCCAGTCCTGTCTCCAGGTCACATTTGTACCTCAGGCACTCTTCAACCTCTGTGCCATTCCTGCCCCGGCCATTCTCCTCCTTTTCTTCCCAGGTCATGTCTTCTTGCATTGTCTTCTTAACTTGTCTAAACTTTTCTTCTGGCTCCTCGAGTAAATCATTTTCAGAAGCACGCATTTCCTCTGAACGCTATGGATATTTCATTTGTTCATTCAACAATGAAATGTATTGACTGTGTCTCCGGTACCTAGTACAGAACTAGGCTTCGGGAGGCAGCCCATGGCCAGCAAGTCTCTGTCCCCACAGATGGTAGAGTTCAGTGGGAAAACTAAACAATTATGTAAGACATTTTAATTCACGCGACAAGGACCGGGGTGCCTGGGTGGCTCAGTCAGTTCAGTGTCTGCCTCTTGACTTCAGTTCAGGTCATGATCTCACAGTTCCTGGGAGTCAAGCCCCACGTCAGGCTTTGCACTGACAGTGCTAAGCCTGCTTGAGATTCTCTCTCTGTCCCTCCCTTGCTCTCTCTCTCTCAATAAATAAATAAATAAACTTAAAACAATGTATGACAAGCACCATGGATAGGACATGTAGAGGATATCAGAGCACAGAGTTGGAGCGCATCACATTGTCTGCAACAGAGATGGAGGGGAGGTAGATGCTACTGTCTTTTTTTTTTCTGAAGTATCACTTTTTCTTATGGTTCACGCCATTGAATTTGGGTTATTACCCCCTTACTTTGGTGTTTCTCAATGAGTGATCCAGGCTTCTTGTGTAACAAATGGAATCGAATTCCTCTTAGTTCTCATTGTCTCTCCGTGTGCCATTTGTATCTCCTTTTAGATGTACAGGCAGGTGGCAGGTTGATGTCTACAAAGTCTGGTCCAATCTCTAGTGTGAAGAGACAGATATTTTAACTGTGCGTCTCTACTGACACTGGATAAGATCCTCCACCCCGTTGCTCTCTGACATCCTGATCCAATTGGTGTTGTCCAGGCAAAGCCAAAATCTCCAGCAGGCTTTATTCCTAGGACTCTTCTGGAATAAGTAAATCCAGAGTGGACGATTTCTTCCCAGGGGTGACCCCCTTCTAGTACTTATTGATATGTGTTTGGTGCGGGGCTCAAGGAAACTACAGAAAGCATGTTGCATTTCTGGTGCCCTCTGGTCATTGGTAGAGACAACCCTGGGTGATGGAGAAAGGCAGGCAAGTCAAGGAACTGTCCCCTCAGTGGACCCACTAGGATTTGGGGCTCAAAGAGCACCAGTGAATCTGATTCTAAAGAAGGGGGAAAAATTCATCTCTCTGACAGAAATAAAAAACGAAATGTAGGCTGGTGGAGAAGGGGGACATAGCAAGGTTTCAAGGAGTTCAGATAGATATTTATTTATTAACATGTTAATTTATTTTTGAGAGGGAGAGAGACACAGTGAGAGCAGGGGAGAGGCAGAGAGAGAGGGAGACACAGAACACGAAGCAGGCTCCAGGCTCCGAGCTGTCAGCACAGAGCCCGACGAGGGGCTGGAACTCATGGGCCTTGAGATCATGACCTGAGCCGAAGTCGGAGGCTTAACCGACTGAGCCACCCAGGCGTCCCTCAGGTAAATATTTAAACTGGGAAGGAATTATGAGTCTCCCCCAAATGGTATGCATCATTAATTCCCAGGCAGTCCGATTCACAATGAGCTGGTAGGGAGATAGCCTCTTGAATTAATTTTTCAATGAAGTTCCCAGGTTTGAGTAATTTTCACTTAAGGTCAATCAATAGGCAATTTTATCCAGGCTTGGTGATTGAAAGAAAACCATAAAGAAGTCCTGTGACAGTAATCATTTTGGCTCAATCAGACCTTCCTTTAGACCTGGAAAGCAGTGGATGAAGGCTACAACCACAGATCAGGGCAGGGGCTCCGGGCACTGTTTTCCATCAAACTCTTCACCTCAGTGCAGTCTAACTACCCCCCCACCCCCCCGCCTTTAGCCAGATGGTTCAGTCCACACCCCTAGGCAAAGAGAAGAAACTCCTGTTCAGTTTCTCTTCTGGTAGATGGGGCACATTGGAATAATTTAAATGAAGAGTGTAGATCCAGCTTATTTCTTGAATTCCCAGTGATCGGTCACAGTGAATTAGTATGAGTCAGAATTTTACTTTGACAGAAAGTGATTATATTTGGCGCCTTGTGAGTCTCTGGGTCTCTCTATCTCTCTTTCTTTATTAGAAGTAGCCTCGGGAAATCAGGAGGAAATGAGATGCCCAAGAACGTGTAGCTCAGAGATCCACCATTGACTTGGTTAGGAAATTAGGGTTGAAGAGGGTTTCTAGAAAATAAAATTGCCTTCGGGTCTTACAGACTGATTTAAGTGCTTGCAAAATGCATCTGGGAATTATAACATTTGAAGGAAAGGGCTTCTGCTTTCTCTATCATTTGTCTTCAGGGAGTCAATGGAAGCGACATTTTTTTTCCTTTGAATTGTGGGTTCTTAGGGGTGAAATATTGTATCTTTCTTTTTTTTCTTTTTTCTTTTCTGAATAGTCCAGGACTTTTTCTAAAAGTATGTTTTCCCTGATCCTGCATTTTGAGTTTATTAGACAGGATTTCCCCAAGACTTGCTATTTATTTTCACAGACTCACTTTTCACCGAGTCAAGAGAATGAGGAAGAAAGATCCTTGTTGCCGTGTGTGTGTGTGTGTGTGTGTGTGTGTGTTACATAAATTAGGCTTTAAAGGAGCTGCTGGTTGCTAGTTCACACACACAATCAAACTCTGCTGTAGTTTCCATTAAAAAAAAAAAAACCCCTGCTGTGAACCTAATGAGGAAAAAGGCTCTGAATCTTTCCTCCTTGCTTATCAAGAATCAAAATGGAAACAAGGAATGTTTGGAACTATACAGAAAGTACACTAAGGAATGTGAAAATCCTATGGGGGAAGGCAATAAATCCTGCATTGTTGAGGGGTGTTGCTGCATGTGAATATTTTCTTCAGATTGATGTTCACATACGAGTAAATGAGGTGTTAGGAGGCAAGTGATTTTATATAATCCTTGATATGCTTATTTCCATAAAGGCGAGGGGAAAGTAAGGTGTTTCCTTTGGAGACAGGAATAGCTTCTTGAAAGACTTTAATTATTATTGCTCTTAAACAGGTCTGTGATCACTTTTGAATACATTTGTTAAAAATGATAGATGAGGAACAGTGACAAAGAAAATAGACCCCTAATTTCCTATTCCCCTGAAATTTTCAGCTCTAAAACAGCTTGGCAATGACTCTAAATCATGCTGAAACATCTCTTCGGCAACGAGACATATGTGAAAATGAGCGTGTGCCCGAGTGCAAAGCATGATATTCGCATGCTATTCCCAGAACATGTAGAATCAGCATTTTGAAGGCTTTTAGCAAAAGGGCTGGAATTCAAATCCAGAAACTAGGAGGAAGCTGCTCCTGGAAACTAGGAGGACGCTAGAAACGGCAGAAGCAACCTTGCGTGAATCCATACAGCTGCTGGCTCTGTTTCCTTGCATTGATCTTGGAACTTGACAACTGAGAAATACATCTTTATCATCCTTTTTGCTTAGACTGAAGTATTATATATACTTGAATGCAACATTGTGTTTTATTTTCCGACTCTGCCAAGATTCAATCTACTGGTATTGAATAGCCACCGAAAGAACGCCAGACAATTACAGAACAGGCACAAAGGAGGTACAGAAAACCCCATAAGCCTCATTCTCTCGCCAAGTCTGATAGCAATAAAACACCAACTCCACCCTTTTTCGCCCTGGGATTCTGACTAATAAGGAGAGACAGAGGAGGAAAAGGGAAATTGAATCTCAATTATGAGAGATAGAAGGGAATGGGTGTTTTTATTGCCTTTACCATTTGTTCCTTTCTTTAATGTTTTACCTAATTCTGTTATAAAAGGAAAAAATCTTTAAAAAAAAATTAGCTATGAATACCTAAAGAGATTTGAACAGTAGCAAACTGTAATAAGTCATTTTCAAAGGGAAAACATTTTGCAACAGTAAATCCGTGATTTCACTAGCTTAGAACTTGAATTTCTGTTACTTTCAGGAGGCCTTCAACTTCAGAGTGAACACAGTAACCAGAACAGTAGAATTTATTTGAGTTTCGAGTTGGCCATATGAATGAGTAGGGGAATTCAGAACAGAGTAAAACAGGTAGGGAATTTAATGCTGCTTGTCAGGGCCCGCTTATCCCATTCAGCCTGTGAAGATGTATTATTTGGGTGACTGGATTGCCAGGGGGAACTGGGGATCTGGAACACTTAGAGGGTTTGGGTTCGGGTTCCCATAGAGCCTCCAGAAGAATGCACGGACGGTGGAGTCATCCCTCGGGTGCTGCTGGGTGGCTGGCCCAGTGTGGGTGAGGAATATAGCGCCCCTGTGTGGAAGAAAAGGCAGAGAGTGACCAAAACCCACCATTAGAAAGAAGTCATGTCAGCCCCTCGCCTGTGTGCCCAAGACTCATTTTAATGGCTTTCTGTTACCTTCTGGTTAAAGCCCAGACTTTGCAACCTGGCACCTGTTTCTTCCAATTTGTTCATCTGCACTTTGACGAGCAGCTGCTCCTTCACCTAATCGTATTCAATGTCCAGGTTCAAGTTTCTTTCTTTGGAAACCTCCCTGACTTCTCTCACTGACCCGCCCCCGCCCCCCTTCAGTTTTCTCCTTCTGCATTCCCACGGCATCTGGAGCCGATGTGGCTCATCGACAGCATACTCTCATTTCTCCCGACCTGATCCCAAGGTCCTGGCCCCAAGGACTGGCTTCTGCACCTCCGTATCTGTTGTGTACTCTGGATATTGCCCACTTGCCACCACAGACCTATTCTCCACCTTCTCCTCCCTGCTCTGGGTTCTGCGGTGGCATCACGCAGGCTCTTTGCTCCCGCTTTCCAGTCGCGTTGGGCTCATCGTCTTTTGAACATACTCCATAAAACAAAACATTCCAAATTGGTCACTGCCCTCTGACCTCCAGAGGGGGAAGTACAGACGAAAAACGAGGGTGGAGGGTGGGAAGAAGGAGGGGCCAGGTGTTCTGGCTCTCTCCCTCTGAGCCACGGGTTGACAGAGGTTATAAGCTTCTATGTAAAACCTCTGCTCCACTGGGGGCAGCCCCTCCCTCCCTTACAGCTCCAGCTCACTGTATTCTAGGAACTTCTCCTTCCCTTTACCCCTTCGGGCCTGGGGATGGTAACGGCTTCTGCCTCTCAGGACTTTTTCTAAATATAAAAGAAAATTCGATGCGGAGACCTCCAGGGCCCTTTCTGTAATCACCAGCACGACCAAGGACACCTGTCTTGCACACTTTGCTTTCAGTATGGGTGCTTACCTTCCTCCCTCACCCACCAAGTCTCAGTTAGGGAGAAGTTTGCCTTTAGGCTCTGTCGTGAGATCGATTGCTCCTGAGCTGGAAGATATTGATCCCATGACAATTGCTGTCCTGCCTTTCTTTGTGTGAGGAGCTGACTATAGGCTTAGGGATTGTGCACAGCGGTGGTATTTCTGAATAACAATGGCCCATTGTCTCATTATCGATTGTTCTGAGGTCTAACTGGGTTAGAACCAGTGCACTCTTTATGCTTCCTTCTCCTTCCTCCCAAAGCAAACCAAACCCTTTAAAGAGAGAGAGGGGTAGATAGAGACAGAGGCTATTTGATTTCATATGAAGATGTTCTGAAAGCTTCTGACCAAATACATTTTTCTTTCTTTTTGAATGCTGAAAATGGTTCAGAGCAATAGTCCTGGCTTGGTCCGAGGGGTTTGGGCCTCAGACCGTTGTATTCCAGCCCTTGTCCTTACCCAGAAACCCCATCGGACCCGGGTGGGCCTCTCACTTCTGGAGACACTCTGTACCTGACTGACTTCCGTAGTAGGCAAGGTGTCTGGGGCTCACAGTGCTGTTAAAGGCACATGAAAACGTCTTATGTTTAATTTCTTTTAAACTCAGGAGAAAAAGTGCATATAATAATGATGAATATGTAATAATAAATCCAGCCTGGATTAGACTTGCTTTATGTCAGTGTGGTTGTAAAATTTAATTTTTAATATTTTCCACGAAGGGAAGGACTTGCAAAGGCAAATGTGCCTCGGGCCCTCAGAAGTCATAATGCCGCCCTGCTGTGCAGAACACTGGCCCTGAAGACACTCCTCGGGCAAATAAAATCTGGGAAACCCAAGGGCTGCACCTCCCTTGGGAGAGTCACGTCACACGCTAGGAGATCAAAGGGCCAAAGGCATGTTGCAGTGAAGGAATCTACTTCACTGTGTTTAAGCCACCTAGCTTCAAACTTCTTTGACCACGTGTTTCTTGGAGAAACACCAATTTAAGCTTTACTTGTTTTATTTCTCTTTTTTAGCCTAGACAACTTCTCAGAACTTAAGGAGTATGATCTTGTATTTATTTTTTTAAATGCCTCTGGGAAATTGATAGCTATAAATGTCTATATTTTTTAAATTAATTAATTACTCATTTTTTGGGGGGGGTGGGTGGAGAGAGAGAATGTATGTGAGCAGGGGAGGGGCAGAGAGAGAGAACAGACAGAATCCCAAGTAGGCTCCACGCTGTCAGCACAGAGCTCCACACGGGGCTCCATCCCACAAACCACGAGATCATGAACTGAGCCAAAATCAAGAGCCAGACACTTAACTGACAGAGCCACCCAGGTGCCCCTATAAGTGCCTATATTTGAAAAGAAGCAAGATCTCATATTGATAACCTAGACTTTCACCTTAAGGAATTAGAAGAAGGGCAAACAAAACCCAAAGCAAGCAGAAATAAGGAAATAATAAAGATTAGAGCAGAAATAAATGAAAGTTAGAATAGAAAGTTAATTGAGAAAACCAACAAAACTAAAGGTTTTGAATAGATTTAAAAAAAGATCTTTGAAAAGACCAGCAAAACTGACAAAGCTTCAAATAGATGACCAAGAAGACAGGGCGCCTGGGTGGCACAGTCAGTTAAGCGTCCAACTTCAGCCAGGTCACGATCTCGCAGTCCGTGAGTTCGAGCCCCGCGTCGGGCTCTGGGCTGATGGCTCAGAGCCTGGAGCCTGCTTCCGATTCTGTGTCTCCCTCTCTCTCTACCCCTCCCCCGTTCATGCTCTGTCTCTCTCTGTCCCAAAAATAAATAAACGTTGAAAAAAAAATTAAAAAAAAAATAGATGACCAAGAAGAAAGAGAAAAGACTCAAATAACTAAAACCATGAATGAAAGAGGAGACAATACTACCCATCTCACAAAAATAAAATGGGTTATAATTAAAATGAATTTTCAGTGGATACTGTAAATAATTCTACATCAACAAATGGTAGAGCCTAGATGAAATGGATACATTCCTAGAAGAGAGACATGATGGAAACTAACTCAAGAAGAAATACCCAAACAGACCTATAGAACAAGTAAAGAGATTGAATTACCACTCAATCGTTTGTTCACAAACTCTTTCAAAAATTAGAAGAAGGAACACTTCCCAACTCATTTTGTGAGGCCAGTATTACCCTACCCTGATACCAAAACCAGATAAAAACATCACAGCAAACTATAGACCAATATCCCTTGTGAATTTGGACATGGATATCCTCAACAAAATAGTAGCAAACTGAATCCAATAATATATCAAAAGACTATACATTATGACCAAGTGGGGTTTAACCCAAGAATGCAAGTTTGGTTCAACATACAAAAATCAATCAATGTAATCCATTCTGTTAATAGAATGAATGGTCAAAGCCACACAATCATTTCACTAGATGCCAAAAAAAAAAAAAAAAAAAAAAGCATTTGAGAAAAACCCAACATCCTATCATGATCAAAATACTCAACAGATCTGAAATAGAAGGGAACATTTACAACCTGATCATCTACCAAAAACTCACGGCCAACATCATACTTCATGGTGAAAGGTTGAATGTTTTCCCTCCAGCAAACAGTAAGACAAGAATTTCCCTCCAGCAAACAGTAAGACAAGACCATTTTTACTGAACATTGTGCTGGAGGTTCTAGGCAGGGCATTTAGGCAGGAAGAAAACATAAAAGTCTTCTGGATTGGAAAGAAAAATCTATTTATACACGTCATGATCTTATATACAGAAAATCCTAAAAATACACCCATACACACACCTATTGGAATTACTAAGTGAGTTCAGAACCATTGCAGGTTATAAGATAAATATATGAAAATCGTTATTTATGCTCTACACCTAACAATGAATAATCCAGAAATGAGATTAAGAAAACAGTTTCTTTTACAATAGCATTAAAAAGAATAAAATACTTAGGAATAAATTTAGCAAGAGATGTGCAAGACTTCTACCCTGAAAACTACCAAACATGTTGAAAGAAATTGAAAAAGACCGAATTAATGGAAATGTTCTCCCGTGATCATTTATGGAAATGTTCATTTATGGAAATGGTCTCCCGTGATCGGAACACATCGTAATGTTAAGATGACCGTACTCCCCAAACCGATCTGCAGATTCAACACAACTCTCTCTTCCAGGATCCCAGCTATAAGCAATGTAACCATTGGAATACTATTTGGCCATAAAAAGGAATAAAACACTGGCACCCACTGTAATGTGGATGAACCTTGAAAATGTTATGTTAAGGGAAAGAAGCCAGACCCAGAGGTCTCGTGTAGTAGGATTCCATATACGTGAAAGGTCCAGAATAGGTAAACCATTAGCAACAGAAAGTAGATTCATGGTTTCCAGGTGCTGGCACAGGGGAGACAGGAAAGCGACAACTCACAAGTACAGGGTTTCTTTTGGGGTGATGAAAAAGTCCTGAAATTAAGTAATAGTGATGGTCGCACAACTCTTTGAACGTACTAAAAGCCACTGAATGGGGCGCCTGGGTGGCGCAGTCGGTTAAGCGTCCGACTTCAGCCAGGTCACGATCTCGCGGTCCGTGAGTTCGAGCCCCGCGTTGGGCTCTGGGCTGACGGCTCAGAGCCTGGAGCCTGTTTCTGATTCTGTGTCTCCCTCTCTCTCTGCCCCTCCCCCGTTCATGCTCTGTCTCTCTCTGTCCCAAAAATAAAATAAAAACGTTGAAAAAAAAAATTTTTTTTAAAAAATAAATAAAAGCCACTGAATTGTATACTTTTAAAAGGGTGAATTTGATGGTGAATAACAACAATAAAGTTGTTACATTTTAAAATATCTCCTGGCAGTCGCCGCTAGGAATGCCCCTCATGAGTCTGTTCCTGTACCAGATGAAATATGTGTTCATCTCTCCCTCCCCTTTGTGACTCTGGTAACCTCACATCTTTCTGGATTGAGGAGTCTTGGCATGTTCATTTATCCACTCTTTCATTAATTCATCCATTCTTTCATTAATTCATCCATTCCCCACGTATTAACTGAGTGTGTCCTCTGTATCATGTATCAGGCATGAACAGGACAGACCTGGTCCCTTTCCTCAAAGAATTTACCATTTAGTTCGTACTTGCTTGAAGCTTAATTCTGAATTTCTGGCTTGTCAGGCCATCCACTTGTAGAGTGAGGGTGGGAGTGGGGATAGAGAAACAATTAGCTTTTTTCTTCGGAGACCTCGGTTCAGGTACCTGGTAGACCCTTCCCCTGGGTGCCTATCAGAATGTCACCTGTTGGAAAAAGGCCAGTTTAGAATGTTTGCCTTCCCGGGGCTTCCTGCATTCAAGTTGGGGACCACTCGAAAGGTGAAGAGAAGACCTTGAATACCAGTTGGGCCCCTGGCCTGCTCCAACGCTGTGCCGTGATCACAACCTCCCTGCCAGGTGGGTCACAGGGATAGCAAAACTAAATGGCCGGTGTCGACAAAACATTTACTGTTTTCCAGATACTGCACAGGGCTTTTACATGCATCATCTCATTCCCTCCTCCCAGTAACTTTATGGTCCCCATTTTATAGACACCTTTCAGAGAGTGTTGCCCAATGACATAGTTAATGAGTTGAGGGACCAGAATTTTCACTTCAGCTCTGCCTGGCTCCAAAGCCCGTGAGCATTCTCTTCTTCTCCTGCATTGCCTTCTGGGTTCTGTCTTCAGAATACCTGAAAGACTTACAGATCCAGGAGTGAGCTTCTAGTGCAGGCTCATGGGCCCTGGGGCAGATAGACAGAATACTGCCGGTTCAGATTTCTGGCTCCTGTACCTGCCAGCTATGTGTCCTTGCCTCCATTCCCTCCTCTGGGAAGTGCATCAATAGTAACTCCAATCTAGAGGGCGTATTATTAGGATTAAGTGAACTGATGTGTGTAAAGTGCTTGGAGTAGGGTTTGACTATACTAGGTGATCAATAAGTAATAGCTGTGATCCCTCATCAAATCGCACAGACCCAATAGTAATTACGATGGATCTATCTGATTGACTTACCAAATGTCCAACACAAAGCTGGACATGTTCCAGCCCCCAACTCCAACCCACCTAACTTCTACACAAGCATAGAAGAGTTATTCTTCCCATTTTACAGATGAGAAATCCAAGGACAGGATTGCACAAGCTAAGATGCAGACAAGATTGGATGAGTTGATGTCATTCACCTTCTCTTAGGGCCAGGACCCCTTGCATTCCTCAGGACTTGGAATAGCTTCCTTCTCAAGAAAATTTCTCACCCCCAAGGCCATCTGACCAACCCCAGGGGGTAGTGGAGAGCTGTAAGCTGGACCAGAATGAGGGTGAGACACATGAGATATCTAGGACACAAAATTTAAAGAGGTGCTTATTCTCAGGGTAAAGCAAGGGCAAGGCTGGCACCCGAGATTAAAGTGCCTCCTTAAATCTGTACTTTAGCTCCCTTGCTTATCTCTCTCCCTAATCCCATCCCTGACCTTTCAGGAAGCCCCAGGATCTTGTCACAGTGAGGACAGAGTGTCACAGATTGTGTTCGGAGCTGACAAAATTATAGTGTCTCTCTACTACAACATGGAAAGAGACCTGGGAGTTATAGGGAAGTAAGAGCATCGAGTCCAGTATAATTCAGGGGCTGGTACTGGCCAAATTCACCATCAGTTTAAAGCTGGAAGAGAGAGGAGTTTGAAGAAAGCCAGTGGCCTCAAGTTAAAATGCTGCGTAATGTTAGAGAAGACAGGGGGATTTATGGAAAGAAGTGAAACCAGCATAATGAGGATTAATGCCAAGCATTTGGATTGTAGAGAAAGAAGGCACTGAGTAAGCATTTCTAACAAGTTAAGTCCTAGTTGGAAAACTGAATTCTGGAAGGGAAGCTGGGAGAAGGTTCAACATGGAACAGAAGCAAGTGATGTGATGGGACAGGTTGAACAAGGAGAGATGAGGCCACCTGAGAAGTGTTTGTAGGGCAAGAGGCAAATGGCGGGTGATGGATGTCTGGAGGAACGCCGTCTTCCTGTCCAGGCTTTGAGTTCCTGTATCACTCTGTACTCATCTGGGAGTCTCTTTCCAAAGAGCTCAGAGTTCTGTGCAAATATTCATAAAGCATTTTGCTCCCCGGGGCACCTGGGTGGCGCAGTCGGTTAAATGTCCAACTTTGGCTCAGGTCATGATCTCACGGTTCATGGGTTTGAGCCCCACATCTGGCTCTGTGCTGTCACTGAGGAACCCACTTCAGGTCCTCTGTCTGTCTGTCTGTCTGTCTCTCTCTGCCCATCCCCCACTCGTGCACTTGGTCTCTCTCTCTCTCAAATAAATAAACATTAATTTTTTAAAAAAGGGAATTTTGCCCCCGGGTGAAGAGCTGTAGACTCAGTTTCTTCTTTCTCCCTAATGGCCAAACGTATGGCTCAGGTGGAGGTCAGTGGAACGGGGGTTTTATGTCCTTCTTGCATTAACTAGAACTTTTCTGGCTGCAAGCGACAAAATATGACTGGAGATAGCATAAGCAGAAAGATCTGATTGGAAGAGTACAGGGTGTCCTTTGGATCCCAAGTACAAGATGTTTTAGCTTCAGGAAGGAAATATCAGCAAAAAACCGCAGCTCTGTAAAGAACCCAGGATGCCGTCCCCCCACCCCCGCAATTCCTTTTGTGCTGCTCACTCTATAGGACGGCTTCTCTGCTTCTCTGTCCACCTGGTGGGAAGTGGCCACTAGTAGCTCCCCACTTGAAGTCCCCCTATTTCCAAGAATGGCCATACTGATGGGAATTTGGTCCTATTACCGAATTCCCAGAGAAGAGGCTGGTGGGCCAGCTTAGATCGGAGGCCATCCTGATCCCATCAAGTCTGGCCCTGAGGGTAGGTCTGAATGTGGCTCCTCCCCTTATAAGCACACGGAGGAAAGAAGGAAGAGGGGCAAATCCCCAGAAGACCAGGTCCTGGGTGGACAAGCCAACAGATGTCTGTATTTCCTCCTCCTGTGAGGTGTGATTTCATCCACAGTCGTATGGCAGTATGGACTAAAACCACAACAGCATGAAACCACGTGCTCAAAAGTTAACTAGAGTCGAAGACCTTACTTACACCGAGTCGAGTGAGCCAGACACGAAAGGACAACTATCGTATGATTCCAGCTAGAGAAGTCGCATTCCTGAGACAGAACGTACAACGGTGGTGACCAGGCCAAGGGGGGTGGGGGAGGGGAAAGTGGGGAGTTGCTGTTTAATAGCTGTAGAGTCTCAGCTTGGCATGATAGAGAAGTTGGGGAAAGGGGTGGTAGCCATGGCTGGGCAACAGTGTGAATGTACTTCATGCCTCTGAGCTGTATACTTAAGAACGGTTACGGCGGGGGCACCTGTCGGCTCGGGTCGCGATCTCACGGTGCGTGAGTTCGAGCCCCGCGTCGGGCTCTGCGCTGACCGCTCGGAGCCTGGCGCCTGCTTCCGATTCCGTGCCTCCCTCTGTCTCTGCCCCTCCCCTGCTCACGCTCTGTCTCTCTCCGTCTCAAAAATAAATAAAAAAACATTTAAAAAAATTTTTTAAAAAGAATGGTTACCGGGGTGTATTTTATGTTGTATATATTTTACCAAAATGATAAAATGAAGTACAGTAAATAAAAGTTGAACTAGAGAACCAGCAGAGGGAAGGGCACAAAGATGTGTAGCTTGCCCTCCTCTGCTCCTTTTGCTTGGGAAGCACTTTTCCTCCTTCTGGGCTTGGCAAACTCTCAGTTGTTCTTCAAGATCCAGGTACTATCACCCTCCTCTCTTAAGCCTTGCTCCACTCCCCCGGGCAGACTTAATCATGTGCTCTCTGTGTTTCTATGGCAGCGTATGTGGCACGTAATGCCACTTACTATCAATCACGCACGATCGTTGTTTTGATGCATTTGTCTCTCCCAGAGCAGGCCAGTTCACACAGCAGACCTCGGAGCCCCAAACCTCAGCTCTGCCACTCACCCGCTGTGTGACCTTGGGCAAATTCCTTGCCTCCGTCCCCTCGACTGCAAACATGGGGGACCGTGAGCGTATTTGCCCATATGGTTGTCTTGAGGATTACATGGGGGAAACCCACATACGCCACTGTACGTGTCGCTGAGACCTCATGAGTACTCAGTAAACGTTAGCTTCCGTTGTTATTACTCACCAGCAAACACAGCATCAGGAACATGGTGGAGACTCCGCGTCTGTCGCATAGATGAACAAAATAAGGAAAAAAATAAAACTGTGTGTAGGTGCGTATACTTTGTCAGTCACGACAAAACAAATGGTTGCAAGGTTGCAAGATTAAGTAAAAAAAAAAAAAAAAAGAGGCACATTGGCTGCCTGTGACACGTGACAGTGGCCTCGGCTTTGTAAAGGAGGCTGCGAATGTATTGTTTCTGGAGGAGGTTCAGGAAATAGTAGACAGAGCCTCGGTGAGGACATTGCAGAAAGTTAACTAGCCCTCCCACTGTGGTACGTGTGCATAAATGAGGTGCCCAGAGTGTCCCTTTCCGAGCATAGATTTTCATTCCACTTAGCTGCTACATCCTTTGGCTGCGAAGAACAGATTGGCACTTAAATATGTACATCGCGTTTAGATTTCCCCAGGGAAAGAGATCGATGCAGCCCCTGTTTATTTGCAGAGCGACAGTTTAATTGTGGACGGGTTCCATCATCTTCAGCCCTAGATCACTTGCTTTTTAGACCATGCTGCTGCTTAAGGCCCCTCCCTGAACCCCTTTTATTTTCGTTTGGAACCACTCTGGCTTTTGAGCCCATAATATGCTGGACAAAATGCTCGTTTCAGGAGAATGGGGGCTTTGTTCCCTATCACTAACGTCCATCTTGGTGAAATGACTTACCACAGCTGCTCTGAGAAGTAAAATCTGATAGAAACAGAGTCTGCATAGATATAAACATAAACATTAGTTTCTATGGAAACAAAAGTTGCAGGATGATAACTAGAAGGCCTAAGAGCCTGTATTCCAGGAATCAGATGCTAAATATATAGTGAGTGCATCCACCAGGGATCATACCAATAAAGCCGAATTCTTTCTGAGAGTGGAACAGACCACATAGACGATTTTGACTAAAACGGACCCCACCTAGCAGAATCGGTATGAGGGAGGGCGGCCTTTTCTACCCCAGATTGAAACCACATTTCTTGTCTTAATTGAAAGCCTCAGGGCAATGAATCGTGCATTGATGGGATTCAGTCAACAATTATACCCATGGGTATTTCGCTCTGGTGTCCAATAAGAGCTCTGAAGGCCTAAGGAAGGTTTGAAGTCTCACACTCAGAGCAAAATGTTCCCAAGCCCCTTATCAAATGGACCCCATTCCTGTGGCCCCAGTACCATGCATCCTGGGTGCCTCCCCATCTTCCTGGCTGTCATTCTAGGAGTCCCTGAAGCGGTCATTATTCCTGAGGCTGAAGGACCTTGGTTTAAATGACATTGGAAATATGGTCCCCAGGAGAGCCCACGAGTGTTTATGCAAAGCCATCAGGTTGCACCAGGACAAAGTCATGGGTTCCATGTTGGATAGGCTGAATTTCAGGTGCCCCTAAGACAACCAATGGGAGCCAGCCCATCTACTCCAGATGCTATTTCTGAGTAACAAATTATCCCCAAATGTAGCCGCTTAGAAGGATCTTTGTATTAGGTTCACAGGTTCTGTGGATGAGGAATCAAGGCAAAGCATAGTGGAAACAGCTCGTCTCTGCTTTGTGACGTCTGGGGCCTTGAGAGGGAGGATGCAGCATCTGGGGGTGACGCATGGCTGGGTGATTCAGTGACTGGAGGTTGGAGACATCTTGGGGGTGCCACTTGTCTGTCGGCTAATGCTGGCTGTCAACTGGGACCTCAGCTGTGACTGTCAAGTAAAGCACCTTGCTTGTGATCTCTCCAAGTGACTCCCTCACTACGGCTTGGTGGCCTCACAATAGTCAGATTTACATGACAATCAGGACTCCAAAAACTAGTGCCAGTAAGGCCTTTCGTGATACAGCCTTAGAAGCTACCTCGCAATGGCGTCACCTCCATTGTATCTTTTTTTTTTTTAATATAATTTATTGTCAAGTTGACTAACCTACAATGAGTACAGTGTGCTCTTGGTTTTGGGGGTAGATTCCCAGGATTCATCGCTTACATACAACACCCTGTGCCCATCCCAACTAGTTGGTTTCAAGTAAGTTACTAAACTCACTTGATCCCTGATTCAGTGGGAGGGTAGGAATTTCTGGGCATGGTTTAAAATTGCCCTGAGAGGGAAAGGAGGCACACCGTTAGAGACTCTTAAATACGGAGAACAAACTGAGGGCTGATGGGGGGGGTAGGGGAGAGGGGAGAGTGGGTGATGGGCATTGAGGAGGGCACCTGTTGGGATGAGCACTGGGTGTGGTATGGAAACCAATTTGATGATAAATTAGAAAGAAAGAAAGAAAGAAAGAAAGAAAGAAAGAAAGAAAGAAAGAAAGAAAGAGAGAGAGAGAGAGAGAGAGAGAGAGAAAGAAAGAAAGAAAGAAAGAAAGAAAGAAAGAAAGAAAGAAAGA
>NW_024412388.1:10442549-10458002 GCF_014898765.1 Herpailurus yagouaroundi
AAAGAAAGAAAGAAAGAAAGAAAGAAAGAAAGAAAGAAAGAAAGAAAATTGCCGTGACAAAGTTAAAAATATAATAATAAACTACAGACGTACTTTAAGAGTTTAGTAAAACAATTTCCAAGTTTAAAAGAAAACTCCCTCACTGACCACCGCATAACAGTACATTATATGTGGTGCATAGCGGATGTTCACAGTAGCCTAGTGAAACACCTAGTGCGAGTTCTCTCCACCAGCCAGCAAGACCGTATGATGTCAGTGCTGAGCATAAGAAGAGAGTTTAAAGGACCCAAGTGTCCAGGTATGCATCATCCAGCATTTATGGGGAGCACTTAAAGCCCGGGACAAAAGTAATTACATTTGCTCTTTGGACCTCTGCTGTTCTCCCTTCCTAGTCTGCGAAAATCTCGGCCATAATAGTTACCATGGCAACAGCAACATCTGTAGCAGATCCGGCCCGGAGGATATTTAAGGAGCAGACAGGAGTGGGTACCAACCCGGGTGCCAGCAGGGAACTAGAAAGGGTCCTTCCAGGATCAACGCCTGCCTGTTCTGTCCTCTGAGAAAGCTGACAACACGGAGCAGTGCAAACAGAGCTCATGGCTTATTGGAACCAGTGGAAATTTGGTGCAAGGACTACAGAGAACAGGTTAACAGGGCAGTGAGAGAGGAGAGGTGTATGGTGTTAGCAGGAGACTCTATGATGTGTAGAGGGTTTTAGCAGCCTCTGAGGCACAGTGTGCCACCCAAGGTACCCGAGAGAGCCCTTCATGACGGATAAACTCAGCAAATACTTATGAAAGGCCAGCTGTGCACCAGACCCTATGCTGCTGGCTTACACATATCATTGCGTTTGATTTTTGCCTCTGTTCCTATAAATAAGGTCTGGCTGCCCCTGTAATGTAGATAAAGGATATCGAGAAGCCAAAGTCGAAGCTGGGATTCAAGTACAGAGCTTTCCATCACCCAAGCTCCCAGTCTTTCTGCTAATCAATGTGGCATATTTATGGTCCATGTAGATGTGACCCAGGTCCCCAAAGGGGTGGAAATGCCGTGGGCTTTACATATGCTAGGCTTCCAGAGAAAAGGCTCCCCGTGAGTTGACATTCAAGAGAAAGGCGTGGAGCCTCTCAGGCATGAGAGAGACTGGATTTTATTCTAAGAGTAGAAGGATAAACATAAGTTCATTCATTCATTTTTAAATTGTTCCCAGAGCCTCCACCGTGCTCCATGGCCTGTGCCAGACTCTGGAAATAGGGCTGACAAGGCCGTGCTGCCCGTCTGCTAGAAGAGGCAGGCACAGAGCAAGGGAGCAGATAAAAAAAATAAATATACACTCACCTGTAGATGAAGAAAATAAAACAAGATGCCATGGTAAAGAGCTCTAAGGGATGAGGAAAAGGTCCTTGTTGATAGGGTGATCAAGGTCCTTTTTTTTTTTTAACGTTTATTGATTTTTGAAAGAGAGCGGGGGAGGGGGGTGGGTAGGATGGTTAGGAGGGGGATAGGCAGAGAGAGAGGGAGACAGAATCCCAAGCAGGCTCCACGCTGTCAGCACAGAGCCAGATGCGGGGTTTTGAACCCACAAACTGCAGGATCATGACCTGAGCCAAAACCAAGAGCCAGACACTTAACCAGCTGAGCCACCCCAGGCACACCTGAGGTCCTTTCTGAGGAGGGCGTATTTGAGTAGAGACCTGCAGAACGAAGAGAGCAAGCCAAACAAGGTGCTGAAGGACGGACACAGCGGGCAGAGGGAGTCATTAGCACAACGGCCAGAAGTTGGAAAAGTCGTTGGGGTGAGTGAGAGAGTAAGGAGGTGTGAGATGAAGCTAGAAAAGTAGCAAGTCTTGTGAGCAGCGTTGCCAGAGAAAATGCAGGACAGGTACACAGCAAACACTTTATTGGTGTAGGTAGGTCCCCAAGTATCGTATATGGTTGTCAGTGTGCATTGTTTATCTGAAACTCAAATGTAACTAGACATCCCGTATTTTTATTTGCTAAATCTAGCCATCCTACATCGTGAGCGCTCGGGCATCAGTTCTAAAAACAATGGCAAATCATTGAAGTGCTTTAAGCAAGGAGTGACGTGAACGGATTTGCATTTTTAAAACCGTATTCCGACTGCTGTGCAGAAAAACGAATTGTGGTACAGCCAGAGAAGCTGCAAGAGATTCAGTAGTCATTTGGGCAAAGGGTGTGTGGTGCCTTACATTAGGGGTAGCTGTGGGCTTGGAGAGAAGTAAACTGATTTGGGACATGCATTGGAGGTAATGGATGGAGAGGTTTGGAGAGAGGGGAATTGTAGATCAAGGATGATTATTAGCTACTAGAGCAGAGCATCCTCTGCTTTTTATGCCTAAGGAAGCTTCTTAGATGTACAAGTTGACTTAACTGGCCCAAGAGGCATCTTTGGTGTTCAAGACAGATGGTGATTTTGGTGCTCTTTGGTGACCCCCCCGTCCTTAATTCTCTAGCCTTGGTCAACGTTCTCTGGGTTGACCACTTAACATTTTTAATCAAACATCATGTACCTCTGAGTTCTTCGGGGGAATCCCTGCTTCCTTAGTGCATGTGAGATTTATTCCCATTTACTCTGGTAGAAGCCAGAAATAGCAAACATCTGGGGCTCTGGATGTTTCCATTTGTCAAGCCAGTTTTGAAAGATGAGGTTACTTTAAAACCTGAGCTTCCATGACCTTTACCCGGGAGAGACACAACAGTTCATTAAGTTCTTGTGGGCTTAACTAAGAGAGACAGGTGCTGGAGCCAAGAAGAACTTATTAGCCGAACACAGCCTTCCATTGCCAGCACCAATCACTTCAGGGAGTAGAAACGAGTAAAAGAGAGTTTGGGGAAAGAATTTAGGGAACAAATTCTAAATATGGCAGAAGCAAACAAAGAAGCACTGTGTTCCTCCGGTCTCTGTGTTCCTTTCAAGACACTATCCCTACTGTATGCTTTCACAAAGGCTGAAGAAATAATCACAACACATTTATCATTCACCGGGCAGAATCATTTTGGCAAGAAATCTATGCTCCGGAATACATTATACTCGCTGACCACATATTCTGAAAAATGTAGATTTTCAAAGCCGGTAGGTGCTTATGCAACCATGTCGGGCTAAGGGACCGAGTGATTATGTCATTATATGTGGATCAAATATTTTGGATAAATATTAAATGATCTACCAAGTCAGGTCTTGTTAATGCAGGGAGTGGAAACCAGCAGCTTCGACAATCACGTATTAAGAGCCAGACTGGGGGGAGGCTGATTTCACTCGGGGCTCCTGAAGAAGAATTTATAATGTTCTGGGTGGAAGGCTACATTCAGCATAAATAAATGCATTAGTTGAAATATGGGAATTCTGAAGAATGGAACAAAGCTTGGTTATTCTCTCTGCATAACTCAGGCAACAGGGGGAGACCACAGAATTTTTCCAGGGGTGTGGCCAGGGAGGAGGTCAAGGTGGAGTTCTCCTCCTGGAGGAGACGTGGAAGGCAGTCTGCTTTTTCCCCTATGGGCACAAGTGCATGTTGACATCGACTTTCATCTCAGATGCTATCAGATGTGTGGAATGTCCTTCTCCCTAGGAACTCGCACAGATGTGGCACCTGGGATAACTTGCTGTGTGTTCAGGGGGCACGAGGAGGAAGCTTATCTAAGGTATCTCCTCTGGCCACATGTTGATGTGGAGGGACACTGTGAGTTTATGTCTAATTGGTGGCTTAAGGCAGGGTTTCTCAGCCTCAGCACAATTGACATTTGGGGACAGATAATTCTTTGTTGCCAGGGGTCTGTCCTGTGTGGGTGTAGGATGTTTAGCAGATCCCCGGCCTCTACCCACAGGATGCCAGTAACACTCTGCACCCAGTATGACAACTAACAGTGCCTCCAGAGGTTGCCAAAGGTCTCCTGGGTGGAGTGAGAACCCCATTTGAGGACCACTGAGTTAGGCCACTGAGGGAAGATTCAGGACATCGGACTGTCAGCATGTGATGGCTCATTGACTCAAGAAAGGCACAGTGAGCACCAGTCAGCCCCAAACTCCTAATTTCACAGGCAACAAAACAGCCCCAGAGAAGTGCAGGGTCATATCCAAGGTCACAGAGGAGCTGTTCTCTGCCCAGATTCCACCTCGCTGGGTTTATGAGAGAAATTAAGATGGAAATAAAGTCAAACAGCAGATCGCTTATTCCTATTCATGGCAGTCCTTGCAAAGAGTTACAAGTTTCTTCACATCTGGCACCTAAGACTGAGGACACCATACACAGGTAATCGGGCAGGCTGTTCTCCCGCTGAGAGAAACCACACGCTTCTCTTTCTTGAGATCGCAAAGCAGGCGGGTTTGGAACAAGGTCCCTCCCTAATCAGTGCAGCCAACACAGCCTCCGAAATATCACATATGATTGAGCTTACTTAGAAAAGATCTCTTTACAGTTTTATGCCCTCGTCTCGTTACGCACAACGATGAGAATGCCAGGCTCCCCGGGGATGTCTCCAGGTACACTCCTTTGCCCCTTTCCTTTGGAAACAAGTCCAGTTGCCTCCACCTCTAGGAAAAGAAGTGTTGGCTTCTCCTTTGGGCGTCGTATATCTTCTGGTCTCATGCCTCTGTGTTAGCACTCCCCTCCTGTCTTTGTCTGGGCGGTGTCTCTGACTCCCACATTCAAAAGCAGCACCAGGGAGAGATTGCTCCCATTACCCATAAATCCCCAGTCTTTTGTTGATATGCTTCTGTTCAAACCTGGGCCCAGACTCACTGGGTGGCAGGGGATGGTAGCCTATCTTCATAATCCCCAATCATAAAACTCCACAAGCTTGTGTTATACACCCAAGCATTGTCAACCAGTAAGTCACCATGCTCAAGACTGGGCAGCCTCGAGGTCTGGTTTTATCCCCTCTTTGTAACGTGCAGCAGAGGGCAGAAAGAGAATCAGATTTATGAAATAAGGGATCGCAAGCCTATTTATTGAGCCCTGGTTAACAAAAGAGAAAACCTGATTATTATTGGTGGATATTTTATATAAACTAGATATTGAAAACATATAATAGTAAGCATTTTAAAATAGCGACCTTATTTCAACTTTACATTCTAAAATGATGCTGTTATACAGGGTAATTACATAATAAATTTGTTAGGGGAATATAAAGCAATAAAATGGTGGTAATGGTTTGTCATTTAATAGCTGAATTGTAAATGAGTTTTTCAGCATTAATGTAGCAGGTTGCTACAATTAGGAGACCATTCTTAGGGGGGTCTTTAATTTCTTAAAAAAAAAACTTTCTGAGGTTCAGTATCATTAATTTCCTCATTGGAAGATGCTACACATTTAACCATTTGAAGTCAGAGGATATTGGGATTTTTGAGTGGTAAGAACTATCAGAGCCCCCCCCCCCCAAAAAAAATGCAAAGGGATGCAAGGATTTGTGCCTGTATTAATAATTCCAGCAAGGCAGTCAGGGTAGCATAGGGATAAAAATGCAGGGTCAACCCCTTACGGGTTGTATGGTCTTAACAAGTGACTTCATCTTTCTGTGCCTCCTTCCTGAGTCTCATTCATAAAATAAGACAGATAAATCAACCCTCCTGAAAGGGTTAGTGTTGGATTAGGGTCATTGTTTCATGTTGATGGATTAGATCAGATGACATATGCAAAAGACTTAGTCTGGCCTGTGACTCCTAGTGTGAGCTAAAGATATGATAATTACTGCTTTTGCTGTTGTCATCATTAGTTCGTTCCTTCCCGTGGTATCCCCTACCACTCTGATCTTACCTTCTTTTTATCTTTTCATCCCATGCTATACCACATTTCTCAACTTTTGTCCCCATGTGTCCAGTCTTCTAGAATGAACAGAAATTAGAAATATTTTTTTTTTCCAACATCCATCTGACCCTGGGCCATAATGTCCTCTCTTGCCAACAAAACCAGAAAGAAAAACAAACATTTTTTTAAGTTTATTTATTTTCTAACGGGTGGACGAATGGGCAGAAAGAGGGGACAGAAGATCCAGGACAGGCTCTGCACTGACGGCAGAGATCCCTACATGGGGCTCAAACTCAGGAACAGCGAGATCATGACCTGAGCGGAAGCTGGATGCTTAACCGACCGAGCCACCCAGGTGCCCCTGAAAAACAAACCTCTTAATGAGTGAACTTACACTATGAACATTCCTGCCTGAGCTTGCTTAATCTTTAAAATACCCTAAGAGACCTATGTTGTCTTACTTTCAGATGACAGGCCCAGGGAATTTCAGTGATTTGGCCAATATTCCTCAGCTACAAGGTGGCAGATCTGGGATTCCAATCTAGTCATCTCCACTGGACCCTACTCTCCACTGTAGGAAATACTCACTGAATGTCTGACATACGCAAGGCTGTGTGAATGTGGTAGGAGAGGTGGGGGCAGAGTGTATCCCTGTATGAATCAGACATGGAGCTGGTTCCATGGCCACAAGTAAAGCACTTGGGAAATTCAGATGAAGCAGAATCATCAGTATGGGATCTGGCTCCTGCCTCTCTCTGTCTGTCCTTCTTAGCCTCTGTGCTCCACTCCACCGACCCTCTTTCTGGCCCTCATCCATACCAAGTCCATTCCTGCCTCAGAGACTTTCCTTGGAGCCCTCATCCCCATGGTATCTTCATGGTTCTTTGTTCTTAAGTCTCAGCCATCCCCTCCTCTTGACATCTGACTGTCTATCCAAAGGGATCCCTCTCCCCCCTCCAGTCCTCTGTTACACATTTCTCTGCTATATTTTCTTCCAGAAAGTTGTCACCTATATATGAAGTGCCTCTGCTCATGAACACGGGTCATTTACTTGTTTGATATCTCCCAACTAGAACATGAGCTCCAAAAACAAGAATCTTGTCTGCCTTCTTTTGTCTGTCCTCACCCCTGTATCCCTAGGGCCTAAATAGCACCTGGGCACATGGTGGACGCTCAATGAACATTTTCTGAATAAAGGGCTAATGAGAGAGTGACTGACATTAAAGTGATTTTGCTGTATCGGGATGTTTTGTCTTCCATGTTTACAGCTCTGACTCTGTTCCCAACTATGTAAGTTCCTTGAGGGCAGGCACCGTGTCATCTTGCTTTCACATTTCCAAGGGGAAAAAAGGAATCAATCCTTACTTCTTAGTTCCTTTCCATCCCCCACCCTCAATCTCATTTTTCTAACTGGAACCAGGCTCCCTCTTCTGTTCTAGCTCCTTGAATTTTCGCACATGGATTTTCTTGATGAGAAAAAGAAGTCAGCAAAATATTTTTTTAAATTATCTTCATTCTCTTAGACATAAGGAACCTTACGTTGTAGTGATTATCTGTTCTTTTGCCTGTCAGCATCTTTTGGCTACCCTAGATCCAGCCACGCCTGAAGCTGGTCTACCTCCGAACTTTTCAATAAGCGAGGCAATAAAAATCTCTTTTTGTTACTTGCGGAGTTTGAGTCATTTGCAAGCAAAAGGCTAATGCAGGAACCGAAAGTGATGCTAAGTCTGGAACCCATGCTTCAGCACAGTCCATGGCTCACAGTATGAGCTTAATCTCTTCTAGTTCTGCATAAACAACATGTTGGCCTCCAACTAGGAGAAAAACCTTAAAGCAAAAGCTGGAAATATTTGGGTAGAAAAGAGCATTTGTTTATCTTCCAGCTCATACCCGGTGGATGTGCAATTCTAATCTCTTTTTAAAGGGCAGTTCTTTGGAACTGGATGCTGCTTAAATACCAGGCCCAGACAGCTGCCAAGGGGAACATCATCTAGTTATTATTTTTCAACAGCAGCAAAGTGGATGGATGGCTTCACATTTTTTCATTGCCATAAAACAACACAGACGAACGTAGATTGCTTTAGCTGTGAGGGTGTGTGCGGCACAATGTGAGTGAAAAAGAGGCAAGGAAATGAGGCTAACTTGGCCAAACACCTACTGTGTGTTCCAGAACTAGTGACGGGTGTTTTACACCCTTTAGCTCACAATATTTGGGATCAGAGCCCCGGATTCAAGTCCAAGATCAGCCGCTGACTGGCTGCAAGACCTTGAACAAGCCACTTAGCTGTTCCAGTCTTTAGCTTCTTGATCTGTCAAGTGGGGTAGTACATATCCATCATTATTAGCCATGCTCTGCTTAGCTGGAGTCTATTTGAAGGCATTTTTAAAGGAAAATAGGAAAGTATTAGCAAAGTCAGCTTCTTAGTGCCCCAGGTGATGAATTTGCCAAGGTTGAGATGGCCTGATCTCATCTCCCGGTCTGTCATATTTGGGCTGATCAGGACATCTTGCCATTGCTGTTGTGTGATGTTCCTCAGAAGAGCTCTGTCCCCGAAATCACACAGAACGGGCCTCGAGTCCTGGCTCCAGCATTTGCTTGTTGCCTGTCCTTGGGCAAGCCTCAGTTTCCTCCTCAGTAACATGGAGACTACATAGGGCTATTAGGTCAACAGAGTTACTCCATTTTGAGATCTGTGCCCAGCACCAAGCCAATAGCAGGTATTCAATAAATGCTAATAATCAAAGTTTTTGAAAGCCAAAGCCGACACTTCTATTGAAATATGCTGTAACAAAAATTGCTGGGAACAGGTATGGGAGGACGACATCATCTGTGCAGAGACCCACCTTCTGTGGTCCTCTTGCTCTTGGGACCCTGTACAACCTCAGCAAGTATCTTGCCCCCTCTGAGCAGCATTGTCTTAGCCGTAACATGGAGGGGAGGAGATAGGGCAGGTGGAGATTCGAAATAATGTGAGTCGCTGAGTCCCATTCAGCTCTGACTTGCTACGGTCCTACATAAGTGAGAATTTAATTTTTTTTTTTTTAATAATGAAAACAGAAAGTGTCGAGAGCCACAAAAACAGCCCTTGGCTACACAGGTCAACATGAACTCCATGAAGAATGAGAGAAGGACCCGTGCATGGGTCCGAAGATCGTTTTGAAGTGTGGAAAGAAAGGAGGACTCCTCTGCTTTGCTTTATTTTATTTTTTTTTCAACGTTTTTATTTTATTTTTGGGACAGAGAGAGACAGAGCATGAACGGGGGAGGGGCAGAGAGAGAGGCAGACACAGAATCGGAAACAGGCTCCAGGCTCCGAGCCATCAGCCCAGAGCCCGACGCGGGGCTCGAACTCACGGACTGCGAGATCGTGACCTGGCTGAAGTCGGACGCTTAACCGACTGCGCCACCCAGGCGCCCCTCCTCTGCTTTGCTTTAAATGGTCTTCAAGGCCGGCTCTTGAGGCAGAAATGCAAGGAAGCATGACATAGGTGCAGGAGAAAAGAGGCAAAGCAAAAGAAGCCCAGGGGCTGTTGAGAAAAACAGCTGAGAGCAGCGGAAAGAGCAGGGCTGGTAGGGGGCCAAGCAACAGCCCCTTGTGCATTTCTATCGCCAGCTGAGGCTTTTCCCTCTTCTGGGCTTTCCTGCCCCTGTAGTGTTCACTGCCCCTGTGGAGAACTGACCTGGGCCAAATCAAAGTCTGTATTTGACCTTGAATGTCAAAAGGCTAGACCAGGGCACAAGACGGAAGAATTTCAAAAGGCTAGACCAGGACACAAGACGGAGGATGAGCCAAATAGTCAGCATCCTCCCCTCTGGAAGGAAGGAAGAGTAAGAAGGAAGGCAGAGAAGATGTGGGTGCCAATGGGCCCGACCTTGGGGTCCTAACTTTGCATGACTCCAGGAAGCTCAAAGACTCTGGGGCATACCAGCCCAGAGATGTGCCAAGCATGACACTGGACTCATTGAACGCTCCCGGGGACCCACAGAGCCACAGGAAGGCACGGAAGCCATGGGTGCTTCCCACGAGCCCAAGTATCTGACACAGGTGTGCCCAACATCATGCCACAGGCAGGAAGATGCCCTGTGATCGGGGCAAGGGAAGGACGTAGTGCCACGGACATCCTGGCGACTTTAGAAGATGATGCCACCATGGCACACGGATGACACACGTCCAGTGGCATCCAGGCCTGGCGTCTGTTCATTCCGGACAGCCACACGATCGACCGGGCACGGCCAGGCTGGGAACACAGGGATGGAGATGGCCATACACAGTTGGTCCACACAGTTTCTTCCCACCAGTGGCCACAGCCTGATGGAGGAGGCGGACATTCCAAGACTGATGGGAATGGGGTAGCAGACAGAAGAAAGAAGCAGGAGTGGGGAGAAGACAGTGTGAACGAGAGAAGTGAGCCCCAAATCTGCAGCAGCCCCCGGGACGGTTGTGTGGGGAGACCAGCACCCAGGAAGGGGCGGGGCGCAGGGGAGCACATGGAAATTCACGCTGATTCCGTGTACCTGGCCATAAAAAGCAGCAGCTTAGAACACAACCATATATGCACGAAAAGCCAAACAGGAATCCCACTTCCCCGTCAAGAACATAACCGAGGTGCTGAGGAGCCCAGAGAAGAAGCAGGTTTGGCTGAGGTTTGCCTCCCTCTGGCTGCAGTTACCGCGGGAATTTCCCCAGGCAGAGATTGGAACTGAACTGAACCATTAACACATGTGATCACCCTCCAGAGCTCCCTCCGGATCTCACCTCTTTGGCACTAAACTAAAAGTGGGCTCGTTCTGACACGTGTTTAACCTGTCTCAGCTAAAAACGAGCAATATTCTGAAAAGAAAAGAGCTGAACCAAACCAGGCAGAATCCCAGCACCTGTTCATTCATTCAGTTCTGTTCCCTCTGACACAGTTCGGTCAGGAGGAAAGGGCGTGGGGGAGACTGGGGCTGAGACCCATGTATTGGCCCCTCTGGAGGGAGAGAGAAGGGAAGGAAAGAAGAATTAGTCTCCTTTGGGCTCCCCACTTCTGCTAACAGCCAACAGGCAAAGCCCAGATGAGCTCATGCGTGTCCAGCCACAAGGTCATGTGGGCTGTCAATGCCGAGGGAGGAAGCACAGCCCACAGAAGCGGGTGTTTTCTCGAAGCATCATTAGGAGAAATGGCAAGAGAGACCATACCTGAGGGACGGGGGTCTAAGAACGCCCCCAGGATGCAGGTCAGCGTGGACTCTGACATTTCCAGAGGCGCCCATGACTGCGTTGGCCAATTCCCTTTTTATTCCATGTGCCCAATGTGACATTTAAACAGAAATGCTGCCCCCGTGGCATTTATGTCTCCAAACCCTTTAGAAGCATGTCTGTTGTCAGATCGGTTCGTTGGTGACTTCTTTCCAGACTTCTTTCCAGAGCCAGGGAAAAATGTAAAACAGAAAGAAGTAAATGTAGACATCGTGAACTCAGGATTCAATCAGGCTGGGGCTTTTAGCAAAACCGGAGCCCCGTAATGCTGAGAAATTGAATGAGCTCTTTCCTCTTCGAAGCACCATGCTGTCTCCGCTTAAGCCTCTTGCTTGATGGCCACCATCGTGGCCTGTCAGGTCAGCACCGTGGAACAACTCGAGAAAAACACTAGCCGAGCACCTGGCCTTGAACTGAGAACGGAGGACCGCCTACCCTCAGTAACAGACTGGCCCGGGACGTTGAGTTAAGGCTTCATCCCGTTCTTGAATGCCTGCTTTTCTTTAAAGTTCAAAGTTCTCTTTCAAGTTCAATGACACGCAGTAACTGAGCATTGGCCTCCAATCACCCTTTAGTCGAGGGTCAAGCGACGACGCCGCGGTTTGGGTCATCAGAATCGATTTCTTTGGCAAATGTGCACTAAAGACTGGGTTTCTTAAGTGGCTACAAGTGCGCCGTAAAAAGAAATTCATATCTGTAGACATCAGCACATCTCAGTGAGTGTTGCAGCTAAATTTGAAAGAATGTGCACTTTTGAGATGTCACATGTAGATGCAAATTCGTGTTAAGGATTGTACATGGAGCTGTTATTCGAGATATTTAGCGCAGGCCTTCTCCACCAAGAGTTTCGATGACAGGAAAAAAAAAATTAAGAGAAACTCACACCCCTACTTGCACAAAAATCTCCATCTCCTGCTGGCAAGTTCTTCTCGCTCCTACTTCAACTCCATTTATTACGCAAGATAGAATTTTCTGCTTCTCTCTCTCGAATACGGTCCTGGCTTCCATCACCTGTACATTGTTCTCCCCGGGGAGGTGGTAACTGACGTCCCCGAAAGAAAAATAAGTTGTGCATCCCGTATTCAGAGAAGCAAGCCATCTGAGACCTAATTACCCCCAAAGGGCCTTGTGAGTCACACACGTTTGCTCCTTACAGCGGAGGCTGGTGCGGGTTGGAAGATGGGAGCAGATACATTATCTGGCTGTTGCCACTCTTTCAACTTAGCCGTGATCCTAACGATTAAAGGGATCGGGGATCAGGCTTTTCAAAAGGCTTGCCTGCAAATCTAAACCTTTTACACGGGACAGTTTGGTGTCTTGCATTAGGCAGGAGTCCTTGGTGGTGTTCTAAAGCCTGGTTTTAATAAATGGCCAAAAAGAGAAGGAAGGCAAATGCCTACGGATGCAGACTGCCCATCCTTTTTGACACGAGCCATAGAATACACAGGGTACCTACAGAAAAACAGTACATGATGCGTCCACAGTGACCTGGACACTTAGCATGCATGGGACAACTCATGACGAGAAACAGATCTTTGTTTCTCAGACGTGGAAGGAACGAACGAATCACAGGTCACAGATTCAGGTGTGGAATAAGCATCAAATCTTTTTATTTTCTTCTGGACAGCTCCGATTCCGTGGTGACTATCCTGTGCCATCATGTAGGCAGGAAATTCAACGTCACTGATTCTCAGAGCACCCCCAGCCCCATCCTAGGGTGTCTTTCCTAGCATTGAGGTGCTGGAAGGGCCTTCCCCATCACCTAGTCCGTCCCCCGACTCCCCAGCATGTACTAGCTGTGAGTCACCGGACTACGCTGGTTGCCATGGAGACGCACATTGTCCCAGTCTACCGGTCCCTTCATGTCTGGGGCTGCTGCTCCCACCCCGCACATGGAGGCTGGGGTACCGTGGCAAACCTGGGAAGCACCTCACCCTGCCCCTCGGCCCGCTCGCTACTCCCCTGCGGCTGAGCCCTGCTGGGGAACAGGGTGCTGGTTCTCCGGAATCTCAGAATGCTCTTCTGCTTTTGGTCCGAGGAAATAGATTTTTCTTCAAAGACTAGCCCTCCCTATCTCTTTGTGCTTTTCTTAGACGCACTCCCTTCCCTCTCTCCTCCAAATTATCCACCTCTGTGATTTTAAGTTGGCAAACCAAAGCCAAGAAGAGAAACGTAAGGGCGCCTGGCTGGCTCAGTGGGCTAGGTGCCCGACTCTTGATCTCAGCTCAGGTCATGATCTCACCATTCGTGAGATCGAGCCCCGCGTCGGGCTCATCACAGACGGTGGAGGCTGCTTGGGATTCTCTGACTCCTCTCTCTCTGCCCCTCCTCTACTCATGCTCTCTCTCTCTCAAAATAAATAAACTTAAAAAGAGAGAGAAATGTCCAGCAGACAACTCCAGCTCCCCACCCTCCCCTGAGCTTTCCAGCCCAGAACTTGTGACCTATTTCAGAAATAGAAAGAGGAAAATAGAGAAGCAGTAACCAAATACATAAATGTTTTCCCCCGCTATCTGAAAGCAGCGTGTCCCTATGAAAACTTCCGTTAAGTCAAAATGGCATGAAGCGAAGAAGCAATTACCAGTAATTTATATGGAAAATTTTCAGAGTGTTCCCAGACTCAAAAAAATAAATAAATAAATAAAATAACCTCTCTGAGGCTTTTCTGATGCCTTAGGACACATCTTGCTAATGGATGCACAGAATAAATGGAGATAAAGCGCAGATGCTCCCAGACACATTTCAAAGCTATGTCGGCTGGATGCTGACACGCTGCGTGTGGGTCCCAGGGAAGGAGCCTCGGTGGGGCCACTCTCGCTGCTCCTCGGGGTGCACGCCGCCCCAAGAAGGGCTCGCTGCAAAACAAATGCTGAACGTGGGTTTCGCTTCTCGCCTTTTTTCAGACCAACAAAAGTCCTCTTTGGATTTCTTTCAGGTAGCGAAAACAGGTACTAATGTCGGTCTCCCATAAAACAAAGTATTGGAACTTGAACAACTGAAAAGCAGGGGATACCTGTATACATGTACATATATAGACATATACATGTCCAAATACACACATACACATAGATAGGCACAGATACGGAGAAGGAGGTGGACATAGGCATGTATTTATTCCAGCCGCACAGATGTTACAAGGTTCTACATCATTGCGAGGAGGGGGAAACTCAGCGTGTTCTCTTCCTCCACCATAACCAACAGCCTTCACATGCATCCTGGCACTTTCTCAGCTTAGTCCCGTGGCTTCGTTCCTCAGCCGAATATTTCATTGCACATCCCATCTGCCTTCTCAGTCCCTTACTTTCTCTTCAGTGCCCCCACTTAAGTGAATCAAGGAGAAGCGTGGACTGGTAGGTCTTATGGCTCACAAATCTGGTGGCCGCGAACATCATGCATGGTCATGAGGCGGTGCGGAATGTGCTGGCCACGCGTGTCAGACAAACTGAACAGCTAAGGGGAAGCAATGTTTTATTTGGAACGTGTATATCCCATCTAGGCTCACTAGATGTTACGTCTGTGCATCCGTGTGTTATCCAGGAAGCGTGGCGTCACGGTGAGAGGTGAGGGCTCTGAGACAGTAACCGGCATTCTAGCTTTTCCATCGAGGAGCTTGTGCCCTAGAAGGAGCCTGTTCTCCAGGCCACCCCTAGATTTGCTCATCTCTAAAAGTAAAGGTGCGGACTGGCTGGTCGCCAAGTCCTCTTTGCCTTTGATGGTCTTCGGTGCTAGTTTATTCAAATAGACAATATTGTTCAATAGCTTTTTACGGTGATGAGGGCACCTGCTCATTATATAACTGCAAACCTGGCTGAGCTCAAACCCCTCGGCATGTCAGCCTGCCACAGCTGTGCCTTCACTGCTCGACTCTATAAAACCCAGCAAACTTTATACGTATTAAAGTTTAATAGCAGCCCAAGAGTGAGAAGGCGAAAGAAATGCGAGCCATACCTAAGGGGTGTTTTATTCATGTTGATTCTCATATGTATGATAAATAGTTCCCGTGCCTGACTTGTGATGAGAGCAGGTTCTTAAAAACTCCAGCAAAGGGCGCCCATAAGGAAAACGGAAATCTTGTACCGTAAAGAAAGTGCTAAAATATTCATATATTTCTTTCGAGACCCAGCAGGGGTATGGAGAGAGCCAGCTATTTTCAACTTGGCCAGACACATTTACCACCGATGCTGTCCTACAACCCCATGCTGGACAGGTGCTGAGCAACATAATGGTCTTTGAAGAGCAGATTACCCAGGAGGGGCCCCGGGCAGATGATACGTGGGTGTGGGTCTGGGTTGTCACACACGTATGTGTACTGACATGTGTTTGAACGTATGTGTGTGTGTGTGTGTGTGTGTGTGTGTGTGTGTGTGTAGAAGTATATAAACACACGTATGAAAGGTATAATAGCCAACTCTGAAAGCCGTGTTCTAACATATTGCTTGAAATCGATT
>NW_024412388.1:10458012-10520523 GCF_014898765.1 Herpailurus yagouaroundi
ATTTTGATTCAACCACTTAAAAACGCAAGCACTGTTCTTAGTTTGTAAGTCATACACCAAGAGCCGACAGGCTGGATTTGGCCTTGGGCCATAGATTGCCAATATGTAATTTAGCGTGCCACTTCCCACAGGAAAATAAATGATTATAGATATTGTTTGGGTGATCAGATCAATCCACAAAGGTCAGTTCAGTCCATGAAGAACCCGAAGTGTGGTGTATATAATAACTAATATTATTGAGTGTTTATGTTTGGCATTGTACTAAGTCCTTTGTATTCATTACTTCCCTTAATACTCAGTACAGGCTTAGAGGGAAACAGGTTGAGAGAGTTTAAGTGATTTGCTCATGTCAGCTAAGGAGCTGCAGAACTGGGATTTGAACCGAGTTCTTAGGACCTCAGATCTGTGATATTGACAGCAAGGATGCACACCTGATCATAAAGCAGGGGGACGATGCCTGGTAGCTAGTGAGCCCTCGGTGCGTGTCAGCCATCATCACGTCACCACTATTACTCATTGAACTACTTCAACACTACTAAATTGCCACTTAGGATGCCATTTTTTTAAATCAGAGTTCAAATGTGGAATGCCCCAGATGTCTCTCCTTCCCTGGCTTTCAATACCTGCAGTGCCATTTTGCAAGGATGGATGGAAATTCTTTTGAGTAGGTAGGATTGACTCTTCAACAATCCACGCTTGGGCTTCTGCTTGAGAGCAGACAAGCCAATCATTTCCCAGTTGCTGCAAATGAGGGACAAGGACTAAAAGAGAACTCCCTCTGCAGCAGAGTCTGGGGGAGCCATGTTTGGAACCCCTGGGAGTCTGTTCCTAACACTGAGCTCTTGGCAATCAAGTGTCAAGGAATCAAGACCTCATGTATAGACGTGGTTACAGCCACGCACCAAGCCCATTGGACATTTACAATGACACGTGCCATCATACCATCATCGGAAATATTTTAGTATCCATGCAAGCCACCAAGTTTGCTGAGAACAAAGAACCCGCATGGTTATAGCCACAGATAAGATTGACAAGCTGAAATAGACAAAGGTGTAACTGAATATTTTTTGTCCCTCTTTCCATTTTTACCTCCCTGCTCTTGGCTCTAGTCTTTTTCCAGTTTTCCTAGAGGGCCTTACTTTTAAAAGTATCCCTCACTCCCTCTGTCATCCTGGGTACCAAAAACCTCATTCCGCTGGGGCCATTTTCAGACCTCAGGAAACCATATCATAGTAAGGTAAGGGAGAGCTTATTAGATTTAAGGTGTTCTCCCTGCGCCCCCCCCCCCCAACCACCACCAAATTGTATCAATCTTGAGAGAGGTCACCCGTCAACCAGAAGTGATTCGCTCTGGGTGTAATTTGGGGCAACATGGCAGGCTGTAGTGGAGATGTCGTAGGGCTGAGCTCTTGCTAACATCTTTATGACAATTTCATCTAATTCACCTACAACTAAGTCTAATCCTCCTCCTCTGTTTTGTTGATAGAGTTAGGAATTCTAATGCTTGTGGGCCAGGACCTATCATTGCATGGGAAACCGTTCCCAAATTTAATGCATTAAGACAATGGATTCTTACGTCTCATAATTTTGTAGGTTAACCCAGCTCAGCAAGATGGTCCTTACTTGGAGGTCTTTCATGAAGCTGCATTAAAATGGCAGTGAGGGCTGGAGTCATCTAAAGACTTCCTCACTCTCATGTCTGGTGCCTGAGCTGGGATAGCTACAACTGTGTTGTCCGGACCAGGGTTTATTCTTCTCTCCATTAAGTCTCTCCATGAGGTTAGCTCGGGCTTCCTCACAATATGACAACTTTAGGAGAGTCAGACTTCTTACACGGCAGCTTAGGGCATGCCATCCAAGAGCAAATGAGGTGGAAGGTGGCAGTCTCTTATGGCAAGAGCCTGGGAACTGGTACAGCACCATTTTCTCCATATTCTATTGTTCTAGCAGGCTAGCCCCCACCCCTCAGATTCAAGATGGAGGGACAGAGACCCCACCTCTTGATGGAAGGGGTATCAAAGAGATTGTTCTCTTTAATCTACCACAGATAGGATAAGAACTCAAGGAGTCATCTTATACAGCCCCTTTATAAATGCTATCTAATCTGCTTTAGCGGCTGGCAGAGTCCAACCCGTTCCAGAAACATCTACAATAAATGGGGACTCATTGGTTTTTTGGAGCAGCCTGTTCCAACTCAGGGCATCTCTGTCTCTTAGAAAATTCTTTTTTCACAGTCAGTGAAGATCTGCTTCATTCTAACATCTGTCCATGTATTCTATTCTAGTTCTTGGAACTACCAAGAACACTCCTCCTACCTTTCCACATGATACTCCTTCATATATCTGAAGATGGCTCTCCTCACTCTGCTAAGTCTCCTTTTCTCTAAGCTCCCCATCCCCAGTTTCTTCATTCATGTCTTGGATGACATATTATCATTCTTCCTCCACAGTCACTTCTGTCCTCTGAACAAGCTCCATTTCCCCCATGTCCCTCTCACAGTCTGATGCCAAGTACAAAACAGGAAACTGATCAGTCAGAAGCAGGCAGACCTCCTCTCTCCCCATCCATGGTACCGCTTGTCCCTTAATGTACTTGTAACAAGGATAATATGTTTTGAAACATATTAATCTGCTTTTCTTTCCCATGCGTCCTCAAACATTACCATTCAATACAAGCCGCCAACACCCCTGAGGGAGGTTAGGATTTGTCATAATAGGAATGCACAGAGGGGGGGAAAAAGCCACTGTTCGGCTTTTGATTTCCAGTTTGGGATTTTTTTTTTAGTCTATAGATGTATTAGGAGAAACATAGTTCTTCCCTATTCTATATGTCTCCTTCAGTATGCACATAGAACACTTCCCTTGTGACACTTCTGGTCACCAAATGTGGGGTGAGGCTGGGAGTTCCCATACCAAACAAGTCTATGACCCCAGCTGGGTGTCCAACAATTTAACTCAATTCTGACACTATCTACCTGGAGATCCCACAGGTTAAGGACTCGGTCCCACAAGACTGCCTCCCCCATTCCAGATGCCAGTCACAAGCAGTAAGCCCCCAAGGTACCTACGACTTCTGTCCAACTTGGCTAAAAATCAGAGGTTCCCGTGACCTCCTTCCTGGATTTGATTATTTGCTAGAATAACTCACAGAACTCGGGGAAGCACTTACTTACATTTACCAGTTTATTAGAGGATATGATGAAGGATACGGAAAAACAGCCAGATGAAGAGATACATAGAGTGAGGTCTGGGAGGGTCCCAAGCACAGGAGGTTCTGTCCCTGTAGAATTGGGGTGCATCACGCTCCCTGTGTGGATGTGTCCACCAGGCTGGAACCTCTCCAAACCATACTTTTGGGATTTTATGGAGGCTTCATCATTTGGCGTGATAAATCCTCCCCTGTTTAGAGAAATGTGGGGTGGTGCTGAAATTTCTAAGCTTCTAATGAAAACTTGGTCATTCTGGTGACCGGTCCCCATCCAGGAGCCCATCCAGAGTCTGCACAATAGCACAAAACATGCTCCTGGTACTCTTACCACTTAGGAATCTACAAGGGTGTTAGGAGCCCTATGGCAGGGACTGGGGATGAAGACCAAATATATATTTCTTACTATGAATCACAGCGTCACATCATTATTTCAAGATAATGGTATCAAAATACAGGTTTTGTGAGAGAGAAGAGTGTCTTCTAAATTCCAGAAAACCGAGTATGTTGGATTTAGAGTATGAGGTGTTCTCAAATCCAGTGCTGGAAGGACAGAAGAGGTGAGAGAGGAAGAGCTGTCTGTAGATAGGATGAGAAAGCCTTCCCAGGATGGAGAAAGATAGGGAAAGGGGAAGGAGTAGACCCAGCCTGGTGTTAGGAACAACTGGGTGACGGTGGGGGAGCCCAGGGTTCATTACTCATCCTTGTCACTCATGCACGGACAAGGCCACTCATGCACGGACAAGGCCACTTCAGTCCTGTTAGAAATACTCCTACCTGGAACTACTTAGGCAGAAGGTTAAAAATGACCAACGAAGGTATCTCGGTGAGTGGACCAGGGGCTGCTTATGGAGCCAGATGCTCGTGTCACAGAAACAACCAGGCCATCCAGGAGAACTCGTGGGATAAGAATAGGGCATACAGAAGGTGGGACCTCATGGCCAAACCCCATGACAGTAACCGCAGTAGGTGACAGCGCAGCACCCAAAAAACCCAGATGGCACCAGCTGTGTCTCTGGCGCTCCCAGTACTGGGATCCTAGAGGGCCAGGGGAAGCCAATGGAGACCAGCAGGCAGACCATCTTCCCTGATATCAGCCAGGAGGACAGGTGGGCTCCCCTCTGCCCCAGTGCATCCCAGAGACAAGAAGCAGGAGCAGAGGAACAATGAAAAATTGCACACTTACCTAAAGCAGACTGACTTGACCCCAAAGGGCCTGCTCTAAAGATCAAGACAGATGAAGCCACCTCCGGGAGGTACGACGCAGGTTATATCCCTCACTGCCACCATGGAATGTAGTCCTCCTAAGCAAGATATGGACATTTAAAAAAAGCCACTTTTTTTTTTTTTTTTTTGCACATCTGAGTGTAAATTTTCCACCCCTGCAGAGCCCAAGACCCATTTTTGGCAGCCAACTGTCCAACACGTCATTTATGGAAACTCCCTATGAGCCGATCCAAACACATCTATCTTGAGCTGAGCTTCTTCCAGACCATCAAAGATAGAAACAGTTGTAGAATTTTCCCTCCCAGATATTGGAGATCCCATGAGATCACCCAGGCAAACCAATATAAAGGGGTAAATGTGCCTTCTTACCTGAAGGCACGTTGACACCCTATTCTCAGACCCCACTGTGATCCCTCTCACCAGATGACGGCACAAGAGATGCCAGACTATGGATATCCAGGCACAGTCTGTAATCTGATCACTCCTGTGGGGCCAGCATCTTAATCCAGGAAAGGTTTCCTGAGACTCCGCTAGGTGGAGTGGGGGGTGAGAGGGAGAAGGTGGGAGGAAATGAGGGGCTGGGAGGCGGGGTACAGTGGAAGGTTGTGGTTTACAGACAGGGTTTGTACCCAGCTTGGTAACTGTAGAACTTTGGTCAATTGACTTTATCTTTCCAAGCCTCCTGGTTTTCCTTCTCTTTAAGAGATTTTTATCATCATCGTTACCATTCAAACGACCTGATATGTTCAATTGAAAAACAAGAGAAGCTTTAAAACTAGTAATAACAAAGAGATTTCTAAAGGGTTGCAATTTTTTTTTTTCAGACACATCTTCTTAGAGCATTTTAGGCGGTGACATCTAAACTGTGTTCCCTGGAGCCCCAAGGGACCCTGGAGCCTCCCCCTTGGGTGAGGGGAATGACCTTCTGTGGTGATTTCAACCAGAGCAGTGGTGCAATTTCTATTGGTTTCACATGCCCTGCATCCAGAGAATAGACTCCCCAACTTAAAAAAAAAGGTCTCTCTGCCCCTCCTCTGCTCACTCTCTGTCTCTCTCTCTCAAATACAAAATTAAAAAAAAAAAAAACCTATAAATTTGTTTTAAGTATGGAAATTTACTGATTTCAGGAAAGTGATGTGAAGAAAGCCAGTGCCAAGCTGTCTATGGGCATGGCAGCCACCCCCCATCCCTCTTCAAACAGCTTGCCACCTTCTTTGCTCCTCCTTTCCACCCTGCCAGCTGCCTCCCTGACTCACTGCTCAGCCACCAGAAATAGCGTCCCACCCCCCGCCACCCCTCCAACACCCCAGGCCCAGGGTCCTCAACCCGACTCACCAGAGCCACAGACCTGCTACCCTCGCTCCCAGCGCCTAAGCTCTAGCATGACTCCGAAAGGAATTGGGAGAGAAGATTAAATTCACAGTCCAGGGACATTCCGGAGACTTGTGCCTTATTTCCAAAGGGCAACAACCATCATTATGCTTAAATGAACTGCTTTCCTGGTTGCAAACATGTATTCTTTAAAAGCTTAATTCTTCTGCTTTCTCCAAAATGAGAATCAAGTTATAACTGTGGCCTGGCACCTTGAGAGCATTTCCTTTTTTATACTTCATAGAATCCTTAATAATACAAAAATTGCCCAGAGCATTTCACACTGAGTTATGAAGTCATTAACATTTTTGGGATAAACACAGTACCCCAGGACAAGTTATTAGCCATATAGTAGTGGGGGAAAATTAGATACATTGAAAAAGCCTCATGTCTAGCAACTGCAGGCAGGAAAATTCACCTGCTCCTAGTTAAAGGCAGCACAGGAAGCTGTCTGCATCCCACATGCCGACTGGGTGGCCTTTTCTCAGCCAACCAACTCCGCATATTGGATATTGGTAACATCTTAGAGAATCAGCATCTTGATGTCCCAAGGCCAGCAATCTTTCCAAACTCCCGGCTCTGCATCCTGCCTCAAGGTTCCTGGTATTTATGATCATGTCGGCAACAAAATGGCTGTTCCCCCACACACTACAGTCTAGTCAGACCCATAACAAATTTTGTCTAGCTGTGCTGTTTGCTTTCAAATTAGCAGGGGAATCCATCATACATGCTCTCTACTGCCCACGCCACTCCCCCCGTTTCCACCTGTCCTTCACTATTACCTTCAAGTGCCACTGGCTTCGTGGAGACTTCTGAAAGGCTAGGACTCATATTTCCTCCCCTTTTAATAGACAACTGTGGTATATTTTACCGGGAATTTTCTTTTGGGGACTTCAGCATACTGTACTTTGATCATTCTTTAATTCTGCTCGCACGCAAGTATTACGGTTATGAAAGAAACCCGGGGGGATTGGTCGTTCAGGCTTGCGATGAAGCATCCTTGCCTCTGGCTGAATCCTCAGCCAACAAAGATAAACACTCCTGAAGTTTAGAGATGGTCTCAAGTGTTCTGTTTCTTTATGGGTTTCCTTCAGCTGGGGAGGAAGTGTCTTTCCCTAGATCCTTTCCTTTACTACTGCATGGAACCCTTCCCAGAAGGACAAGACAAGAAGGCAAGAATAGCCCCCTCCCCCCACCCCCATCAACCCTCAGTTTTTGTTCTCACTGTTTAAGAGTCTCTTATGGTTTGCCAGATGCCACGAATTCACACGGTGCCCTTTCCCTCTGAGCCTAGACTCAGCTTCAAAGGGGCACGTGCACCCCAATGTGTATAGCAGCACTATCAACAAGAACCCAATTATGGAAGAGCCCAAATGTCCACTGACTGATGAATGGATAAAGAAGGTGTGGTAGAGATACAATGGAATATTACTCGGGGATGAAAAAGAATGAAATCTGGCCATTTGCAAAACTGCGGATGGAACTGGAGGGTATTATGCTAAGTGAAAGAAGTCAGTCAGAGAAAGACAAATTATCATGTGATTTCACTCATATGTGGAATTTGAGAAACTCGACGGATGAATATAGGGGAAGGGAAGGAAAATAAGATATAAATAGAGAGGGATAGAGGGAGGCAAACCATAAGAGACTCTTTTTTTTTTTAAATCCTCGATTTCTAATTTGAAAAATTAAAAAAAAAAATTTTTTAACGTTTATTTAGTTTTGAGACAGAGAGAGACAGAGCATGAACAGGGGAGGGGCAGAGAGAGAGACACACAGAATCTGAAGCAGGCTCCAGGCTCCAAGCCATCAGCCCAGAGCCCGACGTGGGGCTCGAACTCATGGACCGCGAGATCGTGACCTGAGTTGAAGTCGGACGCTTAACCGACTGAGCCACCCAGGCGCCCCCATAAGAGACTCTTAAATACAGAGAATAAACTGAGGGTTGCCGGAGGGGAGGTGGGTGGGGGGACAGGCATTAAGGAGGGCACTTGCTGGGATGAACACTGGGTGTCATATGTAAGAGCTGAATCACTGGATTCTACTCCTAAAGCCAAGACTACATTGTATGTTAACTAACTGAATTTAAATTAAAAAAAAAAAAAAAAAAAGAAGAAGAAGAAGCCTTCTCAACAAAGTATATCCAATTGCTGTTGATACATGATTTAAAACACATATTCCATCTCCAGGGCAGTCCCTGGGAAGCAACCCAACTCCAAGTACATGTTGGGCTTCTACATGTACTACATGTACATGGCTCTTGAAAAGTCAATTAAAACTGTAGCGCTGTCTAAATACTAGGTTTCCACCTCGAGCCACTTATGACACCCCCCCCCTTAGATGCCATACCTCTTTCCTAGGATGAATAGCCAATAATAGTGCCTACACAATTCAATATTCCCGATTCTCTGTGTATTTTCACCACTACATTTGAAACTTTCTTATGGAAGAGACCATGTGCCACAGTCCCCTCTGAACCGGCACTGAATTCATCTTCTTTAACCCCCCTGACATTCGCCTCCATTTCACACCAGACTGTACTCCTCACTAGATCCTAAGTCTGGGCCCCCCTTTCCTAATGTCAGCCGCCTTCTCTTCCGTTCGGTGAACTGACTCTCTGTCTTCTCTGGGACTTCTCATTGCGTGACTGGTCACCTATGTCTCTCCTATTCGGAGTCCACAAATTTGCCAGCCTGCCTGAACTCCAGAGCCACCCTCTTTGGTGTTCGCCTCACCAAGATCCCAGATTCTGTCCTACCAGCCCGTTGGCCATTTACTGTGACCGTCCCCAACACCCCTACATCCCCATCTCGTCTCTATAGAACCAATGACTTTGGACACACCTGTGAGAGAGACACTACCGATGGGCCAGTATCTTATGTTGATCTCATGCGCTGGGACACCATGGCGCCAAATTCATCGTGTTCTCATTGTATGCTCTGGAGAATCTGCTTGGGTTCTTCCCGGTTGCACATTTCCAAGACACCTCAGCCTGAACGTTCACACTCCCCAGTTTGCCTATTGTGATGTTGAGAGTGATCATCTTAGTCTTATAGAACTCAGCCGTCAGCCGAAGACAAGGGTAACCTGCTTTCCCATTGTGGGACCAAACCAGGAACCCAGACCTCTGAAACAGATTTATGGAAATAGAATGGCCTCTAAATATTTGTTAAGTGGGAAGACCAAAGCTCCCTGGGCCAAAGCAATCTCTTTAATTAACTGGAACTGGAAATCCCTAATCACTAGGGCAGACTGGAGAAGGTGGCAGCAGCTGTGCAGGGGCTCTCCAGTTGGCTTGAGTGACATTCAGGCTAGAGCGTGATCCTCAGCCTCGTCCCCACTTGGGCCACAAATAATTGGTTATTAATAATAACCGAAGGTGCAACACTGAGTAATGATATTTTTCTCTTTCTGCTTTAAACCATTTGGAGCTGCTGTAAGGTTACCCATAGGCAGTGCCCTCCTATTCTTTCTTATTTACCTGTACGTTGTGACTGGGAAAGAACGGGGAACACCTGTGCCAGAGGGGTGCTCATGTGAATGTCCTTCATCACATGTGCCTGGGAGAGAGGATGAGGTCCCAGAGGCTCTGGTACCAGTTCGTTGTTCTTAGAAGTTGGGTTGATCTACCCTTTGGGAAGAGACCAAGAGCAACCAGATGTGTATGCCTTAGAGCCAGGCTCCTCTGGAGGCACAGATGATCACTCTCAACATCGTGGCAGGTTGGGGAGTGTGAAAGCCCAGGTGGAACGGCAAAAAGCACCCAGCTTCTCTACAAGAAAGTTGAAGTTCGAGTTGGCCATCTTTACCTCACCAGGCAGGTGGGAAGATCCTGTAATGATGCTCGAAATGCTTTCAAAGATCCAAAGAGCCGTTCACGCGTTAGTTCTCTTCCCCCCCATTTCTCTCCTTCGTGAGGTTTAAGTTTTCTCCCTCGAGTCCTGACAACACAAGGCTCAACTCAAAGGAGCAGTGCAGGCAAGGGGCATACCTAACCCACTGGCAATCAGGTGGAAGCCGTGTGCTCATGTTCAAGTCTTTTTTTTTTTTTATTAAAAGGAATGAAAACCCATGTGAGTGAGCACAAGTAATAAATGGGGGTATCTGTGCCCAACGAGACATCTAGGAAACCCAAGGGCAGTTTCTCAGTGGGACAAAGGTGGCCTCACAACCCAACGGGATCATGTTGAGTGTTCTGCTAATTAGCTTACTGATTAAAGACTGACCAAAGACCTGAGGCATCTGGGTTTTTAGATCTTGCTTTACACACCACAAGATACGCATTTAAGGAAGAACAGAACCAGAAATTAAAACTTTCCATCTACGCTCAACTGTCTAATCATATATTAGGAAAATTACTTTGTGTATGCACCTTGCTTCATTTATTTTTTTCTGAAAATGGGCATGACCAAAGGACATAAAAGGTATCGCTAGAGAGACTGTATGATAGAGGAAGGAAATGTTAGGTGGAGGGTCCTTGGGTCTAGAATTATAAAAGTCTGGGGAAAAAGCTCTCATTTTACAAAAATATTTATCAATAAACTGACCACTTACACAATTACCCCCCTTTCTTGCTGAATACTAGCAGGCTAGTCCAGATATTTATCATCGAGTAGGGCACAGGTATCCACCCGCCCCTCCCACCCCCCCATCGGGAACAGACTCATTACCTGGAACAGGGTCCTGGGGGCCCCCTGCTGGCCAAGAATTTACCCTTCAGTTGCTACGGTGGAGAGATTGGGGGGAGGTTGGCACGGGGGCGGGGAGGGTGTCCAAGGGCAGGCAGAGGGAGGGTGATCTCTAGGCTTAGTTATTTATTAAAACTTACAGGAATATTTTGCTATTTTAACAAGCAAAGGACTGTCCCAGCTCATATGGATTGAAAACCCACCTGTTTTGACACGAGCATAAGTCGCACTACCCGCCCCTAAAAATTTTGACACAACAATTTTGTACTATCACTCCCTTGCTAAGTGGAATTGCAAATACTGAAGCTAAAAATCTATAATTTCATCAAGTCAATAAAAGTGATGTAGGAGAATTGCCTGAATCATGCTCCGGGCAAGTCCCTGAGAAGTAAATAGACAGCAGAATTAGATCAGTCATAATCAAAGAAGGTGTTAAGAAATATGCTTCAAAAGAGAACGATTGCTAAATGTAATGAGGTGCCCTGGACTATATCCTGGGACAATAGAAGGGCACTTGTGGAAAAACGGGTGAACTGTTAGAACCATCTGGCAAAGCTACCATAGTTCTGTAAGGTGTTAGCTTTGGGGTGAGCTGGGAGAAGGGTGAACGGGAACTCTCAGTACTATCTTTGCAACTTTTTTTTTTAATTTTAAAGAGAGAGCTTTCACTTGTGTGTGTGTGCATGTGTGGGAGGGACAGAGAGAGAGAGAGAGAGAGAGAGAGAGAGAGAGAATACCAAGCAGGCTTCTCCCTCAGCACAGAGCCCCACTTGGATTCAATCCCACGACCCTGGGCTCATGACCTAAGCTGATATCCAGAGTCAGATGCTCAACTGACTGAGCCACCCAGGCGCCCCTTTGCAACTTTCCTGTAAATACAAAGTGACTCCAAGATAAAGAGAATGATTAATATCCAAGGATTAAGACAGACCCTTGGGGTAGTTAGTAAGGCCTCCAGATATTTTTGCAAAACTTGACTTTCTGACGCTGGTATGAAGGTCACATGTGAAGTGAGGACGAGTGTTCCAATTTACTGGAGAAAAATGTACCAGATTTCCACCCCCCAAATCCTTACTTGATCGATTTGCTCTTAGTTCTAAGAATTAACACCTGGTAGCAATTATAACCTAAATTACATTTAATGCAAGATAACAAATTAATTTTCACATCGTTCTATTTTTCAAGATGAAGTCCCAATCCCAGTCAACTCCCCACCACTGTTTATTTGGAACACTCCCCCCCCGCCCCCCCAGCATTAAGTGAATGCATCTGAAGTCACCTTTCTGTGGTCCCTATGATGTGCAGAAAAGTGGACCCCCTCCCATGTCCAGTATGCAAACTGTCTCCCCATCCAGCATTCCAGAGACGATTCTGTAATGCTGGGGGGAGGGCGAATGTGTAAAGACTAAAGTGCTTTATACAATAAAGGGATTGGCATACGCTGGAAGTGTGGCTGAGTGAAATATGATGTCACTTCACCTCATCGTCCCCAAGAGACCTTCAGTAAAATCTATGTTTTGCTTCAGCGCTTTGGAGTAGGAGTCTGTTTTGCTTTGGATTTTTATAAGACATATGTTGACACTGGACTCCAAGACAAGTGCCAGATGGCCCAGTTACACATTGGATACCCCATGAATCACCCTGTTTTGTGGAGGAGAAACTGAGGTTCAGGAAAACAGCTCACAGGCTGGGTGATGGGACCACGGTGAACTAGGAAAATATGCCCCATCCAAAGGGGATAGCCATGAAAAAAATACACCCAGCACAGCTAGCCCTTCTCATCTTTCAAAAGAAGCCAGGACTCTGGATTTTTAAGTCAGACTGCCCCATGGCCCTGCTTTGTTTTGATTGTTTTAAGCACAGGACAGAGTTCTCAAAGGCTGTAGAATGCGTGTTTCCCTGGGCAGCCACTGTGTAACCTCTAGACCGGGGAAATATTAAAAGTTGGGTGAAACCCACATAGTGGATTCCTGCCACTTTGGAAAATAAATTTACTTGGCCTATATTATATATTGCAATACTATACATTATATTAAGTGATCTCTCCCTTTTCCTGTCTACACTAGCAAATTCCGTGTCACAGTGTATTTATAATAATAATACATAGGGGCGCCTGGGTGGCTCAGTCGGTTAAGCATCCGACTTCAGCTCAGGTCATGATCTCGTGGTTTGTGAGTTCGAGCCCCCTGTCAGGCTCTGTGCTGACAGCTCAGAGCCTGGAGCCTGCTTCGGATTCTGTGTCTCCCTCTCTCTCTCTCTCTCTGCCCCTCCCCTGCTCATGCTCTGTCTCTCTCTGTCTCTCAAAAATAAAGAAATGTTTTAAAAAATTAAAAAATAATAATAATGCATAAATGTGTGTATATCTATATCTAAAAAAGAGAGTTTCCAGATCCTACTGCTTTTCGGTCTTCTCTCTCTCTGTCTACTCTGTAAAGCCCTGTTAACAATCAGATCAATAGGAGAGGAGCTTTAGATACATCAGATGCAAATTATTTGCAAGAAGTTGCACTATTTCTAAGGAATAGGCAACAGGCCCCAGCACAAAGTGTTTACCCACCTACTCAAGTGTATAAACCAATTATCTTTTTCAAAGAAGGTATTCAAATGTCACTCTCCTAAGATTGAGCTATTTCCAATAATTCTTGACTTGTCTTTCAACAGAGCTCAAGTTAAGTTTAACCATTTATCTTATGCCTCTGCTTCCCCCAAGGACAAAAGAAACAGCTACACAATAGTCAGTTTTTCCAGATGGCAATGGCAAAGCCAAAGTAGGCACCCAGTGTAATTTATGGGATAGACGAACGAAAAGGAAACTGATTTCTGTGACCGTGATTTGTGGGTAGACAGTAAGTTCTTTCCTGGGACATATAAATGTGTTTTCCCCATTTTCATTCAGAAAAACACTGAGGTCAAGGCAAGTTCAGATCCATGCAGTGAAGGTCAGTCTCAAACTTGCATTTTCAAGAGAGGCTGTGTGGAAGAATGCCTGGGGCCAGGACACTAATCCAGAGTTTACCGATGAACCAGGTAACCTCGAGTAAATCACCCAGCCCTTTGTGCTTCCTCCGAAACTGCCCGAGTGTTTGGAGAATAAAGGAGGTTGGCTCCAGGGAGGGCCTTGAGCATTTCAAAAGACCTGGCGTCCAGCTGGTGCCACGGGAGTGGCTCTCTGAAGCTACTCTTACAAGTGTTCCTGTCAGTTTCCTGCCCCTGAGTTATGGGTTCTAATCTCTCTTGATCCTCCATTTTTAACCCACAAGAAAAAGACATTTGTTTTCCTTTCCTGCGGCTGAAAGGTTAGATAACCGTTCAGTGTCATCTTTAAAGGCAGCCTTCTCTGCCACACTGAGACGTTGCATCTTATGATGGAGAGCATCCAGTGGAAACTTCCAGTTATTTGCCTTGACAGCCCAAGAATCAGACTTCAAAGCAGAGGCCTGCTGAGGCGGTTGCCAACCTCTGCTATTCATCATAGGGCATTTCCTCCAAAATGCAGGGATTGATGAATCAGACAGGCCCGCGTGAATTTATTCTGGAGAGCAGCAGCTCTGTGGTCTTGGGGGCGTGCAGGGGACTCAGAGGCTCGTTTTGCTCCCCCACGAATCCACTGATACCCACAGACATGACGTGCACCAAAAAGAGCTGGGTAGTAACAGCTCTAGTATGTATTTCTTATTTTAGGGACCCAGAAAAACATAAATGAAGCCACTTTTCCTTACCTCCTATTCAATTTTAATGTCTACTCCCCCTGGGAAAGTGAGGGACCAGCAAACTGAAATGCTGCTTGGGGTCACGGAGTCACCACGCCGCACATCTCCGGTGGGCGCTGCTAGAACTGTCTGTAGTTGTGCATGGCTCAGCCTGCAGGTTGCAGACATGGACACTTGGAGCACATCTGGAGCACGATGGGGAGCACAGGCTCCTATGTAACCAGCTCGGTGGCCTTGACATTCCTTACCTTTCCGAGCCTGTTCCTCATCTTTAATTGGGCTTTATGACCTTTAATGTCCTTTTAAAATCCCTTATCGCAAACGGTGTGATTTGCGGGTAAGGAAAGCTAGCCGTAACTGACATTCTCAGGGCAGCCAAGTGGTATTTGAGGAGCCTGGATTATGAATGCAGACTCCAGGGGTGGTCACATCAGCCCTCCAGCCTACAGCAGGATTTGTTCATCAACAAACGATGTTAGAAACAAGTACTCTTGGTCAGGGAAATGAAGGTATGTCATTGTCTAGAAGAGTGAAGGACTCCGCCATTCCTGCGTTGATAAGATGTAAGAATTTGACCCGATCAATAATTGACCAGTAACTGATCAGGTGCTCCAGAGCTGCCCCAATGCCCACTTCATTAGTCCTCTGGCTCTGCACGCAGAGTAAGCCAGTCCTCCCAGAGAGCTGGAAGACCAAAAGTGGCAATGCCTGTCCCCCTGGGCATGCAGTGGCTCACAGCTACCCTTGGAACATTATCTCAGCTCATTAAAAGGTGGCCCCCTTCACATGGGTGGAGTCCCCTTTATTGTTTTCCAGCACACCCCCCTTCATTTTGTTCCAGAAATTGCTTCAGTCTTGCTGCGCTGGTTCAGTGGCAAACGAATCACAAGATTATGGGTCTTGTGCAATAGTCATTTCCATCTTAATGGGAGAGCCATCCATTTTTGCAGCATCGGGTCATTGGAGACTGCTATACGAGGAGTGTTTCATACGCTAGAAATAAGAAAATGGAAAGTTATGTGTATTAGAGCTGCTTGTGTAAACAAATAAATCAAACAAGGAATCATGTTATTAGATGACCAATTAAATGAAAGGACCACCCAGGCATTGTTAGTACGACAATTAATTGTAGGTTTCCACTCATCTTCATACACTTTGTGGGCCTATTAATATAATGGATTGATTCTCAACGATTGGGTCTAAAAACATGTGTAATCAGACTGTGCGAGGCAAAGGATCATTATTTTCATGGCTTTGTGAAATGTATATTTTTCCCAACCGATTCTGGAACAGGCTTTTCAAAGGTTGGGAGAAGGGAGCTCATATCCTTTTACATAACACCAATTGAAATTGGAAGTTTAAAGAAAATCTCATTATCAAGAGAATAATTGGGGGAAACTAACACCCCCCAGTCTTCCTTTGATTTGGAAAATGCTTGAATAGAGTTTTCTGAAGAGCAAGTTGAAGGATTCTTTTCCTTTAGTCTTGTAGATTTTCTTAGGGTGTCTGAAGTCCCGACAACTGTGGTGTAGACAAACCACAAATTGCCATTTTGAGGTTTGGGGGCTTTGGGTTTGATCAAGCTTTCTTGGTCCCCTCTTAGAGACACTTCTCGCAATTGTGAAAAGGGGATAAAATAAGTTCCCCTTCACCCCAAGTGACTAAGAATATGAGTGGGTCGGATCCAAATGTACAAAAATCCTAAAGATACGCAAGGGAAAAATTTAGCCTTTTTTTAATGAACTTCAAAAATACCAGTGTTTCCCTTCTTGCCTGGGAACATAAAAAAGAGTGTTCTAGGATAAATTAAAGGAGGACCTATTTTAAACAACTTGTCTTTATGCAGCGAGAGGTAGTATGGGCTAAAAATTCAACCAGCTTCAGGAAGAGTTCAGATAAACCCCTTGGAATCATTTCTATGACAAGGGATTGAGGGGGATCTAAGGATGCTCAGAGGATATCCCTTACCCTTTGGCGCCCAATGCAGCCTTCCTGGACACCCGTGCTATTCAAAGTGCCCCCCGCCCCGTTCTCCCAGGGAGTAGCCCTCTTATACTGCTCAGCACACACACTCAGGAACCGTGTCCTAATGGATATTGAGTCCATTAGCAAAGGGTCCGATACAATACATATCGGACCAACCTGATCATTGGTATCAGATGTGTTCCCCCACGAAATGCCCTGAGCTATTGCTTATGATCTCATTATTTATTTTCCAGGTTGTCCCTATAAAGAAACTCAGGCTGTTCTTCAGGGACAGGGAAGCTCTACCCTGCATTCGTGTAGCTGGGCCCATGGTGCCATTGACTTTACTAACACGCTGCCTTTATTAAGTGGGGGAGGGGCTGAGCAAGGTGGGAAGGGAGGTGGTCGAAAATTGGTGTTAGAGAATGTTCTTTCTTCTTCCCCACGTGCAACACTCCAGCCTCCCTAAACGGCCTGTAGAGCATTGTGGTTTTCCTTGCAAGCTCTGAAGACAGATGGCCTGAATTAGAATCCTAGCTCGACCACATAATGACCTTGGGCAAATTACTTAAGGTCATGGTGCCCGTGACGCTGGATCAGTAAAGAAGGGTAATTATTGTGTCCACTTTACCGCGTTGTAAGAATTCAATGAGATGATCCGTATGCCAGTGTTTAGTGTATTTCCTGACCCATATCAAGAGTTTAATAAGTGCGTACCTGTCAGTAGAGGCTAGGGCTGCAGAACATAAAGGATAAGATCTCAGTGCTTCAGAAAAAACAGTTTTATTGTTCACTCATGCTGCATGCCCGCACAGGTTAGACAGGGATCTCTCTTCATTGAGGCCACTCAGAAAACTAAGCTAAAGACGCATCCCCCTGTTTGTTATGTCACATCAGAGGGAAGGAAAGAGAAAGTGGCAAGACATACGGGCTCTTAAATCTTCCGCCAGAAACGACCCGCGAGGCTTTTGCTCATATTTCATTGCACGTTATCACACGGCCCCGCTTAGGTCCGCTGAGACACGGCTATGTGAGCCTGCGATGTGCCTAAAAGTTGGGGGAACCAGAAATATTTGGTTTCTTGAACCACCCCCAGGGGCGAGCCGACATCGTTATGATACAGAGGCTCGTATGCAATTGACTTTCACATTTTCACAAGCACGAATGTAAAATGTCAATGACGTAAAACAGATAGGTTCTTACACCTGAACCGGACTATCAGTTCTCTCCCCTTGTCTGGCATAAATGGCAGCCAAGCACATTCTCTCTCCCTCCTACAGTTTTTCCAACTACACTATTCTCACATAATTGTCAGTAGCCCATCATTTTTGAACAGTCTTAATGCCGCCTTTCATTCTGGTTGCGTGATAGCCGGGGAGAACAGCTTCCAGGGACAAAATGGAAACCAACTTCTTTTTTTTTTTTCTTCCAGAGCTTAAGAAATAATGCCACAGTGCCCAAGAAAAACGACCCCCGGGTCCTCAGTCCTGTCGACTAGTTTAATGTGTGGGCCTTATTTTTTTTTTTTTAATCCTTTATGGGTTGGGGGTGGGGGTGAGAGGTGCTAGGAGCAGAGAAGAGCCCTCCCCAGGTCTAAGTGATTTCCTAATTTTTTTCCCATGATTTACGTAACAAATAACTAAAACACACAAGGAAGCTGGTAACTTCTCATTTGATCTTTCCTGTAGAAAGAACTAAAAGGAGAGCCTGCCTGCGAGACTTCAGAGGCCACTAAACTGCTTTCTATTGATTTTATACTAAGATACTTTATCACTCTTGTTGCTTTAAAAAGAAATGCAATCTGTGTCGAGGTCTAAATAGACTTTCCTAGAAAAATCAGGCCCCGCACCCCTACATGAACAGATGTGGAGGATATTTATCAGCTTTGGCAAATCAACTTTGGGGAATTTTTTTTTTTTTTTCAAGAAGCATCTTTCCTACTACAGCAGCCTACTTCCTGAAAGGGTTCTAGCTGGAGCCTTACTTCCTGATAGTAAACCCTTCCTTGGATCTGGACTTTCCCTTTAAAACCACAGTCCTCTTCCTGAGCACCTGGGGAATGTGGGGCTCTGAGATGTCGGGGACTTGCTGACGCTTACTGAGTGAGCCGGGGACAGTCACCCGGGCTCAAACCCACTCTAAATCCCAGACAGAGAATCGCAGAATCGGCAGAAACTTTCAACCCCAAGTGACTTTTCCTGCACCAGCTCTTCCCAACGGAAAGAGTATAATGATGCATTTTTTCCCCCTTACCTTCTTTTTTTTAATGTTTACACGAACCGTGAGATCATGACCTGAGCCGAAGTCGGTCACTCAACCAGCTGAGCCACCCACACGCCCCTTCCTTAACCTTCTCGATGCAAGCTACCTTTGGCTATTTCCTGTTCCTATTTGGCATACCATATTCTCCTGTTTTAAGAAATTCAATAAGTAGAAATACTACCCTACCAAACTAGTAAATTGCAGAGGTCTTTCATGTAAAAAATGGTTCTATATAAGGAAAGACCTGAGTTCTAGTCTCGACATTGCCATTAACTGGTCACGGATCTGTGAAAATCTCACTTTGTCATTCCCGGCCTGAGTGTAGGCATCTATTAGAAGAAGGGTTGGAGTAGACCATCTTTACAAAACCTTTAAAGTGAAGATCGTTTGTGAATTAATTACATGAATCAAAACAAGTTTCCCTAAGGTTTTGAATTTTAAGTTTTTACATTTATTTTTAAAGATTTCATTTTTTTAATGTTTATTTATTTTTGAGAGAGAGAGAGAGCGCGTGCGCATGAGCAGGGGAGGGGCAGAGACAGAGGGAGACACAGAATTCAAAGCAGGCTCCAGGCTCCGAGCTATCAGCACAAAGCCCGACACAGGGCTTGGACCCACAAACCGTGAGCTCGTGACCTGAGCCAAAGTCGGATGCTTAACCGACTGAGCTACCCAAGTGCCCCTAAATATTTCACATTTTTAAAAAGGGGGGAGGGAATAAAGAATACTACAGTTAGCATCCATGAAACCACTGCTCAAATTAAGATCTAAATCACAAGGGACACATTTGAAGCTACCCTCTACAGCCCTCACCAACCTGGTGAGGTTCTTCTTTCCACCCACCGTAGAAGTAGCCCCGACCTTATCATTTTCAGCTTTTCTCGATCATCTCACCACATAGCATTGTGTCCCTCAACAATATATGATTCTATTCTGCGTATCTTGAATATATAAGCAGACCTGTACTGTCTTTTTCCTCCTTTGACACTCTATTCTAGAACGCATCCTTGTGGGCACGTTGACTGTGGGTCCTTCATCCGCGCTATTGTAGACGATTTCACAGGATGAATATCCCAAGTTTACTTATATTCTTTTGTTGGTGGAAACTAGACTGTTTCTTACTTTTCACTGTTAAGAGAAGGCTGCTGGGGAAAGCCTTTCATTATCGACAGTATACGTGTTAAGAGTTTTCCAAGGCATCACGATAGAGTGGAATTTGTAAAGTGTTAAGATATTAGCTCCTTCTATCTTTATGCTGTTGGCTTTTCCCACCCACGAACATGCTCGGTCTCTCCACTTAAGACTCATTTTGTGTCTTTGAATAGTTTTATAATTTTGTCCATAACTGGCTTGCATACATCTTATTTAATTCATTCCTAGATACTTCGGTGTTTCTGGTGGTCTCACAAATGGTGGCCTGTCTATAGGAATGCAATTAATTTTTGTATATCAGTCTCGTAAGAGCGTGCACGCTGGTCTCACTTATTAATTCTAATAATTTTTCGGTGGAGTCTTTGAAGTTGTCCTCTGTAGATAATCATATTATCATGTCATCTGAGCTTCTGTCTTTCGGATCTTTACACCTAGTGTGCGATAACACGCTTCTGATCCAGTGCCCATTCCCCCTCTCCCCCTTCTTTCTTGTGAGCAGAATCCAACATATTCCCTCAGCCCTGTGCCCTGCTAAAAATACTCAGCCCATGAGTCTCCTTGCAGCTGGGAGAGGAGCGGTGCATGAGAAACAGTTCTGGCCGGTGGAATGTCCCTGTTTATGTCCCTGGAGGGGAAGTAAATTAAAGATCAAGCTTTGGAAGGAGGCTTCTGCCCACCCCCCGCCCCCCTTACACAAACCTGTGGTGCAGACATAGGGTAGCACCAGCCAGAGACTGTTTTGTATTCCTTTCTCATCTGGAGGTTTCCTGGACCCCATGGGTAACGTAAATTTGAACCCCAAACCTACGAGTGGGCAAACTGTGGTCAGGAATTCTCCGGGCGATGCTTTTGTATCTGGCACAGAACAGACCATGCACTTGCCATATCCCTGTTGGCACAGGTAAACTTTCCCGCCGTGACCCATGAGCCTTTAAGAATCCCAGGTGAGCAGTGGCCTCAGCTCCACCTTCCCGCCTTGGGCAGGTCCAAGACCCGTCTCCCATCTCCACTGAAAACCAAGCCTCCTGGGTGCGTAACTGGATTGCCAACCCCCCCGACAGCCGTGGCCTCAGTCCCCGCTTACCACTCTGGTTTTCAGCTTCTTTTTTATGTTTGGCCCTCGGAAATTTCGCTTACTTTCTCGCAAAATCCACGAAGCGTCTGAGAAGGGATTTGTTCTCTTTGGTCCAAAATTTCTGGATGTTTTGTTGCAGGAGAGTCTTCAGATTAGAAATGGAAGTCCCTTCGGCTATTTATTTAGTTCACGGCTCAATGTATGAAATCCTCCCTGTGCCACCTGTTACGGAGCACACCCATCGCGTGGTGTGAGCTTCTCTCCTTCAACACGTGCTTTCTTTTTAGCACCTAACCGTGCCAGGCACTGTCTAGGATCCAGGGATCCAGAAGTGAAAAAGACAAACCAGTCCTCTACCCTCCTGGAACTCGTCTCTCGTGGGAAGTCCTACAATAAACAAGGAAAACAAAAAAAATAGGTTTTCAGAGAGAGAGAAATGCTGGGGGTGTGGGGGATGGGGAATGAAAACCGGAGAATGCCAAAGGGAATGGAACAGGAAACAACATTAGGGAAGGTGTTCAAGACATTTGACCCGAGGCCAAGAGATCCAGAAGCCAGCTCCGTAAAGATCCGGGTATAAAGGTTCCAGGTAGATAGACCAGAAAATGCAAATACCCTGCGGCTGGGAAACTACTGACATGTTTCTGTAAGTCTGCAGCAGAATGGATATATTTCTGGGGTGGTTTTCTTTTTTCTATCTTGTTTCTTCCCAGTGTGCCAGAGTCAACGGTGGGTACAACTTATTCTTTCTGCTTGAAGGGATGTCTAATTTAGACTAGGGAAAAAAAAATTTTTTTTTTAATAATAAGTTCATTAGCAGCCGCCAAAACATGAACAGCCTGACTTCCCTTCCTCCTTTTTTTTTTTTTTTTTTTTTTTTATGACAGCAAATAAGAAAAGCGAATGCCATCTTTAGGGTATCTGGTTACCAAAACCCACAGACAGGGTGTTACCCAGGGGAGAGCCCAGCACAGGCAATGGGACTGTAAACCAGGTCAGTCTTTGCTGTGAAGTCTTCGGTCCCGACTCCATGATGACAGTGGGAGGAAGAGAAGGCCGTGGCTTGTCAGTGGTGAGCCCTGTGGCCTTGTTGAGCCTTGTCCCTGTGGCCAGGTCTGGATGAATGGGGTTAAACTAGAGAGGACTTGACAGAGGTCGTGGTGTGTGAGCCGAGTCGTGACGGCGGGTGAATGTTCAGGAGACGGACGAGGCAGAGAGCATCCCCGGGGACGGCTTGGGCCAAGAAGCAAGAAAGGAGGCGGCTGGTGTGGCACACCAGGACTTCCCGGCATTTTGGCTAACACCCTTGGCCCCACGGATTACAAGCTCCGGAGACACCGGGGCTGCCCCCGTCCGTGTCTCTGGCTTCCAGACTCCAATGTCCTCCTCCTACCGTAATGGGATCTGCTCCCACCATTCTTGTTTCCCTCGACAACCAGCTTCTGACCCACCACCTAGGTGGTCCGTTTCTCCTGTTAGGGGATGGTGAGAATGTCTTCCTCATGGGGACTTCGCTGTTGGCGTGAAATGAGCCCATTACCATAAGGTGCTTGTCACACACTGGTTTCTACATAAACCTCAGCCAGCATTCCTATCATTCTGTGTCCTGGGCGTGTAAAATGTTTGCTGGGGAGAGGTCCGTGTGCAGGCTGAGGAGATTGGGGTGGCGCCTCACCCTGATGGGGCAAGGGGCCAGCCCTGTCCCAGCTGTAGCTTGCACGCTCCCTCAGCTTCCATTCCTGCTTAGCCAGACACAACCCCCAGGATCAGACTGAAATTCTGCAGCCAGGCAGACCCCCGGCCCAGAGGGATGGTCACCCCTTCCCATGCCTGGTTCTCTTGAAGCCTCCTGTCCCCAGCTCTCCTCCAGCCAGGAGGCTCCCTGCGCTGTCTCCAGCAATGCCTCCTCTCCTCCGCCAAACCCGGCGCCCCCCCCACCCCGCATCTTTATAAAGCATTCCTTCTCCCATTATTTCTGTTTTGTTCACACCTCTCTGCTCTCCAGAAATATTACTTTATCCAGCAAGCGTTCTGGTTGTAAATTGAAATGCAAATAGATAAACATAAATCTGAATGTCCATTTACATTAAGTATATCACAAGTATAAAAATATAAGGCCCCGTGGGTTTCAGCTCATCAGCCCCATTACTCTTCTGCCCCTTGGCAATCAACTTCGGACCTATCACCAAGCCAGTGTTCATCAAACCGCCTAAATTACAGGGGGGGGGGGGGGGGGGTCTCTGATCACCACAAAGATGATTCCCCTCCTCTTCCTCACCACAAGGAACACTGACTGATGTGCCGTTCTCCTTGTAAAACTCTGCACTCTCTAGATTGGGGGGAGGCAAATTAAACCCCTGTAGAGGATTTGGGGCATCTCTATTTATGCAGCTAGTCTTGGCACAAATCTAGTATTCTGTAAAGATGCTAAGCTGTGTGCAATCTGTGCGTGCACGGCACCTCGTACAAAGGCACTCGATAAATATCTGTTGGCTGGTTGGCCACAAATAACAAAGCACCCCTACAGCAAATGTGTAGTGTTATCTGCTCTGAGTGTTATTCCTTTTGAGGTCAAGGCCTTCGGTATGTTAATAGCAGGCTGGGTTGAGATTTTGGTGAGTCAGCTGGTGGCAGGGGGTTAAGTGGAGTCATTTTCAGGTTTGAGGCATCAGAGCCACCCCTCCTGGTCCTCAAGCTGCATCCAACCCCAGCCATACAGCAAGGCCCTTCACTAGTGATGTTTAACCACAGGGCAGGTGATTACCGAAGGAAGGCAGTACAGGTCTAATCCACCCAGGGATTAGGAAGAGAATTAATGGCTGCCTGGAGTCCTTCTCGTCCCTCCTTTGCCCCCGTGGGGTGAGAAAGCAGCATGAGCCGTGACGCTATCGACCTTCTCTGCTTATCGCCTTCAGAACATTAAAAAGGGCCTCTCCATGGGGCACCTCGGTGGCCCAGTTGGTTGAGCGTCTGTCTGACTCTGGGCTTTGGCTCAGGTCATGATCTCCCGGTTCGTGGGTTCGAGCCCCGCGTACAGCTGTGCACTGATCGTGTGAAGCCTGCAGGAGATTCTCTCGCTCTCCCTCTCCTTCTGCCCCTCCCTTGCTTGTGTGTGCCCTCTCTCTCTCCTCTCTTTCTCAAAATAAATAAGTAAACTTAAACAAATTTTTAAAAATTCAAAAAGGGGGGCGCCTGGGTGGCGCAGTCGGTTAAGCGTCCGACTTCAGCCAGGTCACGATCTCGCGGTCCGTGAGTTCGAGCCCCGCGTCAGACTCTGGGCTGATGGCTCAGAGCCTGGAGCCTGTTTCTGATTCTGTGTCTCCCCCTCTCTCTGCCCCTCCCCCGTTCATGCTCTGTCTCTCTCTGTCCCAAAAATAAATAAACGTTGAAAAAATAAAAATAAAAAAATAAAAGTAGTTATAATTCTAAAAGCATAATTAGGGGCGCCTGGGGGGCGCAGTCGGTTAAGCGTCCGACTTCAGCCAGGTCACGATCTCGCACTCCGTGAGTTCAAGCCCCGCGTCGGGCTCTGGGCTGATGGCTCAGAGCCTGGAGCCTGTTTCCGATTCTGTGTCTCCCTCTCTCTCTGCCCCTCCCCTGTTCATGCTCTGTCTCTCTCTGTCCCAAAAATAAATAAACTTTGAAAAAAAAAATTTTTTTTAAATAAATAAATAAATAAAAAAATTCAAAAAGGGCCTCTCCCTCCCTCTCTTTTTTTTTCACTATTTTATTTTCTTCTTCCTTTCTTTTTCTCTTCCCTCACTCCTTCCTTCCTTCCTTCCTTCCTTCCTTCCTTCCTTCCTTCCTTCCCTCCTCTCTTTCTTAATGTCACATTTGTCTGAGTGCCCTTGACTGGGATTTGGTTCAAAGCTGACAACCTGAATAATTCTTTCGGTGCCCCTAAAATGCATGTAATTTATCCTTTGGAATATAAATAGTTCAGAATGCTTTCTGTTCAAGAGGCAGAGCAAGGGTTCCTCCAAACAGGTAGCCTCTCTCCCTTGGACACCATCATCTCACTTCCTATTATTGTATCACTTGGGAAGAGATTCAGGGCTGGCGAGCAGAGGCCACCCTGCAGGCTACCAGGCCCCGCACAGAGAGCCGGCCGGTCGCAAGGGCTGCGACGCCATCTTGGGGCCCCAAACCCCAGCTCAGCCCTCCACACCGCCGCGTCCCCTTCCGGCAACTAGCCGCTTTGGTTCACAACGGCAGTGTGCCAACCTGAAGCGGCAACTTGGGGGTTGCCAGGGAAACCGCTCCCTGTGTTGTCTGGTAGAAACTGTGGCAACTGGGTCTGGGAGAACCAAGGGTATGCTCAAGGGGGTTCCTTCCTCCCGTCGCAAAAGCTGGAGGAGAGCCCCAGGAATGCGTCCGCGTCAGTCTGGGCTTGCTTCGGATTCAGATTCTGTGTCTCCCTCTCTCTCTGCCCCTCACCTGCTCATGCTCTGTCTCTCTCAAAAATAAATATTAAGAAAATGAAATAATTATACACACACACACACACACACGCATATATATACACATATAATCTAATTTAATGCTCCGAAGGGGCTCACTAATTCACCCTGCACCACTCCAGGAGTCAAAATAAACAATCTGGGCTGGTGTGAGGCAATAAGGCTGGTGGGGCCAGGGGTAAGCGAGGACAAGCCCCGTCAAAAGGGAAGCTCAAGTTCTGTCCTAGAAGACCGTGCCCATCAGAACCACAGATCCCATTATAGAGATGAGGAAACTGAGGCTCCAGGGCACATCTCTGGTTTTCCAAGAGAAGCCACAAATACAAATTTTCCTGTATAATCTTCTGATTCTTAAAGCTTGATAACTAATTCAAAACCATACACAACTCCATGCCTCTGAAACTCCACAGGGCAGTGGCCCAGGGCCAGTTCTTGGTAACCAGTTTGTAATCGTGGCCTTGGAACTCTGTGAGGAAGAGGGCACAAGTTCCATTTCTCTGATGGGGGAACTCCGTCTCAAAGTGCTCATGTGACTATCCCAGGACCACATGGCTAGCGAAGGTACTCATCGGTGCTCAGTAGGCAAGTTTATCTGCGCTGCATGGGTTGATGATCTGACGCCCCTCTCCTGGGCTTAGGGCCCCCAAATGCCACAGTGTTGTACCACTGCCCATCTGGAATGGTTGGCAACTCAAATCCAAACATGACTTTCAATCCGGGCCGAACATTGGACTCACCCAGAGGAGCCTTTTAAAATGACCAACGCCTGGCCTCATCTCCAGAAATTCCGATTGGTGTTTTTTAAAAAGCTTCCCCATAGGATTCTAGTGTGCAACGGGGAGGGACAGCCAGTGAGCCATCCCCTTGCTTAGGTGCCAAACCTGTTTCTAGGAATAAGAAAATGCAGAAGAATATTGGAGCCGGATAGGTCTGGGTTTCAGTCCTGATGCTGCCCCTTCCCAGTGGAGGAAGCTTGGAGAAACCAGTGCCCCTCTCTGAGCCTCAGTGTGCTCATCTCTATGATGGGGACAGTAATTGCTACGATACTGGGTTCCTGAGAAGAACAAAACATTGCGGTGTGTGGATATGAAATGACACCTGTGGCATTCAATGAAAGGCAGCCTCCAGCTCGTACACAACTCCAGCCCCAGCCACCACAGATAGAAAAGCAAAGAGCAGTGAACCTAGGCAGAGTTCCGGGGGCTTGAATCGTACCTCTGTATCACCCAGGCGCATGCATCTAATGTCGGTTCACAGCTGAGCCCCAGGTGGCCCAGGGGCCCACACCTGGCTGAATTTAGCCGCCTCTTGATGGGAGGAGTTTCCCCGAGGGGTGTTTCAAAAATGTCACTCTTCACTTCCCTCCCTTTCAAGCCAAAGGAAGAGGAATTGGTAGGATAAGCTGACCCACGTCCGTGACCCCTTTGAAACTTTTAACAGGTGGTCCCCTCCACCAGCATCATCCTCGAAAGTCTTACAATAGGACCTAAAGGAGACAAAGACAATTCAGAGTGAAGCGTTTTAGAAATACTAATCCGGTACTTGAGGTATCTAGAAAGATCTGTGCAGTGGAGTCCACATTTTCATGAACCGGGAATCCCCTAAAATTAGATTAAAACTGCCATCTCCTGTCTAAATGGACTCATCTGGTAGAAACCCCTCCTGCTTCCTGAAGCCCTTTAACTAAGCCTCAGCTATGATGACAGATCGTTATTCGCAGTCCGTTATTCGTACATAAGCACTGAGTCACAAGCCAGCCCAGAACTGCACACACCAAAATGTTGTACCTTTGAATGCACCTAATGGGAAAGACCACCTTCCTCTGCCCCCAATCCTGCTACAGTGAGAGTTGCTTAGCTCGTTTTAGGGGTTCTGTTTATTTCAAAGAGCAAGTTGTTAACAGCGATAGCTATAGCCGTGGAGGCTTTATCATCAAATACTCCAAGATTTCTGGGGTTGGGTCTCTGACCTGCTTGTCATCAATGACAAGTGCAGTTCCACTGTCTTTACCCCAAGGATGGAAGTCCTCTTCCCAATTAGCAGTTGAATGGGGCGTAGAGCTCGCACCGCAAATCTGCACCTGCCCAAAGCTTCGTACAAGAAAAACTTGTGTAGCTCCCCTTGTGGTGGCTTTATCTGCAGCCTGCAGCCTGCGGGGCAGGGGCACAGGGGACACGGTCTTTTGGCAACACCGATGTAGAACAGAGGCGAAAAAGATCATTTAGCAACCACTGGTAACGGTGATTCGCCATGGATGCATTTTCCCAAAGAGCCAGAAATAAGAGATCTCCACCCTTTCTGCAGCGGTGGGTCCTCAGCACTTTGTTTAATTTGGTGAGCAATGCCTCCGCTCCTAACAGTCTGTAGGAAGCAGCTTTAATTCAGGAATTACACTGAATCTACATTAAAGCTGTTTGGGCAATGGGAATGTTTTCTGACATCCCCGGAGGTCTAAATGTTGTGCAAGAAAGTTGGGATTGTTAAGTCTTCAGTGGAGAAAAAGAAAAAAAAAAAAAAGATTCCTAGACATTTGAGAGTCGTTTGCCTTATTTTAACAGAATTCTTTGAGTTCTTCCTGATGGCCAGCCCTAAGAATGTCCGAGGACTGTATCTATCTGCTTCACTCCTGAATCTGTAGGGTCAACGCAAGTCAGGCACCCAGGAGACCCTCCACCAGTGTTTGCTGACTGTCTAAACAACTGACCTGAGCATTTGTACAGAACAGTGGTGTGGACATCGGGCTCGCCTCCTACTTCTGTAACCTACAGAGGTTGGAAAGTTGCTTTGAAATTGAGATTTAGGTTGTCTCTGAACGATACACGTGCAAAAACAGTTACAGCGAAGAGCCAGTTGTGTGCGGGGCTTCCCGTCTCCGTATGCAGTGATGTTATCAGTGGCTCAAAACCAGCCACAGGGTAGGAGTGATGCCACAGAGACTGACAAATGCCCCAGGTCACGGATTTTTTTGTGTATGTGGGAGGGAGGAAAGGCGGTTGTTAAACACGTGGAGCACATTAATACACATGTACATGTGTATTTTATATGGGGGGGGCTCATGGAGGTATGGAACTGGATCTTTCTCCTTTTTTTTTTTAAATTTTTCAATGTTTATCTATCTTTGGGACAGAGAGAGACAGAGCATGAACGGGGGAGGAGCAGAGAGAGAGGGAGACACAGAATCGGAAACAGGCTCCAGGCTCCGAGCCATCAGCCCAGAGCCCGACGCGGGGCTCGAACTCACAGACCGCGAGATTGTGACCTGGCTGAAGTCGGACACTTAACCGACTGCGCCACCCAGGCACCCCTTTCTCCTTTTTTTTTAATGTTTGTTTCTATTTTTATTTTTAATTTCTTTTTGGGAGGGAGGGGCAGAGAGAATCCCAGGCAGGCTCCATGCACCAGCACAGAGCCCGATACAGGGCTTGATCTCACAAACCAGGAGATCATGACCTGAGCCAAATTCAAGAGTCAGATACTTAACCGACTGAGCCACCCAGGCGCTCCCTGGAACTAAATCTTTTAAACATTAAGCCAGTCAAATGTTCTCTTTTTCTCTTTTCGCACGTACCTATGAAAGACCAAAAAATGTTTTTGCCAGGACATTTTCCTCAATTTATACTTGCTTTTGCCCCAAATGATATTAGCTCCCTGTCAAATAAGTAACTGTGCCTGGAAGAAATCCTGTCTGTACCTTTCTCCAATAATGGCCATGGAAACAGGTGACTTCAGCCCCTTTGCTCCTCTCTTGAGTGTCCCCATCTCTAAGAAGAGACAATGAGATCAAATGAGCTCCCATGGCCCATTTGTCTCTGACATTCTGATTCCTGGTTCTACTAATAGGTGGTTCTTCATTCCCAGTCCTAACTATTCCCAAGGACCCTTGTGTGGCTGATCTAAGTTGTCTTAAAAGAACAGTTTGTCACCAATTCATAAAGCAATAAATGGCACGTCATTTTATGCCCAAGAGCGGCAGGCGGGGATAGGAACTTCTTAGGACTGCATCAGTCTATAAATAAGCCAGCTAGCAAAATAAAGCTATAAGTGAAATAGCACCAGAAAAAGAAAAAAAAAAAAAAAAGGAATCTGTCCTAAGACCAACAAAGGCAGAAATACCATGAGCAAATAGTGAAGTTGAAATTTTAGCAGACCGCAGGAAGGAGGATATGAAAAGAAATCAATGTGAATCTTAAATTGGCCCCAACACCTGCTACACCTCTCCTTTTTCAACTAGAACAATGTGGGAGATACCTGCATTAGCCCCAACCTTTATGCATTCATTAAATGAAGCTATTTGAAAAGGTTTTCTGTGTACCCCAACTATCTAAGTGGGGACCAGTTAGAGGGAAAAATTTTGAAATTTTTTTTTTCACCATTTATTTTATTTTTGGGACAGAGAGAGACAGAGCATGAACGGGGGAGGGGCAGAGAGAGAGGGAGACACAGAATCAGAAACAGGCTCCAGGCTCCGAGCCATCAGCCCAGAGCCTGACGCGGGGCTCGAACTCACGGACCATGAGATCGTGACCTGGCTGAAGTCGGACGCTTAACCGACTGCGCCACCCAGGCGCCCCTAGAGGGAAAAATTTTGAAGTCACTGGACCAAAGATCAAAAACTCAAACATCTTTGGGTGCCAGAGACATGATACATAAATGAGTGAAATAGTCCAGGCATCAGAGAAGTTTGGCATGGACACATGTTTCCATATTAAGTATTCTTATAATAATTAATAAACATTTATGTAAATACATAAAAATAAATATAAAAGTCTTTAGCTTCACAAAGAAATGTGGTCTCTGCTATTTTTCTTGACAGATATGAGCCTCTTGGTCTATATTTTGGTCTATGTTTCCTACTCTTCAGAAGACAAGAAAATAAGGGAAGGATGCTTGGCTGGCTCAGTCAGTTAAGTGTCCAATTCTTAATTTCGGCTCAGGTCATGATCCCAGGGTCATGGGATCAAGCCCCACATCAGGGTCCACGCTGAGTGTGGACCCTGCCTGAGATTCTCTCTATCTCTGTCTCTCTGTCTCTCTCTCTCTGCCCCTCCCCGGCTCATGCTTGCTCACTCTCTCAGAAAGAAAGAAAGAAAGAAAGAAAGAAAGAAAGAAAGAAAGAAAGAAAGAAAGGAGGGAGGAAAGAAGGAAGGAAGGAAAGAAAAGAGAAAAGAGAAAAAAAGGAAATCTCTCTACCATACTTTAAGGAGGACAGCATGGTGATGCCTGACATGTGACAGGTGGCCTTGGTGAGGACCATAGGGAAGAAGGGAGCTTTCTTACCTAGAGGAGACAGCCATTATTCAGGGCCAGCCAACTATGGCCATGAGGGGATGGGCCCAATGTTCTCTGTGGCCAGATCTCCCAGGTTTTCAAAGCATCCTGAGGGCCAAATAAAAGCCCAGTCTATAGGGTGCAGTGGCCCTCTCTCCTACCCAAACTACCAGTTTTCAACTTCTTCCCTAGACTGTGATTTCCATGAAGGTGAGAAGTGACCTCATATGTCTTATTAATGGTTGTATTCCCAGTCCCTTCTAGAGAGCCTGGCTTTCAATAAACAGTTGGTGATTGGTTGACTCCAGAGTAGGAAACCAGCAGGTGCATTAATAATAGAACTTGACCTTCATAAATGCCCTCCACTGGAGGAGCCCAAACAGATTTGCAGATTTGACTTGTGCTGACGGGAGAACCACCAAACCCTGACGTCCAGGAGAAGAGTCTCCCCAGACCCCAAGGCCACTCTTGTGATAACACACTTTTTTTGTGTGTCAACATAAAACCGTGCTCACCTCCTCCTAGGTAGCCTGGAGGTGGGTGATGACCTTCCTCTTACTAGTTCTACTATGCAAGAGTGTAGCTCTTCACTTTGAATTGGGGGACTTGTCACCAGTTGTTTTCAGTACCGATTTCACAATAGGGGAGGTGCCGTTTTATCAGGTGTTACACCAGGCAGCAACAGGAACCACCTTCCAAGAACCACCTTCCGCAAAATTCACAAGGGAAATAGACCAGCTGAGCCTCAAGTGCCAGTAACGTGTTGGCTTCAGGAGCCACCCATCCTCCCAAGAGGCAGGTACACAGAATCCTTGCTTTGAGTACTTTTCACTCGTCTGCCCCTAAGGAGTCAACAAGGATTAATGTTTGTTCAGAGATCCTAGGATGAGCTGTCCCTTGTGATAAATACCAATTGGGAATACCGGGCTTCATGCGGTATCTCATTCTCTTCAAACATGGAGCCATGCTAGTTCTTTTCAAGATCAAATTTCTGGGTCAGATATTTGGTTGAAAGTCTTGGAACCTCCATCTTCGGCATAAAAAGGTGTCAAGTTCACACAGCAGTGCGTGGACCTGTGAGCATGTCCATCCAGGAAGTGGCATCCTCTGCCCCAGGCTGGAATGTGGGCTTCTTGACAAGCTCTGATCTGTAGTACTCTGTGTCCCAGCATCTAGCCCAGCATCCAGTTCAAAGCAAGCTGTCCTGGTTAAGGATCTTTTTGCTGCACGAAAGAGAAATCCACTCAGACCAGCTCAAGATGAAAGGAGGGCTTATAAAAGGGATCCAAAGTCTCCTGGGGAGCAGAGATTCGAGACTCTCTTTCTTCTTTCTTCTTTCTTCACACTCCTCATCTTTCCTCTTGTCCACCCACCTCCTTTCTGCCTCCTCTCCCTTCTCATTCTGCCCATGGCCCAGAATGGTTGTTCTAGTTCCAAGGAGATGTGAGCCAAGGACACATGATCTTTGAGCTCAGGCATCTGTTATTAACTGGAACTCCTTTTTGTATCTCTTGGTTCAAAAGGAATCTGATTGGTCCGAGCCTGTCCCTTGGGTTTTATGTTCCAATCAGCTGAACTGGGCCTGAAGGTAACAGGGATACAGGATGGGTAGATCCTTCTGGGGCCGGAAGTAGAAAAGGGAAGCAGATCTATTATGGAGGTAGTTGATGGTAAATACATATTGAATGAATCAGCTCACCAACCGTAGACCTTTCCTCCAAAAAAATAGAGGAAAAGAAATAACCAGTTCGGGACGAGTTGATTACCTCTCCATCCCTGAAAAGGCAGGTCTGACCGTCCATCCTTCAGGACAGCCTAGTGCCACCCTCCGAGTAGGTGACGTCAGAGCCTCTGGGAGGCTTGCACACAAGTGCCACAGAAACCCTCTGAGCTGAAGCTGCTCCGTCTTCAAAATGGGAGCAGAATTATCTGCCTCACTTGGTAGTTGTAGAGATTGAAACAGACCCATAGCAGAAGATGCTATAAATCATCAAGGCCAGTGTCTGATGCCCAAGGCCAGACCTTCCAATGCATTGCCAGTGAGTGGTCAGAAGCACATTTTTATAAAGTTCAGTCCTCACTGTTTGGAAGGGAAACACACACACACACACACACACACACACACACACACACAGCGGCCCCCTGGAAATCACACTGGTCAGCCACAGGATCAAAACACCTAAAATCAAGTTCGAGGTCTGCTTGACACTCCTCCTGTGACCTCAACAAAGCCACTCACCCCCTCCAGGCCTCTGTTTCCTCCCGGGCGATACAGGAAATTGGAAGAGAACCCAATCCAAGAGCCATGTTGAGTCAGGGTTTCATTTTACTTGCTGTGCAGGCAAATTAGGAAAATAAGTCAACATAGAGAACTGGGCGGGGCTGGTTTTTCTCAGTTCAAAGGACCCTGAGGCTATGTCCTACCCTCTCCCACTCAATGGCCTTTCTTCAGTGATGGGAAAGGTGGTACTCTGTTCTTAAACTCCTGTTGTCCTATCTTTTGAAATTAAGAGCGGGCAACCCCGTGTCCCTCCCCACTGCTCACTTATTCTTACTGGTCTGTGAAATCCCAAGTGTGACGATTGGTGGCAAAGCTGACATCCGTGGTCCTTTTTAAGCTCTGACAGGCTCTGATTAACACACGGCCTTGGGAGCCAAACAGCCTGGGTTCCAAGTGTGACCCCACCACCCAGAACTGTGCGACCTTGGTTAGGCGAGTCACTTACATGGCCTCTCGGTCTCTGATCCGGAAAAAAAAATGGGGATAATAATAGTACCTACCAGGGGCGCCTGGGTGGCACAGTCGGTTAAGCGTCCGACTTCAGCCAGGTCACGATCTCGCGGTCCGAGAGTTCGAGCCCCGCGTCAGGCTCTGGGCTGATGGCTCGGAGCCTGGAGCCTGTTTCCGATTCTGTGTCTCCCTCTCTCTGTCCCTCTCCCGTTCATGCTCTGTCTCTCTCTGTCCCAAAAATAAATTAAAAACGTTGAAAAAAAATTAAAAAAAAAAAAATAATAGTACCTACCTGACAAGGCTGTTGTGATGATTAAACATGTTCAAGGACATAAAGTGCTGTGGGCAGTGCCTGGCACAAAGTGCTCCTTAAGTGACAGTGAAAACCGCAAGGGGAAGCAGGAGAAGTGGGGAGAGAAGGGAGGAGGAAGAGGGAGGAGATTAAGCCCTTCTCTGGGCCCTTTCGGCAGCGGCAACCGAGAGAGGGTGTCTGGTGGGTTCCATCCAGCACCATCCACTGGGGAAAACCCTCCACCCGAGTTGCCCACACAATGGTGGCCAGCCCGTGGAGTGACTGCCCACGGGTCACGTGTCCCTCGCTGGACCAATCAGCTGCGGTGGGGGGAGGGGCAAATCTTGAGCTGTGTCACATCTCCCAAAGGAGTGGCAGGGTGCCACTCTGGGTGGGGTTTACCGGTAATTTGCAGGCAATGTCGCAGCTAACCTGAGATGGCCAAAAGAGGCGTTTGAAGAAGACCGGGGAGGACGCAGGAGGCCCAGGACTGGGAATAAAATAAAAGAAATAATGATTGGGAGGCTTGTTTCACAGCATGGTTTGATTGGCTGCTGCGAGGTCAGGTGCTCACACCTGGGCCTATCAGCTGTGTGAGGCGGGGCTGGTCACATGACCGGAAACAGCGACTGAGGGCGGGAAAACCCTGCTTCCACCCAGCCAGAGCTACAGGCCATCCGGACGACCTGGGACGGGACCGTCATGCTTGCCCCATTTCGAAAGCTCTAGAAAGTCCCTGAAATCTCTCCTTTTTTTTAAAAAAAAAAAAAAAAAAAAAAAAGTGGTTCCCCAAAGGGAAAGGCTTTGAAAAACTTAGGAGCCCGGAGATTGATTCCCCCATCAAAGGCACAGAATTGCTTACCAGGTAAGTGGTAACGTCTTAATCTTTTACTAGGTGAGCATGCCCCCCACCCCTCCTTCAGGGATGTGGGACTGCCATTCTGTTGGATTCCACATAAATTGAAATCTTCCAGCTGATTTGGAGCTGGCCATGCTACCAACTTCTAATTTGGAAAAGGGTGAATCGGTTGGAAGCAATTGCCTGGGAGTCAAAGCGTCTGAGACCAAATCCAAACGATAAGGGAAGTCGGGGGGAACCCACGTGAAATATTTGGAGTGAGGAAAACATCTGTTGGTTTTGATTTTCTGGGTAATTGACACTAGGTCTAAAGTTGTAGACATTTTGTCACGTGACTCACCTGGATAAATTGAACTATACGGACCTCAGCAAACTTCAAGATTAGCTCCAAAAGGCTTGTCATCTCCTCAAGGTAGTAATGGTTCTGAGGACTTCTGTGGTTGGAGTCTCATTGATGTTCTAAGCTGATCCTGAAATCCTCTGATTCCCTGGCCGAGTTGCCTTCCAGCGGATTTTCGGCGTCTGAAATAGCTGATGTTCAGTAAAATGTGTTTCTCTCCAGTCTCATGAGTGCTGGAACGACGCACGGGTAGGTTCAACCTAGTTCTGCTGATGTTTATTGAGCACCTACTAAGTGTAAGGAACACCCTGCGTTTATTTCCTGATCCCTCGCAGTAAATGTTTATCCGTGAAAGAGCTTAAATTCTTCCCACATGTCCATATGGCAGTGCTTTCCAGAGCTTCCTGTGGAAAGCAGGAGACGGCCAGTTGAATGGTCGGCAAGCCAAATACTCGATTGCATAGCACTCCGGAGTGTGTTTAGTTAAGACAACTCATCTCGGAGGGGATTTGTGGAAGGCGGTGTTGTGGATCATTTAAGAGCCTTACAAGTGGCGCTGTGACATGTTTGCTAAGTGGCAGGGTACAGGAGGGCCAGGAGGAGCTATCAGATCGAACAAAAGCATGCCAGGGGCGCCTGAGCGCTCAGTCGGTTAAGCATCTGACTTCGGCTCAGGTCATGATCTCACGGTTCGTCAGTTCGAGCCCCGCGTCGGGCTCTGTGCTGACAGCTCAGAGCCTGGAGCCTGCTCTGGATTCTGTGTCTCCTTCTCTCTCTGCCCCTTCCCCATTGGCACTCTGTCTCTGTCTCTCTCTCAAAAAATAAATAAACATCAAAGATATTAAAATAAAAAAGTAACAGAAGCATACCCACAGCGGCCAAAAGAGTCAGGTGATGACTGCTCCCTGGGCACATGTGAACCTGCCACAATGGGGGGTTTCTGCTGCTGGCACCGGGTCGTCCGTTCATAGGGCTCTCCCAATCTGGTGAGAACTCACCTACGGTTAGAATTTGATCAGCCCTTTTGCCAGGTGCAGCTCAGCCTAGGTGGCTCCTGTGGGGACCTCCTTTGGCACCTGCAAGAGTCACCTGGGAGCTTGATAAAAATAACGATTCCTCATTCCCAGTAATTCTAGCTTTTTGGTGGGGCTAGTACGGTGTATTGGCCCATAGGCATACCCCCAAGGGATTCTGGCCAGGTGTTCCCCTTAGACCACACTTTGAGAATAACAGTTCATAAGATGCTCCTATCATGCTCTGCCTTCTAAACACCAGACTTGAATAGTCAGCGTTTATAGCAAGTTGTCTCAAACCTCTCATGGCGAACTCTCTCTTCCTGGGTTTATCTCACTGGATGGCACTACCCCCACCGCACCCCCACCCCCAAGCCAGAACTTGGCAGTCACCCTCAGTTACTCCTCACCTCGGCACCTCATTCTCCCTCACCCCCAACTCTCATCGGCTCCGTCCCCTGAACAGTAATCGGATCTAGCCAATGCTCTGCATTTCTTGACCCCGCCATGGTTCAGCTGCCTTACTCCTCACTCAGATTATTTCAAGAGCTTTTCAGCCAGCCTCCCTACCTTGGATTTTGTTTGAGTATTTCCATATGGCCACTAACATTATGCTTCGAAATACGCATTTGCTTTGTCACTCTTGCTCAAAATCCCTTAGTGGCGCCCAGTTGCACTCAGAATGTGGTTCAAGCTCCTTAATATGGTGCTATGGTCTGAATGTTTGTATCCCCCTGAAATTCCGATGTTGAAATCCTAATGCCCAAGGTGATGGTATGAGAAGGTCCTTTGGGATGTGTTTAGGGCATGAGGGCAGACCCCTCATGAATGGGATTAGTGTTCTTATAAAAGAGACCCCCAAGTGATTCCCTGCACCTTCTACCGCGTGAGGACACAGCAAGAGAGTAAAGGCTATGAACCAGGAAGAGGGCTCTCATCAGAATCCAGCCTTGGCAGAGCCTTGATCTTGGACTTCCCAGTTTCCAGAACGGTGAGAAATAAATGTCTGTTGTTTACAAGCTACCCAGCCTGTGGTCTTTTGTTAGAGCAGTCCAAAAGGACTAAGGCGCATGGCATCTGAGAGCCTTTCATACCTACCTCCTACCCTCCTTGTCTGTTCTCATCACCCAGGGCTCTCCTTCCCAATTGTGATGTCCTGAACTTATTATTTCACTCAACAACATTCCCTTTGTAGGGAACGTCCTCCCCTACTTTCTCCGCCTCCACCTGGTGAGTTCCTACGTGTTTCCTTTTCAGAAGGAGAAATAGAAACCATATACCCATGACTGTGGGTCCATATAGAACACAACCTGATGTCGTGCTTGCGAGTGACACCATCTAGGTTCAAATGTCAACCCTACCGCTTAATAACTGGTGGCACTGGGTAAGTTGTTTAACCTCCCTGTGCCTCAGTGTCCTCATCTGTAATATGGGATAACAATAAAAGTGACCCCACGGGGTTGTTGCCTGAATGAATTGAATTAATGTGTGTTAAGTCCTAGAATAGTGCCTGGCACCGAGTTAAGTGCTATAAGGATTACTATTTTTGTTATTATATACAACGTCCATGGATATGGTCCATGTCGCCATGGACATGGCGTAACCAAGATACTGTCCAAGATACGTAACCAAGATACTATGTGTAACCAATATACTGTCAACAATATTTCCTCCAGGAAGAGAATTTAGATATTGGAGGTCCAGGGTGAGAAGGAGATAAGAAAAATTATTATGAAGCTTTACATACATCAGAAAGTATTTAAAAATAAAGAACAATGGCCTGCCACCTTCCAGCTGAGAAGCAGAGCATCACCCATACAGGCAGATCCCTTGGGTACCCTCCCTAATTGTATCATCCTCTTGTCCCCTCCCCAGGAGCCAGGCATCCTTATTTTTCGTGTATTGTCTCTATACATGCTTAAGTATTTTTAACGTGTACAGGGTTCTCTTTTAAAACCTAAAACTGGTGTTTAGTAATATAAGTATCAATGCCCATATTAGAATACAACTTGGAAAAGTGGGTGTTTTTGCTTTTGTTTTGAGTCAGCTACTTTTGTCTGTTAAAAATCACCTCCTCTGGGGGGGTGCCTTGGGGGGCTCAGTCAGTTAAGCTTCTGACTTCGGCTCAGGTCACGATCTCAGGGTTTGTGAGTTGGAGCCCCGTGTCGGGCTCTGTGCTGACAGCTCAGAGCCTGGAGCCTCCTTCGGATTCTGTGTCTCCCTCTCTCTCTCTCTCTGTCTCTCTGTCTCTCTCTCTCTCTCTCTCTCTCTCTCTCTCAAAAATAAATAAATGTTAAAATTTTTTTAATAACCCCCTCTGGGAAGCCTTCCTATCTGTCCCCTCACCCATTCAACAGTTTAAAGCCCTATCCTCTGACCCTTCGCAGGGCCATGACTGCAAAATTATAATTAAAACATCCTTTGTCAGGCAGAATTCCAAGGGCCCTGAGAGCCCCACCCTTGGAGGTCCCTTTCCCTTGAGTGCAGGTAGGGCTTGTGGAGATGATGGGATTCGTGTGAACAGATTACATCATATAGCAAAGATAAAGGGATTTTTCACATGTCACATTAATCAGTTGTTGACTCCAAGTTCATTAAAAGGGAGATTGCTGTGGGTGGGCCTGGCCTAATCAGGTGAGCCCTTTAAAAAAAAGGGTCCAGTCCATATTAGAAGAAAGCAAGAGAGATTCCCTTGCTGGCTTTAGAGGAAGCAAATGCCTGTGACATGAATGCTTATGGATAGGGCCACGTGGCAGTATCCAGAGGAAGTCCTACAACCATAAGGAGTTGAATTCTTCCAACAACCACACGTGCCTGGAAGAGGACCCCCAGCTCCAGATAAGAACACGCACACAGTCCACTGGCGTTTTTTATTTCTGCCCTGTGATATACCCTGAGCAGATGACTCGGCTCAGCTGTATCCGCATTTCTGACCTGTAGAAACTAAGAGGTAGGGGACGCCTGGCTGGCTCAGTCGGGTAAGCATCTGACTCTTGATTTCAGCTCAGGTCACGATCTCACGGTTTGTGACCTGGAGCCCCACATCGGGTTCCGTGCTGACAGCGCACGGATTCTCTCTCTCTCTCTCTCTCTCTCTCTCTCTGAAAATAAATAAATAACCTTAAAAACAAATTATGAGGCAGTAAGTAGCTGTTGTTTTAAGCTGCTGAATTTATTCTGGCAATAGAAAACTCAGGTAGACCTAAACTGTCTCCCCCCGTGAGACTCTGGTCAGTTCGGCCACAAACATTTATGGCAGCCTTGCTGCGGGTCTTGGATTTCTCTTAGCCCTGGGGAAACTGAGGCAGTAAGAAGCCACTGTATCCAAGCACTTCACATTTGGCCACGGCACACGGAGGTCACTTAATGCATGTTGGCTGAACGGAGGAGCAGCAAAACAGTCCACAGAAAATCCACACGTCTTTGCTCGTGTGCCAGATAGACTTCTGACAGCTGCCCAACTTTGTTTTCCCTAAAGCTATCCCCTTTACAGTTGTGCGGTTTTATTTTTTTCCTAATTCTCCTGACTATATTCAGGTTCAATGCGCTAGTCTTGCATAACAATAATTGTCGTTCCATATTGTGGGGCGGGGGGGGGACAGGGGAGGTGCTTCGAAAGTGTGTTGGATATTACAGAATAATTTCAGAAGTCCTGCGGTACAAAAAGTTACAGACGACAAGTTACCAAACTTAACCACAAAACCACCAGCACCCCCTTTTTAAAAATTTTTTTTTCAACGTTTTTCAACGTTTTTCAACGTTTTTTCAACGTTTTTATTTATTTTTGGGACAGAGAGAGACAGAGCATGAACGGGGGAGGGGCAGAGAGAGAGGGAGACACAGAATCGGAAACAGGCTCCAGGCTCTGAGCCATCAGCCCAGAGCCCGACGCGGGGCTCGAACTCACGGACCGCGAGATCGTGACCTGGCTGAAGTCGACGCTTAACCGACTGCGCCACCCAGGCACCCCAGCACCCCCTTTTTAAAATAGTAATATCCACCATTCATTACCCAGTTTGGGAAATTTACTGTCTGAAATCACAAGTCAGTGACACCTCGGGATGTCCCCATCAGTCAGAAGGGTGCAGTCAGCGGCCGTAACTGCAGCCAGAGGGTTGGGACCAGTTTGGAGCTGAATCCCCCAATGAGGTTTCTGAATAAACCCAGGATGCCTGGCTCAGGCACCTCCGTCTTCAGAGTCAGGCTGACACCCCTAGGTTTTGTTAAATGTGTTTCTTCAGTCCTCTGCTTTGGTTTTGTTTCTTTGTTTTTTGAACAGCATTATTGGGGTATAATTTACGTACCATAAAATTCACCCATTTAAAAAAAAAATTTTTTTAATGTTTATTTATTTTTGAGAGACAGAGTGAGAGGGAGACAGAGAGAGAGTGAGCGGGGTAGGAGCAGAGAGAGAGGGAGCCACAGAATCTGAAGCAGGCTCTGGGCTCTGAGCTGTCAGCATAGAGCCCAACGTGGGGCTCGAACCCATGAACTGCAAGATCATGACCCGAGCCAACGTCAGATGTTTAACCAACTTAGCCACCCAGGCGCCCCCAAATTCACCCATTTTAAAATGTACTATTCAATTACGTTTGGTATACTTACGGAGTTGTGCAGTCCTCACTCTCTGATTTCAGAACACTGTCACCACCCTAAAAAGAAACTTCATAACCGTTTATTTCCCGTTTCCACACTCCGCCCCCAGCCCCGGGCAACTACTGATCTCCTTTCTGTCTGTCTGATTTTACCTATTCTGGACATTTCGTACAAGTGGAATAGCGCAATAGGGATTCTTTCGTGCCTGGCTTCTTTCGCGGAGCATAACGTTTTTGGAGTCATTCATGCTGTAGCATGTATCAGTATTTTATTTCTTTTTATTGCCAAATACTAACCCATTGTGTGGACATACCACGTCGTGTTTGTCTCTTCATCAGTCGATGGGTATTTGGATTGTTTCCACCTTCCGGCTATTATGAATAATGCTGCTGTGAACACTGACGGGCAAGGGTTTGTGTGCACATATGTTTTCATTCCCCCGCCCCCCCCCCGGTATATATACCTAGTAGTGGAATTGCCGGGTCATAGGCTAGTTCTATGTTTCACATCTTGAGAAATCGCCAAACTGGTTTCTGAAGGGGCTGTAACATCTCCTATTCCAGCCAGCATTGGAGGAAGGTTCCAGCGTTTCGGCAATACCTCCGTGTGACGTGACCAGCTAGCTGTCCTGGATTTCACATCACCTGCTTTTACTCCTGACCTCTGAACCTTTGCCCCCTTCCCCGGATTCCTCAGCCCCAGACTCTCCATGTCCTCTCTAAGCTTGGAACTTCAACTGCTACCCAACTTCTAATGTCCAAACTGGTTTTCTATGCTCCGACCTTGACGAAATGAAGCCCTTCACCCCAACCCTAGCGCTGCCCACGGCCTGTGCATGACAAAAATCCTTCGCCTGGGTTTTTTTTCACTTGAATTCGTTTTGAAAAACAAAACCAAATATAACCTTGCGAAACATACACAGAATTCGAAACTAAGAACTGTGAGCACGATCAATTTTTCGGAATGCTTTTGCCCTTTTTTTAAACTATTGTTGAGGAATAACATTAGGCCTGGGGCTAAAAGGCTCCGTATAATGCCGCCTTTGTACCATAATTATACCAAAGAGAAAGAAAGAGACTAGTTATTATTGTCCATAATCGTTCACCTTTTTCATGTATTGAATCCCTGTCGTCCGTTCCCCGACTTCTCTCTGCAAAAATTGCCAAGTATTCTTGCCCTCCTGGTTTTGCTTTGGCGCAGTTCAGTAAAGTGGGCTCTTTGGAGGTGGGGGGGTTGGGGTTAGTCTGTCTTGGGAGAAAGCGGGTTTGAATGCCCCGCGCGAGGTCAGTGGCTCCATGCACCTGTGCGATGTGACCCCTGCCAGTCTTTCTGCAGATGATCAGTTAGAGGCAAAGGAAAGCAGCGTGAGAGCAGGGACCTCCCCTCTCCAATAAAGGCAGACAGCATTTTTGCGTTCATTCGTACTGCTTGAATTGGGAACGCTATGGGCTGTGAAACGTCCAGGCCAGGGCGACCAGCAGTACCTCCCCTCCACGAGGATCCCACGGAGATTTACCCTTAATCAAATGATCCGTCCCTCCAACTGGGCTGGTAGCCGGAGGTAAGCAATGGGGAAGGCAGAGACTGGGGAGGCGGGTCCTGCATTCATGCGGCTCCAGAGAGCAAGCTGGCAGTAAATTCAATGGAAGTACTCCGTCTGGAATTGAATCAAAAGCCTCCCCTCAACCCTCACTTCTGTGCAGAGGGCCTGGAGGGGCGTGATTCCGATTTCCTGTAGACCTCTGGGGAGGCCCAGGGGTGGGGGGAGGGGGGTAATAGCCCCCCCCCCCCCCGCCCCTCGTGCTGTGAGAAGGCTGCCCTCTGCAGCTTTGGGAAAGGTACCTCTTACATCATCCCCACTGCCTCCCTGTGACCAGCCCTTATGAGGCAAGCCAAGTCATTTTTATCATGGAGTGGGTGGGTGGGACACTTCTGAATGACTCAGTAGGTAACACTTTACATTCGGACGTGGTATTACAGGTTATTTCAATGATGGCCAATGGAACGTTTGAGGCTTCGTATTCCTTGATGTGTCGTACAAAGGCTGTGCGTTCAGGTGGCCAGCCGTCAGACTTGGGGGCTTCTGGAAGCTCTGGCACCAGATCAGAACCCAGGGGACAAGGAGAAAGGGCCACACAGTCTCCTGCTCCTGGAGCCTTCCCGGGTGAACAGGGTCCCGGGCTTCAAAAGCTTTCTCTTTCATCCAGTCTCCCAGGAGGAGATCCTCTGTAATGCCTCCCTGTCCCCAGATCTCCGAGGGGTTGCATGACTTTGGGCTCTGAGCTCAGGGACATAAAGGAAGCAGGGACATAAAGGCTTCCTACGCACTTCACCTTCTGGCCTCCTGTGCCCTGTGCCGGTAGCTCTGTCACAGTGAGCCTGTACCGGGGCTTTCTGTAAGTACAGTAACAAAGCCACCGCCCAAGACCCGGTGGAGGATGCAGAAAAGCCCTTAAGAAGTCAGTGTGTGAACTTTATTTGTGACGTGGTCCTTGGTCCAGCTGCGTGCTCCTGCTCCAAAAAGAGCAACAGGGAAATTTTGGAGACGCCAAAAGTGACAGGCTCAAGAAAAAAGAATCCCTACTTAGACTCGTGCTTCGTTTATGTGAGTATTTACACTTACTGGATGAGGCATTGGTGTGAGCATTAAGCGAGTGCTTACAGTATACACTCTCTGGGCATTGTATACAGTATACAGTATACAGTATACAGTATACAGTATACAGTATAGCACTCCCTGGGCATTGTTGAGTCAAGACGCGGGAGAAATAGAGAAAGTGTTCCCTGCCATCCAGAAAGCTAATGCTCTACCTGTAGAAACCCTTCAGAAGCAGTGATGTAGCCGACCAGAAAATGTAACAGACGACTCCAGTGCTCATCAGCTCTGATGGATGGGGGAGAGGGTAGAAGTCCTATTTCATGCATGAGAAGAAATATGCTTCTGATTCATTAAGTTCCTCTCTCCTCGGGGTCAGTAAACCCACTTCTCCTAAACAGCATAGAGCCTCCCACACTCTCCCTTTAAGCCCCCATGTGTATTTAGGGAAATTTAGCTGAACAATTTGGAATAATGCGTCGTGCACTCATCAAAAAAGAAATTAAGTAGCTTTGTAAAAAGCCAAGCACATTTTCAGGAACCTACTTGAGGCTTTCCCAAAAACCTGTTTTCTGCAAAGTGGAAGCATTGGAAATAATACTTAAACCCAAACGAAATGAATACAGGTAAGAACTCAAAGCAAGGCAAGTTCAAGCATATTATAAACCTGGCAAATGGCATTCTCACATTCCGTATATAATGATGGTTTCTTTTTTAAACTTGAGTTGGCCAGCGTGTTTTAGCCCTAAGATTGCCGCTTTTGAAGGTAGGGAAAGAAGGAGAAAGTCAGGGGCACCTGGTGGCTCAGTCGGTTAAGCGTCCGGCTCTTGGTTTCGGCTCAGGTCATGATCTCACAGTTTTGTGAGTTCGAGCCCCACATCCGGCTCTGCACTGACAGTGTGGAGCCTGCTTGGGATTCTCTCTCTCTCTGCCCCTCCCCCACTCACGCTGTCTCTCTCTCTCTCTCTCTCAAATAAATAAGTAAACTTAAAAAAAAATAACAGAAGGAGAAATTCAGGGACCTGCAAGGAGTACTTGAAACAGGAAACATCTTAATTAAGAGATATATCTTCAGTAAGATACATACATTATCACTGCCAAAGGTGGCTCAGAGCTCTGATTCCATTGATCTCAGCCCTGCATTCCTGTGCATCTAGGTGATTTTCCTTTAAAAATGTATGTTGTTATTCCAAGCAGCAGTGATTTCATGACCTACAGTTTCAAATGAATAATTTTAGGTGTGCACCTCAAAAACCCCAGAGACTCTGGAAAGTCTACAAGGTGTGCATCTCAAACATTCTTAAGAGACTCTGGGAAGTTTCCTATTTGTGTGAAGCCTGAACAGGCTGGGAGCAAGTCACATACTAGCTGGGTAATTCCTCTAGCCTTCGTCTCCTCCTTTATAGCACCAGAAAGCTGCATTTCATCGTGTCTCCCAGAACTTTGTTAACAGCCGTGAAGCAGAGAGTTCTTTCTTATAGATCCAGACAAGTTATCAATGTCCCCATGGAGCTCTGTCTTCATTCATTCGACTGTTGTTCATTGGGCACCTGATGCTTACACAATGAGGCTGCAAAGGTTGGGGAGGACTTATTCCTGCCCTTGCGAGCTTTTAGCCTAGTAGAGGAAACCAGAAGTTACGGGATAACAGAGGAGGTTCTATGACGGAAAGGCTTCAGGAATGCTCCGAGATGATAGGGCAGGAGCTTTTTCTGTTCAAGCAAGACTTCAGAAGGGAACTGGTCCTGGGTGCACAGAGGAAAAAGGAGGAGGGGGATGGGGGAGGGGAGAGAGAAGGAGGTGGGGAAGAGGTGTCCAAGTGAGGGGATCAAGCAGAGTGAACAGCAGGTGGAAAGATGCACACATGTGAGAGCATGGCACCTTCGAGGGTTCTGGTAGGGGGCGCCTGGGTGGCTCAGTCGGTTAAGCATCTGACTCTGTTCTTCCCCTGCTTGTGCTTGCTCTCTCTCTCTCTCTCTCTCTCTCGCTCTCTCTCAAAATAAATAAACTTCACAAAAAAGAAAAGAGAGAGAGTTCTGGTAGGCAGGAACTGGATCCAGGCATGTCCTTTATGCCACATTAAAGAGTTTGGGTTTATTCCTAAAGACAGGGAAGTGCCATTGAAGGGGTTGAGCAAAAGAAAGAGCTGATGAAAACGATAGCTCCTGAAGGCCACCCTTGCTGCATGATGGAATCTCAGCCGGTTGGGGAAGGGAAAAGACTGGAGGACATGGCCAGGGAACCAGTGAGGAGGCTGTTGGCTGTAATCTTGGGGACAAAGTGGCAAGTAACCTGAACCAAGTCAACAGCAGTGGTCAAATAAAGGAGAGCACAGAGCTGAAAGACACGCAGGAGGAAGAAGCTTGAAGAGCCAGTAACACATCAGTGAGAGTTGTGATTGTTCTCTTACCCTACGGATAATGGTTTTCAAGCTGCCGAACCATGCTATAAGTAGTTGTCCAGTAAGTGCCTCTGCTGCCTACAAGCTTCTGAGGGAGAGGGACAATGTCTGTGTCTTTCCTGTCCGCCATTTTATCTCTAGGATTTAGCATAGGACTTGGCACCTAAATCTCGTCCCCTGACATGAACATGTGGTGGGTGGGAGGTCATTTCTCTTTTCAGATATTAAGCTGGTTAAACTTTGACAAGTCAGAATTCTTGCCTGAGGCATCCAGGTTAGAAGTAATAGGGAAAAAAGGCCTCTTCTTAGAGTTGAGAGATGAACTTGAGTGCTCTGTGTGACTTGACTAAGTTACTTAACCTCTCTGAGCCTTCCTTCCCTCATCTGTAAAATGTAGAGGGTGTAGATGTAAAATGATATTAATATTAGACTTCATTGATGGTGGGAAAAACTAAATGAGGCTATCCATGACAAAAGTTTAGCAGAATGTCTGACAGAAAGTGAACACTCAGTAAGTGCTAGTTAGACTAAAAGGATAGAATGAATGGATGGGTAGATGGGTGGGTATGTGGGGTGGATGGATGGATGGGTGATTGGGTAGATGGGTGGATGGGTGGATGGGTGGATGGATGGGTGGATGGGTGGATGGATGGATGGGTGATTGGGTAGATGGGTGGATGGGTGGATGGATGGATGGATGGATGGGTGGATGGGTGGATGGATGGGTGGATGGGTGGATGGGTGGATGGATGGATGGATGGATGGATGAGTATGTTAATGGATATATAGATGCATTGGTGATGAATGAGTGGACAAATGAAAGGAACATTCTGAGTAGGATCAGGTCATGGTCTTTTTCAGACCAAACTTAATCCCATTTTGTGGGCATCCGTATAATAAGTTGATTAGTCTGAAAACTTAAAAAGCCACCTGATCTCGGTTTCTGTGCAAGTCTTATGGCCTGCTGCCATTGAATGCTGAAGATTTAAACTTATTTTAGGTTCTGTCTAGATACCTCTCTAAATAGGAACTTCATGCTAATCTGCAGGTGTTGCTTATGAACAGGTTATTTCTAAATAGTAGCTGGTGCATTACTGAAAAAAATCCAAGAGCAAATAATATTTACTGAGACCAAGGTCTCCAATGGGAAGATTCCTAGTCAATTTGTCCACCCCTCCCATACCACCTGGTTCCTGCCTATACCCTACCCAATTACCGGGGAATCAAATATTCACAGTGGGTATAATTAATTAAATGCATTTTTACTAATTAACTTAAGAACTGGTAAATAGAGCCTCCCTTTGGTAGTTTGAAGATGCAGCTACTGGTGCTGTTGATTAAAATGTGAAGCCAATCTGGCTAGAAACTACCATGTAATGGATGCGAGCACTATTGCAACATTTCTTTTAAAGTTTGTCAAATCGTGTCCTACTGATATTGCTAAACCCCTTTAATCAGTAAGTATAAAATTCATCTGAGAGCATAAAATATATCTGACAATGGCATACATCAAATCCCAAACTGAACATTCAAAATAAATTGTATCGAGATTTTGTCACAATCATTGATTTCTGCTTTTCAAGCTGGTTTCTGGGGCAGCCACATAAAAGTTAAATACAAGCTATCTATGGGCTCATTGGATTGCGGTAATTCATTAAACCAACAGTGGCTTTAATAAATCTGAACATAAAGATTGCTTCCACAGACACCCTCAGCTTGGAAATGTGCCACTAATCAAAGAGGGTGGCAAAACTAATCTCGTCGGCATGTAGGGGAGGTGAGAAGTAGCTTCGAGGGTTGCCGAGGGCTGATTTCCAAGAGTAGTAACACACTTGTGGAACCAGATCAGATCACTGTGGAAGTAAGAGCCCCTGTGTGGAGCCAGACTCTCAGCATTAGTGGTCAGCACATGCACAGAACAGGCAATTGGTTCTTTGAACAAAGCTGGTTTTCGTCTTAAATGGGAGCCCACTTATTGAATGACCTTCGGTTCCATTGATTGACTGATTCCCCCCACTGCTCGCACTTCCCAACGATGATGGTGATTGCTGGGCTCTTAACAATTTACAAAGCGCTCTCACACCCAGTGGTTTCCTCAGCCCTGTTGCGATCTTGGGAGGGACCAGGCCGAGATTATTAGTATGCCCATCTTCTAGATGACAAGAGGCGAGTTTAAAAAGCAAAGTGATTTGCTCTAAGCGCCCCAGCTGTCAGAGCTGGAGCCCAAAAGCCCAAGCTTCGGGTTCAAATCCCACCTCTGCGACAGGCTACAGGTTATCCAACCTTCCCCAACCTCAATCTTCTCAACTGTGAAGTGGAGATAAGACTCTACCTATCAATGACTTGGGAGATTTAATGAGCACCCATGGCTCAGATGTATAATAAGCACTTAACTACATGTTTGCTGTTATCGAAAGGGAATGTCAGGTTTGTATCAGAAAAACAAACAAGCCGGACAAAGCCTGGAAAGTAACTGATGGAAATTTCAAATTCCGTCTCACACAGGTAGAGGAGAGCCTTGCCCTTATCATGCATTAGCCTTTTCCCGCCGTAGAGCACCCTTCTTTTGACATATGTTCAGAGAAGCCCATGATATTTCAGTCCCTTTCAGCTGTGACTCATTATTGTAAATAGCAGTGCAATGAGAAGACGAGGAAAGAATTTAAATACACTGACTGACAGAATTTTTAGGGAAAGTGATACACAAGGAGATAAAAAGCAATCAGGAAATTTTGCATACACCCTTTGTGGTCTCAAAGGTCATCTATTTGGGAGTCTACTAATGGAAATACGTCTTTTTTCAATTCCGGGTGATTATTTAATTGAAAAGGAGAGAATTTGAATGAATCAAGTCATAGAAGCAAAGTAGATTTATGTCAACTGCAGCAAAAAATTGCATGTTTCTTTGGGAGAAAAATTGGTCCATTCATACACAAGGTAAAATTTAGGATGGAGTAGTAAAATTGGCCATTTATTAGGATTTGGTCCAGCACTGTAAAAAAGGTTGATATTAATGAGCTTTATTAATTTATTTTTTCTAAATCGGCTTCCTATTACATCCCTTATTCTGTCTAGAAAAGAGGATGGTTTCATATCCATTAATTTACTTGAACTTTACAATGACCCTTGGAGGTGAGTATTATCATTCCCACTTTATAGGAAGTATAATTTATACTTATTCAAGGCAGGGACCAAGACATTTTGTCCTTTTTTTTTTTTTTTTTTAAACCCCCTTGCCTGACTAATGAAAATGTAAGTCAGAGGTTTAGCGGAACTTCCTCAATGTTCTTTCTACTTAAGACATTAATCTTTTCTTAGAAGTCAGCACAGATAGACATTTAGGCTCCGGCTTCACCATCCAGCTGGATTTGAGTTCAAACCGCAGCTCTGTGTGTACCAAGGATGTGACCTTCGGAACTTATTTCTTGGAACCTCAGCTTGTAACACTGTTACTAATACCTCCCTTCTGGAGTTGTTATAGTATTGAAATTTCACGATAATACAATGAGGAGAGAGATGTATCTGACACATATTAATGCTTAAAATTTATAGTTTTTACATCTCATGAACATAGAAAGGCTGGAAGAAGCATAGCTTTTGACCACTGCAGGACGTTTTGTTTTGTTTTGTTTTGTTTTGTTTTGTTTTGTTTTTTTAAAGCATGCCTTAGTCATCGGATTTGAAATTAACAGGCACAAACTGAGTGGCTGGTGTATTACTAGATGAGGAGCAGTGTCCAGGCACTTGGCAGCCAGGCACGGATTCTTAGTGCTCCTGTGACGAGCCTCGCCTCTGATTTAATGTAGTGTGCTGGTATCATTAATCAGCAGCAGGGAACCCACTGCGAGGCTGGCTGCTGTCTCTCATACTGGGTCCATTCACTTTATTATTTTCTAGGACATCATACAGTCCTTTGGCCATGTGGGGGGGGGGGGAATATCTGCTCATTTCATTTCCGAGCAAGGGGCAATTGGTGCCGATCATGATTCATAGCTCCAGGAATCCAACATCTTTTTCAGGATGTTGTGCAAATTTTCTATTAGGAGATGTGCAAATTTTCTGGTGGTCCCTGGGAGGTCCAGGGTAATTGCACTGTGTTGTAGTTAGCTCGGTGTTCGCCACTGCTGATGAATCATCTTTAAAATATATTACCAGTGTAGCCACGTACAATGAAGGATTGTGTGACTGATATTAAGAGAGGTGTAGGGGGGCTGGTGAAGGACAAGTGAGCGATAGCTGTGCGTTGGACAAGTTGTGTGGTTGGTGATGAGGAGAAAGGGGACTAACATTTCACGAGCATCCGCTCTGCACCAGGGCTTAAACTAGGTGAGTTATGCATGTCAGCTCACCTTATCCCCCATGCCCACGCTATGAAACCCCTCGTCAGGGCCACCAGTGGTCACATTGCCGGGCCCTCAGTCTCCTGCCTCTAAATCACACCTAAGTGCTGACAACTTCCAAATTCGTATTTCTAGCTCAGATCCACTGCCTGAACTCCAAATTCATGTATCCCACTGCGTGCTTGATAGCTCCATGTGGATGTCTAATACACATCTCAAAATTACTATACACCTTATCCCCAAGCCTGCTCCTCACCCAGCCTTCCCCAGTCACAAGTGGACCTTTCATTCTTCCAGTTGCTCAAACCCAAAGCATTCAAGTCACCCTCGACTCCTCACTCTGCCACATGCCACATTCAACTGTCAGCAAATCCTGTGTCTCTCCCTTCAACATCTCTCTAGAACTCAGTCCTTTTCTCCATGTTCAGCCGCCTCCCTCCACGTCACTACCACAGCTCAAGACACCATCATAGCTCTCCAGACTTGGCAACATCTGCCTGAATGGTTTCCTGCCTCCACTCCCGTCCCCCTAGAGTCCTTTCCACACGGCAGCCAGGGGAGCGTTCTAAAGCATAAACCACCTCCTACTGGATCTCTGCTCAAACTATGCAGCGGCTCCATCTCAATCAGAATAAGAGCCTGAGCCCTCGTAAGTCCGTAACCGTTTCTCACATAAGCCAGTACCTGTCTCAGCCACCAGACTGTGAGCACTGTAAGCGCAGGGACTGAGTCTCCCCCATCCCTGCATCTCCGGCACCTAATGCACCATCCGGCGAAAGAGGAGGAGCAAATGCTGAGAATCACTTTCTCCATGCCCTGTGCCATTTTAAACCCTTATGCCCATCAACTTCTTCAATCTTCATAACAATGCTATAAATTATTAGTGGTGCTGTTTTACAGATGAGAAAACTGAGGCACAGAGAAGCCAAGTGCCTTACCCAACGTCACAGACCTGTTGGAGGTAGACCCCCAGGCAGTCTGGGTCCAGAGGCAAGTCTGTGCTCTTCGTTGGCCCATTATCCCCATTCTCCTGCCTTTCCTAAGTGTGCCCTTGGCAGATGGGCGGTGGCCAAATGAATAAATAAGTCAGCGCGTGTTAACGGTGATTATAACTATCACACAAGAGCACTCCCTGTGCGTCAGCCTCTGGGATGCCTTAGATTAGGTTCCCTGCCTGCAGCCAGTTTACTGAGGAGTGCTCTAGTCCTCATGTAATGGAGCGAAGAAGTCAGATTTGGGCAAAAGGAAAAGCGGGCAGACAATGTGGTTTACTCCTGATGTCTGGAGGGAGCTCTGGGGCTGGGATGGCCCTTCAGAGTGGTCCAAATGGAGACACAGGGGCTGGGATTTTTTATTCAAGCTGGTGGCCAAGGGCTGGTCCACGGGTGGGGGTGCAGCCTTGGATGAGGCAGGCCCCTGCCACAGACAACAGCCATTGGTAACAGGGGCAGGGATGAGCCTTCAGTGGCTGACATTCCTAGCCCTTGGCAGATGAGTGCATAGGCCCTAAAGAGGAGAACTGGGGAGAGCTGTACCGTATCCCCTACATGGACTAAGGATTCTGCATAGCATCTCATTTAATGCTCATTGCCATACATAATGAGTTATACGTTTGTTACGCCCACTTTATAATCAAGCAAACGGCAGTTTGGAAGTTGTGCCTAAAGCTGACCGATCATCCAGGAAGATAAGAAGGGGATTCCAGCCCCGTGTGAATGATGAAAAGTCTGAGGGGGCCAGGGCCTTCACGCTGCCCAGGCTGCAGGCCCAGGCTCACCAGCTTCTTGTTGGGGCAGTGTTGTCATGGGCACGGGTCTCCATTGCCCGGGTCTGCCACTGCCTGTCTCCTGCTTGTCTCCTCCTCCCCTGCACGGGCATGTGCTCCTTCCCGATCCTTGCGCCTGTGGCCGGGGTCACTAGCCTGATTCCGTACTGCTTCTGGGTTGGGCACACACACCGGGCCTACTCAGGCAGGGGAGTACTGTGCTGTGGCCCAGGGGTAGGCCGGCTCTTGTCTGGGAACGATAGGAAAGAGAGGCCTCTTCCTCGGAGGTAGCTAAAGTAACATGATGTAAGCCTAGAGCTGCCCGTGGCCATGTTCCCCCAGCCTCCTCTACAGGGAGAGAGGCCAGGTGCATAGAAGAGAATGAGAAAGGAGGCCAGGGAAGAGCAAGTGAGAGAGATATGCTGGCTTGTGTTCCCAGGATCCCTGAGCTCTGACCTAGCTCTGGACACCCTGCTTTGTAGGCCAATAAATTCCCCCATTGGTCTCTAAGCTAGTACACATTGATTCGCTTGCACCTGCAGGTGGAATGAGAGCCTGAAGTCAAGGTGCTAGTTTCAACAGTGTATCAGTCCGTTTTTGGTGTGTAACAAACAGCCTCAGAATCCCTGCACTTACAGCAACATTCATTTTTCCCATTTATGGATCGACACACTGCGGAGGGCGTGGCTAGGCTCTGGCTGGCTTTTTTTCCCCCAGGCTGAAGGGCGGGCTCAGGCGGGCTCCCTGTGTCTTCCTTCTGGGGCTGAGAACAATGAGGCAGTTGCCTGGGCCACTCGCTTCTCACCGAGGATTGCAGGAGCCTAAGAGGCCAAGCAGAACTGGGTGGAAGTTTTAAAGGTCCTTCCTTGCTGCAAGTCAAGGAACACTCCCGTGGCCAAAGCAAGTCAGATGGCAGAGTGGGGCAGAGGAAGGTGATCCACCTGCCTTAGTGAGAGGTGCGGAAAAGCCACAGGCAGGGGCAGGGTGGGCACTTCGGAGGGGAGTGAGGAATTAATGGCCATGATCCAGCATGCTACAGATGTGCAAGAGGAATGAGGAGATGGGGCTAAATGGCTCCTGGGGCAGGGGGACATCCTGGCCATCGCGCCGATGTCAGGGAAGGTGTCCCGTCCCCCACGTCCCCAAGGGCAGCCCCGCCTCTCCTGATTGTCAGAAATACAGCAGAGTCAGCGGAACCCCAATACCTTCTCAGAACGGCACATGCCATCTCGAGGCAGCGGCTCCGTGTGCGGAGAAACCAGATCCTTTCTGAGAGATCAAAATCGATTTTAAACAGACACAGCTGTTCCCTAGCGGGGGCGTCGGAAGGGAGAGGGGGAGACACGGTAGGGAATGTTTTGTTTCTTTTTGTTTTAAGTTGTTGGAATAACCAAAGAAGATTTCTGAGGTTTGATTATTAATTTCGGGAAGAACCGCTTGCCAAGTTTGCTGTCCTTTTCAAGAAAAAGAAGGGTGAGATCAAAGAGATGCTTCATAGCAGAGGTGTTCACCTTATATTGAGTTTGGAAGCTTTTCGCAAGAGAAGGATCAGAAATAGAGCTGGTTTGTTTTTTTGATGTGCCCCTCAGATGGATAAATCAAATACCACAGTCGAATTCAGCTCCGCGGATGTTTACCGAACATCTCCTGTGGCCACGTGCTCGCTCACTTATAAAAATACAAACAAATAGGGGTGCCTGGGTGGCGCAGTCGGTTAAGTGTCCGACTTCAGCCAGGTCACGATCTCGCGGTCCGTGAGTTCGAGCCCCGCGTCGGGCTCTGGGCTGATGGCTCGAAGCCTGGAGCCTGTTTCTGATTCTGTGTCTCCCTCTCTCTCTGCCCCTCCCCCGTTCCTGCTCTGTCTCTCTCTGTCCCAAAAGTAAATAAAAACGTTGAAAAAAAAATTAAAAAAAAAAATACAAACAAATAATAATGATAGTGAGGATTGCCCCCACACGTCTGGGTTATCTGGCCCAGTCAGCTTCTGTCCCGGGGTCTCAGTCACGTCATTTGTAAAGAACGCAGGTGTGGCCTGTGAACACCGAGGTCCCTTCCGGATTTACAATTCTCAAGTCCACAAGCTGGAAGACGTTCTTTTCCCGCTGGCCGCTGACTAAAAGTGCAGAGGTCCGCACTTGGGAGAGCAGACCTCCTGAAGCCACGAGCGTCAGAGGCCCAAACAGGGATGGGGTGTTCGAGGTCCTTCCCGTGGCAACGCAAAGAGTTCCCTGGGGCAGGATTCCTCAGTGCAGGTATGTCTATGAAGCCCGTCTTCACTACGCTTTTCGCTTTGCCAACAGTGAGTTCGGAGGAGTAAGGAGGCGATACAACATCCAGAGAAGTGGACTCCACTGACGTCCCCTTGACCCAGCCCTGCCTCTTTGGCGGTTGCACCACCTGGGGGCACTTAGCCTCCCCACGCCTCACTTTGCTTCTCTGTAAAATGAGCATAGTAATAGTAGCTTCTTCCTATAGGGCCGTGGTCAGGGATGTAAGTCAAGTCCTTAGCACCGTGTTCAACGCAAGAACCCACTGGAATCGGTATTATCATTTTATTAACAAAGCCCCCCCCCCTTCATGCGCACTTTCAGGCAAAACTGGGTTCTGAATCTGCCAGTTCATTTAGCCTCTGCTTAGAAAACCCAAAAGAGAAAGAAAGAAAGAAAGAAAGGAAGGAAGGAAGGAAGGAAGGAAGGAAGGAAGGAAGGAAGGAAGAAAAAGGTTTATACCATCGCTGAAATGCAATGGGGAAGGTACGGTAACTTCCTTCGGCATTCTTCCCATACAAGGGTACACAGATTTGTAAACGTATGTGTTACTTTGAACTCACAGCAATAATAAAAGGAGCTTTTAAAAACTGGAACCAGAGAAACCCTGTGAGTTAGGGGGGAAATCCAGGTGGCAAGTGATACATGGGATCATTTCCTGCTTGGTGTCCAGAGGGAACTCACCACAGGCGTGCTGAAGCTCCGTTCTCTGAGTCTGCGCCCTCAAGCAGGGCTGCCTTCGCCCCGGGGGAAGAGGGCACATCTTTCCTGACTTGCACAAAGGTGCTCTGTGGGCTAGCCAGGGCCCCGGACCGGTTCATCCTTTAGGAGGCATCCACGTTCATACTCTGGTTTGAAGCCTCCCTAATGAATGACGGGACGAGAACCTAGATCTGTCTTTCATTGCGCTCCGAAGCTGCTGGGGGCCTCAGGCTCCACATGCTTGCCCAGAGCTGTAAGGCTCCTAGGGCTAAGTGGCCACCTGCAGGAGGCCACCCCCGCCAGCCCCAGGGACTCCTTACTGGCCCTGGTGGATGAGGGAGCACCCAGCTCTGTTTCCTGATTTTCCAGACTGTTTTTCCTCTTTGATACAGGACAGCTGTCTTAGCGCCGTCCGGGCATCCCTGCCTTTACAGTCCCAGCAGCTTGAGAGGCTAGGTGTGGAGCCAGCGTGCTGGGCAGAGGGGGTCCAGGGCCAGAGACATGGGTGCGGGATGACAGAGAACGCCTGGCAAGGAGAAAGAGCGAACCACCCCCCTCGGCTCTTGTTTCCACGTCTCCCCCAACCTCTTTTAAACCCAAACCTCCTAGCTCTTTGTTTATCAAAAGGAACACACGTCTCCAGCTAGCTCTTCGTGGACAGAGGTGTCGAGGAACCGTTTTACCATCAAGGCGGCTGAGGACGCTGACCCAAAAACGCCATAACGGACATCGCTCTGAGCAGGCACCGTTCCCTCTGGAACGACGCACACACGCCTAATAGCGTGGCCTTGTGGTTTCCAATGTCGGATTATAAAATTGTTTTACTCCCCCCTCCCCACCCCGCGTAAAATAAGGCTGGTAAACAAATAAAGGGACAGTCGATTAAGATAAATATGGCAACTTCACAATTTACCGACTAGAGACGCATTATCCCAGTGAGCCCAACGTTGGGTAAAATAGCTCTTTTCTGACTATGTCTACAATTGGTCGGCTAATCCTGACTGTCAGGGCGGATGGTCCCAGATACAGTCCTTCGTGGCACACTGGATTGAACGGTATATACTATTTGGCTAATAAATACTTTTCAGAGAGCACCTTAGTGCTGCAAAGGGTTAGCATTGACTCCAGGGGCCAGATTCCAAGGCCCTTTCTTACTACCTCTGCTTCCAATTCCTGAGAAAGGACATGTTGCCATCGCCGTATCTGAGATGCCTTTGTAATGAGTCGTCAAGGGGCTCTGGGGTCCTAATTCCCCAAGCTGTTTGGTGCCTACTATGGGCCACTCCTCTGTGGCCTCGAGTGAGGGCCACCCTGGTCTTTATTGCTGGTCCTAAGACGGAAGGGGCTCAGTGCGTAAGGCATCCTACAGGTCAAAAGAAACGAACAGAGGGGAAAAGGAAACTCTTGAGAGTCTGAGCAGGGGGGTGGGAGAAGACATGAGAGAGACCTCTCCTGCCTGAGTTATCATTTAGTGAAAAAAATGGCAGAGCAAAATGTGGGGTGGGGGGTTGGGGCAGGGGAGGATAAGGGGTCCTGAAAATCCCATTCTTGGAAATGCCCACGTGCTCCTTACTGAATCTAATACACTTCTGTTAAGAACAACAACAACAACAAAAACAGAAACAAAAACAAAACAAAAAACACCTATCTCCTCACCCACCCCTGGAAAGCATAGAAAGCAACTTGTATAGGATGGAGATCACATAAATAGTACTATCAGTGAGAAAAGAATAAATTACCCATTTAAGGTAGGGCTGGAAAGCATTTCAAGCCACTGGGGTACCATTTCATGAACCAAAAGAACTAATTTACCAAATGGGTCCCCAGGGCCTAGAAGAACTAATGCACCGGCCACTGAGGAGTGGCTCCTTCTGTTTCTCCATCACATCAGTGCCTTTGGCAGAGAATAAAGGGCGCAGGGCTGGAAGGGACGCCGAAGGTCCCTTGGTGCATCAGTGCGCACGGGGAGGAGACCGTGTTCGCGCATCCGAGGGGAAGGGGGAAAGGAAGAAGAGGCAGACGTTAGAATCAGACCTACCTGGGCCTGAATCTGGTTCTGCACCTTCTAGCTGGGTGGGTCTGAGCAAACCTGAGCTTGGGGTTGCTCCTGATCTGCTGAAAGGGGGTCCTAACACCTATCCTTAGCGTGGGGAAGAGTCAGCCTACGCTGGTGGCGGTGAATGGATGAGCACGGTGGCCGGCCATGGTGGCATCCAAAGGACAGGAGCTGCCCGGACAGCCCTCGCCGTCCATCCTCCCCTCCAGGACCTCCTCATGTGTGTCGCATCACTGATACAGCCACTGAGTTCTGCCAGGCACCAGGCACCCTGCCAAATGCTTCACATGCATTGTCTCATTTAATGTCTCAACAGGTCTTCGAAGTAGGTAGTCACATTATCTCATTCTACTAGTGAGGAAGGTGAGACTCAGGGAAGTTAAGGAACTCTGTGAGTGTCACAGGGGGAGTAAATGGCAGGGCTAGGACTTGAACCCTTGTCTGACCAACTCCATAGCCCGTGTGTTGACCCTACTTTTGCCCTTCGAGAAGAGTGAGATCATTCATGATGTCAGTTAGCATTGTCCTGCCAATGGGCTGTAGAGAAGGGCTTCACTGAGATGAGGCATTGGAGCTGAAGACCCAATGACTGGAAGACTCTGACCATGTTCTCTTTAGCCCTGTTCAAGGAATCTCTCAGACACTGCTCTTGGTACTGGAAAGTAAACTAGTGCCCAACCCGTGGATACAGCCAAGACCTAAGAACGCGGGAGATCTGACAAGAGACCTGGGGGTTGGACCAGTTCTTTGGGGTGTAGGGATGGTTTTCTACAGGTGGGCAGATTTATCTCAGGGTTTTGCATTTTGCTTGGCTGTTGTTATTTGTCACCATCACACAGGTAGTAACAGAGCCCAGAGCCAAGAGCCCGGGCCATGAGGCACATCCCTTTGTAAGCCCCACACCACATCCAATAAACATCAAAAGTACATGGAACATTCAAGGGAAAAAATTATACTTCTATGAAGAAGCATATATATGCTTTCTGTATATATGCTTATGTGTTTGAATCTATGGTTAATATGTTTTTTAATATTTATCTATTCCATACATAGGTGCGTCTGAATCCTAAGTGATTGTTTGTAAGGGAAGAATGTGCAGAAATGACTGAGTTGATTAAATAGACACAGAAGGGATGCACCTGACCAGCTTCCCGACCCTTAGATGAGACATTGCCGAGGAAGTCAAGAGGAAAATGTCGTTCTTTTTTTTTTTTTTTAAGTTTACTTATTTATTTAGAGAGAGATAGAGAGAGACAGTGCATACAAGCAGGGGAGGGGCAGAAAGACAGGGAGAGAGAGAGGATCCCAAGCAGGCTCTGTGCTGTCAGCGGTCAGCCTGATGTGGGGCTTGAACTCATGCACCGAGAGATCATGACCTGAGCCGAAACCAAGCGTAGGATGCTTAACCAACTGAGCCCCCGAGGCGCCCCACGCATGTCACTCTTCACACTAATAACTGTGCTCTGTGTCCGCACTGATGCCCGTGTGTGGCATCCGTTCTCACCTTACAGCTCCGGGCTGTTTCCCTAAGCCCCACAGTCCTCTGCCCTGTTTTCCTCTCCTGGTGTCTTTTTCCTCCAACCCTTTGTTTCCTGGCTGTGGGTCTGAGGGTGACTGTTGGGGTTCGCTGGGGATCTCGAATGGAGGGGGGTGGGCGAGACAGGACAGCCGGCATCCAGAAGAGGGGGCGGGGCTACAGCCACTCCTGAGGTTCAGAAGGTCTCTCCCATTTATGTGTTTCACACGTGTGAACAGTGCTTTATGGGCGCCTGCTCTGGGCGCCTAGGGCAGGGGGTCCCAGACTTTGTGGGGCACCAGACACCCCTGGGAAGCTTGTTGCAAATGCAGAGACCTGGCATCTCCTCAGAGCTTGCGGTTGGTTGGCAGAGGGGCTGAGGATCTACACTGTAACAGAGGAATTAAGGAGGGTAGTGAGCAAAGGGGAGAGCCATACGAGATGGAGTCGGAGGCCAGATTGTGCAAGATCGTGAGCTCGCGCTCCTAAATTTAGAGTTGAGGAAGCGCCACGTGCACCAGTGGTCTGGCATGACCTTGACAATACGTAGTGCTGGATACACAGTAGTAAGATGCTTGGTCATTTTCCAAAGACTCTGCTTTGTGGGGGGTGGGGGGGCCCCCCATCTGGGTGGCTCAGAAGGTTAAGCGTCCGGCTCTTGATCCGCTCAGGTCGTGATCTCACGGTCCTGGGATCCAGCCCCGTGTCGGGCTTTGCACTGAGCATGGAGCCCGCTTGGGATTCTCTCTCTCCCTGTCTCTCTGCCCCTCCCCCACTCACTCTCACACACGCATGAGCTCTCTCCCTCTCTCTCTCTCTCAAAAAATAAATAAACATCTAAAAAACATAAAGACTCTGTTTTTCATCCCTCCCAACTCCTTTACCAACGTGGCTTCAGGGTCCCTTCCTGTCTCTGCATCTCTGTTTCTCCATCAGTATATAATGATAGTGCTGGATGAAATGATCCCCAAATTGCCTTCTCGGACCAGATAGTTCATTCGGCTGTAGGTTGGGGCAACCACATACACTGGGTTTCCTGGGACAGTTCCAGTTTGTGCCACTTGTCCCAGCTTCATTATTCATGACACCCTCTTGTGCTCTCAAAAGTGTCCCAGTTTGGACATTAAATTATAAGGGCATTCTATTTATGGGAAAAGGGAGGTGCATGTGACATGACTGTCAGCCATGGGCTAGGCTCTCTGCCTTCGTTCTTATCAGGAATTTTCTTTCCCAGAGCAAGGATGGTTTTGCAGACTTTCCAGAATGCCCAGGTAAGCTTCGAAGGAGGGCCTACGGGCCGGTGCGCTGCCCGTGGCTTGGATGGCGTATGGCTGATGGGGAGAGATGTCAACCGGTAACATTGGGGAAATGGCAGCAGATCTCTATGAAGCAAGCCTATTTCTGTGGCTACATGAGGAACGTGCACTGTCACATCCTCACAGTTGTGGACCCCAAAGCGAGAAGACTGTGATTGCCACACGGCTCTGGAGCCCCTCCCCCTTCTCCTAAGAAGTGAGCTGTAGATGTGAGTCAGCCTGCAGGTAGGCAAGGGGACAGGGATCTGGAGGATTCTGTGACTGTTTTGCTACCTGGGGTCACCCGGGGAAGGGCACCTGGGGTCACCCAGGGAAGGGCCGTGGCGGAAGTTGTGGGGAAGAGAGGTAGAATAGTCAGCGTTCTGGTTTAAACGGAGCAGATTCTAGGTGGTAATTGATCCCAGACTTTCTCTCTGAGATCTGGTCCTTTTGTATGTGGGTGAACATAAGGAGACACAGCTGGGAAAAGCCCCCTTTTTCGCGTGAAGAAAAAATTTCTCAAAATTAAAATTCTGTAAAATCCTAGGAGGCACCCCAGGGGTTTCCAAAGTGAGTTTCTTGACATTTCAATGGCTGTACTTCAAGTGGGGGAGAGGAGGCAGAGGCAGAGGAGAAAGAGCTCAAGGAATGGGGGCTTGCTTTCTTTTCTCCTTGTTGGGGTTTTGTGTTTTGTTTTGTTTTGACTTGATTCTAAGATTCTGGTGTGTGGGAATAATCTCACTGAAGAGGAAAATGAGTAACACTTGGTCAGTTTGTTTACCGTACGAACACGCTCACACACACTCATTTGCAGAGCGTTTATGATGGTGGCAGGGATTCAAAGATAACGATGCTAAACGGTGACCACCCTCCCTCTCCCACGCGGAAGCTGTAGGTGAAGTGGGAGAGAGACAGGTAAACAGATGAACTACTGTGCCTTCTGATGAGCGCAGGGCTCTCCAAATGACCTGCTCCAGATCGTTTCCTCGGAAGATTTGTTCCCAGGACACCCCTCCCCCGCCTTTTATTGGTATTTGCATAAGTGCTGACTTATTGTTTATTGAGATGAAATTCACATAACAGAAAACGAACCCTTTCAAAGTGAACAATTCAGTGGCATTTCGTACCTTCCCAATACACCACCACCTCTGGCTAGTTCCAAAATATTTCATCTCCCCAAAATAAAACCCCGTACCCACGAAGCAGTCATTCCCCACTCTCGCCTCCCCCCAGCCCCTGGCTAACATGTCTCTATCGATTTACCTGTTCTGGGTATTTCATGTAAATGAAATCATGTTACCTTCTGTGTCTGGCTTCTTTCACTTAGCATAATATTTTTGAGATTTATCCACACTGTGGCAGGTGTCTCATCCCATTCCTTTTCCTGGCTGGATAATATTCCGTTATATGGACGTACCACCATTTGTTTATCCATTCATCTGTTGTTGGACATCTGGGTTGTTTCCACCTTCTGGCTATTGTGAACAGCGCTTCTGTGAACCTTTGTGTGCAACCTTTTGTTTGAGTTTTCTGTTTTCAATTCTTTGCCTATATACCCCGGAGCGTAAGTGCTCAGTCATATGGTAATTCTGTGTTTAAGTTTTTGAACACAGTGGCTGAACGATGACAGCCCCTCCGCCCCTCCATAACTTTTAGCCAAAGGACTTCAAAGAACTAAATCCTGATTTACAAATACGCCAAGCAGCCTAGGTTCCTTGGTTGGCCCAGTGGGTCAGGATTCCGGCCAACGAGACTAAGGTCAGGGGTTCAATCCCCAGCTGACCAGTTAGCTCAGGAGAGTCGACAGTGAAAAATTATCTCTGCTGCCACATGTTCCACCAATACTGTCTTGCCCTCTTACAAAAGCTTGTTAGTGGCCCCAGGGGGATGAAGCTAGAGTGGGTTTTTATGGTTCCATAAAAATCTAGCATCCAAGGCACAGTGGGACTAATTGGAAAGCAGATGACTGCTCACTTCCCCTCTTGGTTTCACCGGATTTCTGTGGGCCCTTTGGGTAAATCGCTTCACCCCCACCCAGAGCCTCAGTTTCCTCATCGCTAAAATAGAATTCATAATCCTTACTCCAAAGAGATGATAAGCCAGCTAAGCACTTTGCATATCGTAGGCTTCCTGCCTAATAAACGCTGATAAATCTCCAGGGTGGGGAACTTCAGTCTGTCCAGGAACATCAGCTTCTGCAGTCGGCCCTGAGCTACTCTCCGGAGGCTGCCCGAGCTGGGATGGCCGTGCACTATTGTCCTCGGGGTTACATTGGCTGTTCTAAATTGCCCTATTTGCATGGAATGAAGCTTGCTATGGTAACAAGGTCTGGTGGCTGGAATCCAGGGCCCCAGTGAAAAATGCAAAGCCTGTGCTCTGGGAGAGAGAGGAGCTAGATAGGTTTATCAACTTTAAGGTTACCTCAGTGCTCCTTTGAAGGGGTAGTAGGTAAACTGAGACAGCAGGGCCTCAACGCTCACACTGCTCCAGTAGGAGGAGAAAGAGGGAAGCCCCTTTGATGCCTTCCAGTCTTCTCTCCTGGCCTCTTCCCTCTCGCCCCCCAATATTTAGCCCAGCTAAGAAGCTTAGTACCTGGCTGAGGCCAGCCCTCCACCTCGGGTGCACGCACGGGGGTGGGGGCGGGGGCCTGCGAGGAGGCCCGAGCTCCAGTGGCCCACCCAGGGCCCGGACGGGGGAGGGGGAGGAGGGGGGGCTCCTTCCGGGGAGGGCGCACAGTGGAGGTTGGTGCGGAGGAGGTGGGGGTGGTCGGGCTGGAGTGGGGTGGAGGGTGAGAGGCGCTCGGGGCACCAGCTCAGCTCCCCGCTGCACATTTCTTACCCGCATTTTAAGGGAAGCAAAGCTCCACTCCCGGCATCGCGCAAGCCGCCCCCTTCCGCGGAGCTCCGTCCCCGCTCCCCTCCCGGGCCTCCTTCCCGAGCACCCCTCTCCCCGGAGCACCCACCCCCTCCCCAACCCCGGGCCGGCGCGGGGCGCTCGTTAGCCAGGGCGGGGGCTGCCCCACCGCTCCCGGGAGGGGACCCAGCGCCGGCCTTGGAGCAGGCGCCCCCTACCCCTCGCCAGGGGCGCCACCTCGGCCCACTGGCGGCCGCCGCCCGCCGCCCCCGCCCCCCGGGGGGGTGTGTCCCCGAAGTGGGGGGCGCGGGAGGCCGAGGGTGCGCCCTGGTCCCCGGCCCGGGCCCCCTCCCGAGCGCGCGGCGAATGGTAGGCTCCAGCGAAAGAGTGCCGGGCGGCGCGCGGTGTCCTTCCCCGAGCCGCGCTCGGCGCCGGGGTCTCGGCGATCGCTGCTCCTCCTCCTCCTTCTCCTCCTCTTTTCTCCTCCTCCTCCCCCCCCCCCCCCCC
>NW_024412388.1:10520923-10595467 GCF_014898765.1 Herpailurus yagouaroundi
ACATGGAGAACCACCAGCACGGCGCGCAAGGTAGGGATCGCCCGGCGCCCGGGGCGCAGGGGAGGCGACGAGCAGCACCCGGGCCGGAGGCGGCCGGGGACTCGGTGCCTCCACGCCCCGGGCGAAATCGCCTTGCATTGTGGCTCGTAACCCTTTCCGCCCGGCGGTGGCCACCGCTGCTCCCCTGCTGGGAGTTGCAGGCTGCTGTCATTAAGGAAAACCCGGGCGCGGTGTGCACGGGTTCACACGGTCACACGGGCCCCGGCTAGCGGGAGCGAGGCGCAGCCGGCGGGGCCCCTCCCGCGGCAGAAAGTGCCCTTTAGCTGGCGCACAGCCCCCAGCTCCGTGGGCAAACTTTTCGTGCCCGGGCCTTTGCCCCCACCCCCGACAGGGGTGGATGCCACAGCTCCCCGCACCCCCCACCCCCCCCTCCCCCCCGGTGCTGGCGGCTCCTTCCTTTGGAAACGCACCTGTCTGCACCCGTCCCCTCCCCCCCCTCCGAGAGCGAGCTCCGGGCCGTGCTGCCGTGGTTGGGGTAGAGGATTGGACTGGTTTGCACTTTTCTCCACGGATGCCAAATCCCTGGTCTCCATTGCATCTGGACTTTATTTTCTTCCCATTTGAGATCGCGCAGACAGCGGAATATATCGATGCAACAGTAGATGCTTTGCTCGGCAGTGAGTTTAAATTTCCAGCAAATATAAACACCGAGAGCACTTTCCAGGGGGAAATCTTAGACCTCAAAGGTTGAGTGATGGGCTCCTGGCGAAACGAAGGCTTAGATGGTGGGTTGCAGGGAGCCCGCTGCTCAAAGGGACTCTTTGCACTTTACAGGAGGGGGTGGGGAGGAAGACAGCTGGACCGTGTTGACATTGACAGTGATAAAGCCCTGAAATCCCCCTGCCAGGGTTAAAGGTGGAGGAAGCATCCAAAAATGTACTGTTTGGTTTCTGCCAATTGAAAAGTAAAAGGGTAGACTGGCTTTTCAGTCTTTTTTTGTGTGTATTTTTGTGTATGTGTGTTTTGTTTTGTTTTGCCTGACTGTCCTTTAAGACATGGTTTCACTGATTATTAATATCATTCAAATTATAAACTAAACTGCTGAAATCCAGAATTCGACAGAAAAAAAAAATACATAGGAGGGCCACTTGTATAAATATGTCACTTGATGAAGTATGAGGTACCGACAGCTCAGTGGCTCAGAGGGATTTTTTCCTGGTTTTGTTGTTATTTCAAGAGCTTCTCCTAAGTGTTGGGAGAGTCTGTGTTCCTATGAATGCCTTCTCCCCCTCAGTTTCTATTTGCTCCTCTCCTTCCTGGAGAAGGTGTGCTTTTTTCTGGTGGGAGATGTTAAGCCTGTGTGTTCGTTTTATGCAGAGTTCTAAGTCAGATGTCAACTTGGTGCTCCAGGAGTCTGTCGGAAGTGTTAGGAACTGGGGCGGTAATTTGGTCTGACGTAGCCATGACATAGTGGTGGGAAGGTGTCGTGAGGCTGTTCTTTGCTGCACCGTTGTTTTCAAGGTGGGTATCTTCTTATCCTGTCATTTATCCCCTGCTCTGTCACTGTGTGTGGAAGAGGCTGTCCGCCGGCATCTGGGAGGAAAAGAAAAAGGAAGGCAGACTGCGTGGTGATGCTTTACTCCTTACAGGCAGAGCCCCTTCCAACATTAAAGAGATAGCTAAGAGCTGGCCCTTCTTCCGCGAAGAATCCGAAACCGTGGTAACGAGGATGGAACAACGCGGGTTTATTTCCCGCCGTCCGCCCCCCTTTCCCCAGCCAAGGAAAAGTTACGTTTAAGTGGCTTTCATTTGAGTCGTGGGTGCAGTTGCAGACTGAGTGTGCTGAGGAGGTCAGTACAGCAGTGATCCACACACTCAACTTGGAAATGAAGCTGCTTAGCCAATGGGGAAATTGTAGTGGGAGCAGCGGGCTGTTTCCTTCTGTTTTCCTACAAACCTGCACAAGCCTGTGGAATTGACTTTTGGATCTCTCGATGTCCCTAAAAACACACAAAACCAGCGTCTCCCTCATGCTTATAGGAGCGTGCCTGTCGGTGTCAGTAGCCGCTGGGGGGGGGGGGGCGATTGGATGGAGGATGGTCTCGATTTTTCTTCTGTGTGTCCCTGATAGTTTTCAACACCTTCACTAGGGGGAATTGAGTGATTTTATAATCAGAGAATAAAACGTTAAAGGTTTCAACTCAACGTAATTGCTGGCCACATGTCCCTCTTGAATGGAGGTGACTGACAACCAATGGGATGGTTGATAAGAAAGAAAACCAAGAGGGCATCACTTGCTTATCTCTACAGGAATACCTCGATCCTGTACATTTTACATTAGGTAGCCTTTGTGAGCTTTTTAGATTTTGTTTTTCTTTTCTTTTGTTTTTGTTTTTTTCTCATGACCTATGACAGCCCTGGCTAGAGCAGAAACCCTCTGCAGATGTGGTCTGGTAGTTTCTTCTGCTGGTGTTCCCATATTCCTAAAGGAAAACGTGGGGTTCTCTCAAGTTATTTCTAAAGTATGGTCGATTGGTTTCCTTATGCTTCTTTGTAATATACATCCAGGAAGGCTCACGGATGCTCAGCTCCTGGGGAGTTCCTGACCATTCTTCCAAATTCATCTTCTGTTTTAATTTTGTCTCTGTTGGTGAGATTCAGTGGGACCCAACCCTCAGGAGCATTTTGTGCTATTGAGTTGTCCCGTTTCAAATCAAAGTTTTGAATGAAATGAAGTATCTTTCAAAATGCATCTGTAGCAGTCATATTTTACTGAAGGGCCTTATGCACATATTAAATGAACGCTAATGCACTTTTAATAACATTAACACAAAGGGTTACAGGGAACAGTCACCTCTCCCTCTCCCTGCCAAGAGATTGTTAGGTCTATTTTCAGATTTTTTTGTGTGTGTCCCCCAATTTTTGTTTTGAATGAATTAAACAAGCTTGTCAGTTCACCAAGGGGTTTTGTCCCAGTGATGGCATCTGACCCTAGGTAAGTCGGTGAAGAACACCCGGGTTTTCCTAGAGAGTTAATGCAGTGCGTCATCTAAAGAAAATATTAACTTGGTTGGTACCCTGTGTGAGCTGGCATGGTTGCTATGTAACGGAGTCTAGAAAGTGAACTGCTGAAAATCTGGGCTTTCGACACTTTGCAGGATCTTCTTTTGGAATCTGTGTTGAAAGTACATTTGGCCGCCAGCCCATCTTCTCTCTCCCTGCTCCGAGTAAGTTGGATAATCCCTAATGAGGATTCTGGCATACAGTGCCGAGGGCATCCGTGCAGGGGGGCGCGTTTCACAGCTCTGGAGCTGCCTTGTGGGCTGGGTGGGGGTGGGGGTCAAAACTGCCTTTGACAGGTGGACAGAAGGAGCCTTGGAAAGAACAGAGCCAAGCATTTGTTCCAATTTGTCTTGTTGGTAGCCAGAGAACGGATTTGTTTAAAGTAACATTTCTAAGCTGTTTTCCTCGGCGTAACATCTCTGGAAAATGTGTTTAAAATGCTTGCTGTTCTTTGAGGAGAAAATATAGCAGTTTGTTTCTCTGGAAATGTCTTCTCTGATGAATGACTAATATTAGATTCAATTGCTTGCTTTGCTACGCATAGAACAAAACAATTAAACTCCGTTGTACCCGATTCAAATAGGTGTTAACCGTCTACACCGTAAAATAACTTGTGCCTAGTAGGATACACGCCTACTGCGATTAGGGTTTTTTGTTGTTGTTGTTGTTGTTTTAGGGAAATAATTGTATTTATGTGCCTATGCAAGTGGAAGCGCTTGAGAGCATCTTCTTTGAGTGTTGAGGACACACAGCCTACTGTGTGGGACTTGTTAGGGTAGGAATGGAGAAAAGGATCACTTTCCTACGCCTTGGTAAATTTCCATAAATAGAGGCAGGTTTTATTTTTTTCTCCCTAGGTGCTAAAATAGGCTGTCACTTCAGGTCTGCCTGTTCTTATCTAGCATCACTACAACGCTGGAAATTCTTCGGTGAAGTATGAATTACCTCTGGACTGAATTGAATGTGTGAGCAGTCTACGGAGAGGCTACACACTGTTGCTTTGCGAAATCAGTTCTGTCTTTTGGCCTCCCCTTCCCAATTCATTCTCCCTCGGCTCTGGTTTTCCCAAGTAGACGTTTATCTTTTCTTGAGGAAAAAAAAAAAAAAATTACAAATGGAAGAGCGGATGGAACAGAACGGGGTGGAATTTCTAGGGCCTTCTGTTGGCTTGCCCCCAAGTTACAGAGCTCAATTCACGGGTCACACGCATGTCGGTTTTTCCGGCTGTCTCAACGGGCCGAAAGAGACAGCTGTCTTTTCCTCATCTGGTAGGCTATCATGAGATGGGACTTCCAAGTTCTTCCCGAAAATCACCACGCATGGTCACAAAGAGATTACTTACAGATCAGTACATCGTGGCTGAAATTACTTATTGATTGGCTATTATTTACGGTCTTCCCGTTGTCTTTGGAAAATGCCTTTGGAGGACCCCTTTAGTCGAGTTTCTGGCTCTGGTTAATTTCATGCTTCCAATATTTCATGGTTTACTGAAGCTTTTCGAAACTTTGATATTAACCACAAGTCTAAGCCAATCTGGCTTTTATAGTAGGAGCTATGTTGCATATCCTCCCAGGATAAGGTAAGGTATTGCTCTCCGCATCCCTTTACTCTCCTACGCCCCAAGACCGCTGGCACTTTGTAGGAATCCTGGAGGCCGAAATTTGTGACTTCCTGGCTGCCCATGAACTCGTAGCAGATGGGCCTGGCAGGTGGGGAGTGCTGGTTGGAAAGGTACCTGCTCACTGTGCAAATCACAGGGGGCCCGGGAGGTCAAGCTTGGGGTCCTGGCCATATTCATTGCATATTTTGTGTATATTTATTTCTGAGTTACACAGTTAAGGAAAGTGAAATCAACATGAACTCCTCAGTTGTTTTCAGACCCTTTCCCGGATCGGTTTGTGCGAACATTAGCGCTTGGCTTTGTACCCCCTGCCATCCGTCAGGCAAGAAGACAACTCGTTCAGCCTGCTGAGGCTAGGGAATGGGTTTTTAAGTGATCTTGTAAATGAAAATGAGTCTGTACCGTTTGGGCTGGATATTAGGGTAAGTAACACATGGAATGACAAAGGGGTGCCACCAACAGCACTCACGGTAATGTCTTCACCGTCTGAAATGCAGGCAGAGCGGGTTCGGGCAGGATCACTTAGGAAAAGAAGCCAAGAGGGTGACCATCCGTTGTGGCAGATTGCACCCAACAATTCAGAGCAGGTAAGAGTCCTGCTGGCCCGTGTCACCATCCTCAAGGTCTCCTGCCAGGCCCCTCTCGACTGTGAAGAAGCTGGAGGAAGGCCAGGCCAACGGATCTCTTCTTCCTCCCCACGTGGTTGGATGAGACCAGAACATTCTTGCTTGTCTGATGCGACCTCAGATCTAAGCGGCGGAGTCCAGGTTGTGCTCTGTGGGCATTCCCGCTTCCCCCTTGGAGTCCTAAGCTGCTAGAAACATGAAAGAAACTGAACACAGTTTTAATGAGTTTGGCAAGAACAACTGTTTGGGCAGGTGGCTTCTGTGTGGTGGCAAATCATTGGTTCCCAATTTGTTTTGGTGTCTTTGTTGACTTGGCCTTGCTGGGCCTTCGGGTCAGACTTCTGAAAAGCTCCCGTCCCCTTCGCCCCTCTGATGAATTGAGACCGTACATGAGAGCTTGGATGGAGCTTGTTAACAGGCAGTTCTGCAGGCGAAGCCCTCCCAAGGCCTCTGTGATCTCCTGTGATGTGTACTCTGTCCGGAAGGATGGACGAAAGTGGGAAAAAGGAGGCGCCTCGCCCAGCCCCACCCCCATCCTCTTCCATGCCTTTGTAGGGTGTCAGGGCCTTCTATTACCAGTACGGTCTCAGCCCTGCGGATGGTTTGAAGTAGGGTGAATCATCAAGAGCAAAGTGCCCTCTCAAGGAAGGTGGGTCCAGAGCTAATTTTTCACACTCACCTTTAGCAATCCATAATGGTTCTCGGAGCTCACTCTTGAGTACATCACAAGGCCTTCCGGAACCATCCTGACGCCATACGGTTTTCACCTGGTGAGTAGTTTAAATGTAGGACTAAGTGAGAATTAGTTTCAGTGCTTTTGGCAAACTTTTCAGTAAATAATATGAAATGACAACATATCAAGTATTGTCCCAAGTGTTTAACATGCGTAACCGAATCCCATGCCCAATGAGTTGGCAACTATTCACATTTTTTCTTTTCTTTTTTTTAAATGCTTATTTATTTTTGAGAGAGAGAGAGAGAGAGAGAGAGAGAGCGTGCACGCATGTGGGAGGGACAGAGGAAGGGAGACAGAATCCGAAGCGGGCTCTGTGGTGACAGCAGAGAGTCCAATGCGGGACCTGAACTCACAAACCATGAGATCATGACCAGAGCCGAAGTCAGTCGCTTCACCGGCTGAGCCACCCAGGCGCCCCTTATGCCCATTTTTCAAAAGAGGACACTGGGAGTGGGAGAGGTTAAGTCACATAACATAGTCATGACTACGGTGGCACTGATAACAGCACGCTTTGACCTGGTCTTGACTCAGAGCCAGGTACAGTGTTCCAGGTACTTTCCTGGAGTAATGTATTTAACTGATGCATTCAGTCCTCGTAATGACTTGTGAGGCAGGTACCATTCTTGTGCTCATATTACATATGAGAAAACTAATGTAATATGAGGGATGATACATTACTTGCAAAAGGGCCTTCTGCTGTTAAGTGACCAGGGTCTGGCCCTCCCTCGTCCCCCTTCGATGACGAGGGCCACTCAGTTGGCAGTGACTGAGCCAGGGGTTCAAACCCACCAGGTCCCTCTGCTGCGTAAACCTGTATTGTCGCCTAAGTCAGAAACATCCTTTGGTTTGATATGTGAAGAAGGTTGAGGGAGCTGGAGGCTCATCTCTATTCCTGAGTATTATTTCACTAGGCTAGTGGTATTTTCTGGGCCCTTGTGATGAAATCTTTGACCGAGAGTGAAGGGAGCAGCCATACTTTTCACTTGGGTGTGAAGTTAGCTGACAGAGGAAACTGGCTCCCACCTGCAACATTCACAACCCAGGGGTCACTTGTCACCACTGAAGAGAGCCATCGGATCCTGGGTTCGGGGCCTCCTGCTTCTTGGACTTTGTGCGCTTTCTCTCTCTCTCTCTCTCTCTGGAAGCGTGAGTCTTGACAAAGCTGGAATCTTGTGGTCCCCTTATTCTCCATCCACCTGTGTCCCTCCCTTTCGCAGCTTCCCTTCCTGTGGTCTCGGTAGCCTTCAGTTGCCCAAACCGTACCCAACAAAGGACCCATTGATATTTTACAGATTCTTTTACAGTAGAGTTTCTCAGCTTCAGAAGTGTTGACATTTAAGGCAAGATGGTTCTTCGTTGGGGAGGGAGGCTGTTGTGTGCACTGTAGGATGTGCAGCAGCATCCTTGTCCTCTGCCCACTAGATGCCAGTAGAACCCTCTCCACCCTAGCTGTGGCAACCACAGACGTCTATAGAAGTTGCCACACGTCCACTAGAGGCCAAAAGAGCACCCGGCTGGGAACTGCTTTTTATGCCAGGCATTAGGGGGAGACCTAGTTGTGAGTCTAGAATGATAGCTGTGTGAGAGCAGAGTTTTGTCTGTTTGTTCTCAGCCCCATTGATTAGCACCTAAAACAGTGCCTGGCACATGGCAGGAGCTCCGTAAGTCGTTGGTTGAGTGAAGGAAGGAAGGAAGGAATCCATGATTGGTTGCTAATTGCAATGTGTGAAATTTGGTCTGCGTATCACATTCTACGTGATACCAAGAAGATCGCTGGTTTAATCATTGATGGTTTTGAGTGTCTACTTGCCACGTCCACCCTGTTCCACACCCTTTCCCTGTATTAGCTCAGTCGACCCTTTAAACCACCTTCTGAGGGAAGTACTGCGTTTGCCATTTTACGGATGAGGAAATTGAGGCGCGGGAAGGTTGTGTGACCTGCCCAGGGTCACGGAGCTAGCAAGTGGCAGAAGCAGGAGACAAACACAAGTAAGTGGGACTCCAGGGACCACCTGCTGTCTCAACCAGGATGCTGAACAGCTTTGCAGTTTTCCCCACTCTTGCCCAAGAAATCGTTTTTGTTCCAAAGCTGGCACTGTGGCAATTATAATTAGGATTTGCATGTCCGACACGAAGTCATTCATCATAAATCCTCAGAGCTGCGCTGTACGGAATGTGCTTCGTCACTGCCAGAGAATCCGTAGCCAGGAAGGATTGGTGCCTGGCCAGAGATAAGAGGGCAGACTGGTGGCCGAACCATGTTCAAATGTGAGAGTCTTCCTTCTTTCTACCCAGCTGCTGGGCTTTGGCTGGAGCGAGTCACGGAGAGGACGTGGACTTCTTTCCTTTCTGGGAAAGGGGACAGTGGACCTCTCCTAGCAGGGGTTTGACTCATTCTTAGAAAAAGGGATGCTCCAGGATCAGAACTGGGGAGCTAGAGATACTTTTGAGGTCCTCTGAGAGTAATAGTAGCAGCCATAGCTAACGTGGGTCGAGCCCTTCTTGGCTTTCCCTAACACTGCCCCTTGTGCTTGAGGGACGCTGTCCCTGTTCCTTCCCTACCACAGTGCGTTAGGTAATGTTATCACCTCCATTCTCCGGATGAAGAAGTTAAGGCTTAGAAAGGCGAGGCTGCTTTGCCCAGCTCTGGAAGGCGGTCATCTGCTGAACAGAGCAGGGGATCGGAACCCAGGCTCAGCCAATCCCGGAGCCTGCTTGTTTCACCGCAACAAGAGATGCCGTGGCCGGGCAGCACAGAGACGTGCCATTAGGATGGCTTTGCCTTTTTGCTTAGACGGCTACCCTGCCACCCTCCCTCTTCTTTCTTCTTTCCTTCCTTTCTTCTGCCTCGCTTCTCTCTGTCTCCGTCTGTCCGACAGATTGGGCACACGGGTTCGGGGACCACAGATTTAATAAGATACGAACTAAGTTATCTTGGAGCTCCTGGTCTACTAGGTGTGACTGACGTGGAAACATAATTACATTTTATAATAAAGGTCTAGACAGATGTAATGGCAAGAGAGGTGAAGTGACAAATACAGAAGCCTTCACGGATGTGCGTGACAGCGGCGACGTGCGATAAAGGCCTGCTGGGAAAATACATTCATTTTGCTACTAAAGGTTAAACTGACCATGAGAGATGAATAAAAAGCACAACCTTTCGGAGAGATTGGGGTTGGACACTGCAGAGAGCAGCTGCTGGCTGGGACCTTCTCCCTCAAAGGGTTTTCCTTAAGGAGGAGGAAGACGTAGACGATGTAGGGTTTAGCTCTTGAGTACCAGCTTTCTTTTTCTCCAAAGAGAATAAGACAAATATATGAATTTCAGTGCAGGTATGGCCCTTCGTCTCTTAAAGTAACCTCACCCTTTGTAGCGTCCTCCTGGCGAAGACTGGGGCTTCTTGTCAGCTACAACAAATGAATTAGTTCGCTTTCCTTGATTACCTTGGACTTAAAAAAAAAAAAAAAATTGAACATGGTGTATGTGCTTGAATTCAGTAAGTACGACTTGGAACACAGTGGGATTTATGTCTCCTCCCTGTCCCCATTCTTGCCGTTTGAAATTCTGTGCTCACCATTTCTGGAAATTTGGAAATTTGATACCCTGGAGAGGACAGTCGTGGTACCATAGAGCCTGAGAGATGATAGCTGGGGAGAACGGACCCGTGATTTTATGTCTATCGATTTTCTTAATGAATGTGTTCATCAAGTAGATTGTTCTTCCTATTCCTACAAGATTTACTATGTGACGTGAGAAAAAAATGGGAACGTTTGAAACGTCTTTAGTTTCCAGAGTTACCAGAGAGGCGAAGCCCACTGGCCTTTTGTGGACACTGTTGGCCCATAAGCTGGCAGGGGCGTCCTGGTTGTTCTGTGTGCAATTTGGTGCGGTACCAGGCAGCCCTGCTGGAGCAAGGAAGCAGGTGTAAGTCTTAATGGAAGTCCTATGGGAAAGGATCACGATTCCATGGTCAACTCTTCTACAGTTCAGGTCATTGGCATTGGCCAATAGCGTAGAACCTTGTTAAAGTTCAGCTGGTCAACACATGGGTTGTTGCCACCATGGGATAACTCGGAACCCGCCTTCTAACACTTCTGGTGTACCACCTTGCCTCTAAAGCAGAAGCTTGGTCTGGTACCTTCAGGCCACAAACCCGATGCTCGGTCCCTCTTTCCAGGATTCCACTGCATTTGTCCACTCTTCTCCGCACCTAGGAGGGCACCAGGGATGCACCGAATTCTATCACTGCCCAGCTCTTCATAGTATAAAAGGACGCTCACAGGCATCATCTCTATGGATTCTACCAACTGGCCCCGTGTAATGGAATTGGGGTAGACACAACAATCTATTTCCCGAATTAAGAAACCAAGGCAAGGCACAGTAATTTAAGCTGATTGATTCAAGATTGTTGAGCTGGTCATTGAGCCAAGTTCTCCTCTCTTTCTCCCATGGCAAGGTCGGGTCTGACTGCACGGTGGTGGAAGAGGGCTGCCCTGTAGCCTATGATTGGGTGAGACCTGACCTTGCCTTGGCCGCTCTCTCTTGGGCATGGGTCACCCTGATCTGGAAGGCCTGGACGGTGAGACCATCACCCCAAGCCTATGTTATCCTGCTCTGAGCCCTCATGTCCACCCATGGTGAGGGGGAGAATCCAGTTTTACAAGTGACCTGTCTTCTCAATGCCTAAGCTTAAAGCCGCTCTCCCAGCCTCCCTGACAAGCAGGTAAGGGATCTATAAACTGGGGCAGGGCTGGGGGCGCCTGGGTGGCGCAGTCGGTTAAGCGTCCGACTTCAGCCAGGTCACGATCTCGCGGTCCGTGAGTTCGAGCCCCGCGTCGGGCTCTGGGCTGGTGGCTCGGAGCCTGGAGCCTGTTTCCGATGCTGTGTCTCCCTCTCTCTCTGCCCCTCCCCCGTGCATGCTCTGTCTCTCTCTGTCCCAAAAATAAATAAAAACGTTGAAGAAAAAAAAAACTGGGGCAGGGCTGCACCAGGTAACTTCCTGTCTTTGAATGAACTCTCCTTTGGAGGAAACTTTTTTTGCACCTGCCGCCACTGTCGTTTGGGATTTTTGAAGGTGGGAAGTACATCTGGGTGGGAACCCATGGTCTTAGTGTATGGATGTGTATATTCACTAAGTTTTGGGGGCAGGATTTAACCATCACAGTAAATCTGCCTAATTTCCGTCTTCACTGTCCCTTTGGGGGGACTCCACTAAACCTTTGGGGTCTCTTTCACCAGGTTCTTTGGGTTAATATGCATCCAAAATGTGTCGGTTTAAATTCTCCATGTAACCTGGGGCGCCTGGGTGGCTCAGTCGGTTAAGCGTCCGGCTTCGGCTCAGGTCACCATCTCACGGTTTGTGAGGTTGAGCCACACGTCGGGCTCTGTGCTGACAGCTCAGAACCTGGAGCCTGTTTCAGACTCTGTGTCTCCCTCTCTCTCTGCCCCTCCCCCACCCACGCTCTGTCTCTTTCTCTCTCAAAAATAAATAAACATTAAAAAAAAAAAAAAAAAACTTAAGGGTGCCTGAGTGGCTCAGTCGGTTGAGCGTCCGACTTCGGCTCAGGTCATGATCTCACGGTTCGTGGGTTTGAGCCCCACGTCAGGCTCTGTGCTGACAGCTCAGAGCCTGGAGCCTGCTTCGGATTCTGTGTCTCCCTCTCTCTCTGCCCCTCCCCTGCTCATGCTTTGTCTCTCTCTGTCTCAAAAATAAATAAAAACATTAAAAAAAATTTTTTTTAATTTTCCGGGTAACCTATTGCACGTAGGTGATGTAGGTGCACGTTCTCACTCCTGCTGTGGCTGTACTGCCTGAATAGTAAGAAGACCTTCTGCTGCTCCAGGTTCTTGCCCTAGACCTGAGTCATCCATAGACCAAAGGCCAAGAGTGTGGTAGAAAAACTCAGGGAAGATCAGAACAGCGTCTTTTGCATCTTAGAGGAATGGAAGGGAGGTCGCAACCTGGAGGTCTCTGTAGATCATCAGACAACCAGCTGTGATGAACCCACTCCTAAGCAGCTAATCCAGTGCTTGGGGTCTGATCCTGGTTTTCATTTCATTGTGATGAGGAGCATTCACTGTGGGCTTCCCAAACCTCTGACCGCAAAACAGAAATAACACACATTTGAACTTCATTTGAAGATATATTTATAGTGGACTCTAGAAAAGCCGAAAGTATATTCAACGATGAAAATGTTTTGGTGCTTTGGAGTTGCAGATTTGTATTAGCATTGAACAGTTAGGATTTCCCCCACTGCCAAGAGATACTATAGTTGCGTGCATAAATGGAAACACTTCTTGATTTGGTCTGGAGTTCACTTTATTTATTTATTTAAAAAAAAATTTTAATGTCTGTTTTCAAGATAGAGAGACAGAGTGCAAGCAAGGGAGGGGCAGAGAGAGAGAGGGAGACACAGAATCCGAAGCAGGCTCCAGGCTCTGAGCTGTCAGCACAGAGCCCGACGCGGGGCCCAAACCCACACAATGTGAGATCATGACCGTTGCCAAAGTCGGATGCCCAACCGACTGAGTCACCCAGGCGCCCCTTAGGGTTCACTTTAATACTCGCTCTGTGGCTTGGATGATGGAGCTGGTGTAGGATTGGCCAACTTTTTCTGCAAAGGGCTGGATGGCAAATATTTTGGGTTTGGGGGGCCATAGGTATCTGCCCCAGCTCCTCAGCTCTGCCCCAGTAATGGGACAGCAGCAGCCACAGACGATAGGCAAACGAATGGGTGTGGCTATGTTCCCATAAAACTTTACTTACGAAAACAGGCGGCCTTTGGGCTGTGGTTTGCCAACCCCCGAATTTGTAGTTCCTTTCATTTGCCTTCTGACCTGTTTACGTGTATTATTTTCACAGTGCGCAGCATACAGGGGGAGCTTAATAAATGGCGATTGAACGAGTAAGCTAGTGGATTCGATGTGAACAATAAAACTGCTCAGTTATAGTGTTAGAGGAGTGGAAACAAGTCAGTCGCTAGGGGTGTAATGGTTAACAGACAAGAGAAAGAGACATTGTGGTTTGAGGTATAGTCACCTGTGTTTAGACATCATTCCTGACCTTAAAAGCATTGTGAGGGGACAAAAGTCAGTTGGTCACAGTGAGGTACAGGGTGGCACAACTTGGCATCTGAGCCTCAGTTTCCTTATTTATGAAATGAGGAGGTCACTTCCCTTGTCAAGATAATACAGCAGATACATGGGTTTAAGGGAGTGATCCAGATCCCCCCCTCATGTGTGCGGGACCTTACGGCTCTCGGTTTCTACATTTAGAACAAGAGTCTGATAACGCCTCCTTTGATAGGGCGATTGGGATGGTTTCATGCAGGGTTTCTCAACCTCGGCACCACTAACATTCTAGGCCAGAAACTTCTTTGCTGTGGGGGGAGAGGGAGGGCTGTCCTGTGCCTTGTAGAACGTTAAGCAGCATCCCTGGTCTCTACTACTTGGTGCTCCCATAGTAATGTGGGAGCTCCCGTAATGTGACCACCAAAAAAATCTTCAGGTGTTGCCCACCATTTTTCCCTGGGAGGAGAAATTACTCCTTGGGTGGGCACCGCCGGCTTGATGGAATAATAGCACATAGTGTGCCTGGCACAGAGCCCAGCACACTCTGGGATTCTGCCGGTAGAACTCTTCATCCTTCGTAACATAGTCTCTTATCGAACGTTGAATTCTCCCCCCTTTGAGTGGCATTCTCTTTATTTTCCCAGCCGATTTTTGTATCCCAAAGGCAAGGGTGTTTTTCTTCTACGCTCCAGATCTCTTTCCTGATATTTCTGTGTTGCTTAGAGGCCTTGCGCCTAGGAGGAGCTAAACTTTCCATGATGTCCTGTTGAGTATGGTTTCCAGTCCTTTTCACATACGTGTACTCTCGACTTGTATTGGAGGTTGTGGTTAGAATCCACCAGTAGCTCGTTTAAGAAGTCATCCAGATGTCTGCAGCGTGAGTGGACAAGGAGGGTTAAGGGCTGAAAAGCTTAACTCACAAAGGCTGGCCAGCTTAGGTAGTAGGTTGTACTCAGAGGAAACAGGTAATATACCCCAAACTAGCACCAACAAAATGATCACTTCCCTACGGAGCACGCAAGTGCTTCTAACTTCAGCCAGGGGCCAGTTTTCAGTGGTTTAAACCGTAGGCAAGATGGCTGTTCCGTGCCATCGGTCTCCTTCTGGATTTGATGACTTGGCTGTATTACCACTGAAACAATAGTTCTCAGTTTTTATATATACTCTTTTTAATGAGAGAGAGAGAGAGATTTTTGAATGTCTGAATTCTGACCCCTAATATTAGTAGTTGTCATTTTTCTATTTTTTTAAATGTATAAATGCAAAAGAGTGCAATGAATTCTGTAGCATGGTCAGATGGATGTTGCCTCTGCATCTGCATATAGTTGGAAATGATGGTGCATACATGCAAGAAAAATGATTCATTCACACAGCATGCTGGAGACCTTTAGATTTTCTGTAAGTGGCTCTCTCTGGTCACCCAGGGTCTCGATGGCCCACTGGTTGGGAACTGCTGCCCCTGAATGCATCCGGGCATGTGTGTTCAGTCCTGTTCAGTGTGGTCCTCAATATTGTCGTGTGGGTTACATGCTTGATATGTGCCTTGGAAGGTTACGGCTACTGTTCCAGAACTTAGAGTATTCCGCTGATTTCAGAGGATCCTTCTGTTTCTCAAATTCATCTCCACCTCACCGTGACACAAGCAGATTGATCTCTGATTTGGTCCCTTGACTTTAAGAAAACCCCCCTTCATGTAGGCAAAAATTTCTACAGTGACTTCCTGGCATGAATATTGGAAAGCACCAGTTACAGTCAGAATAACAGAACTGGCCCTAAACTAGATTTCAGGCAATATGATTTGATTGGCCAACTGCCATTGCTAACTAGCGTCATCCTGCCCCATCTCCAGCTAACTCCTAAAACCCCTCAAGCATGTGATCCATCATATCATTTTCTCATTTATGCCAGTGCTGGATAATGGCCTAATCTCTCCAGCAGCATTCAGATTTATTAGAGAAGATGGCATTTACAAAATCATTTCACTGTTCCACTGCAAACACCCTAAGCTGGCGTGCACTTTCTCATTATAAACCCTACTTTTAACGGTGGTTTATAACCTGCGATTAAAATCACCTGGAAGACCCAAGTAAACAGTTTTCATTTCCTTTCGTTGGTGTTTGGCTGATATTTGGCTGGTGGGCCACCTAGGACTTAGGCGCAAACCGTAGGGAGAGGCAGGCCAGCCTTGCTAAGGAGAAGAGCTGTCCAGTGGAACATGGTCAGTCCTAGAGCCCGGATGAACATCTTCCAGGAGTGTTGACGAAGCACCTTCTGCGTGGGGTTTGGAAGTTCAGAAGAAAAAAAAAAAAAATAAGAGGAACACCCAGCGTGATCTGGTTGAGAGGAATCGTCCCTTTTTGGTGTTTTCCCTTCACATTGGCCATCAAAGAGAATGTCGAGTTTAGCAGTCACAGCAGGCCATCATTTGGGTACAACCCAGAGAAATGTTGTAATTACTGGAAAAGGGCCTCACTGGTTTTCCCTGTAATGACTTGTCTCAGCACACGAAGACGCCAACACACGTTTATAATGTAGGACAGAAATCTCTTGAGCCTGTTGCCTGGATCCATACCATGTTCTCAACAGTTTTTAGCTGTAGGAGGTGGGCAAGTCACTGTACAGTCTAGGCCTCAGTTTCTTTGCGGGTATTACCCTAATCCAGACATCCCAGGGCTGTTGTAAGACCACAGGAAGAGCATGGGTCAGGTGCTGAGCTCAGCCTCCCCCCACCCCACCCCATGAGTGTTGTCAAGGTGCCATAAGGGCCATAAGGTGCCAATGGGCACCATAAGGGTCATAAATGGGTGCCGCTAACGTGCATCCCAGCGGGTACCAGCGTGGGAGACTGAGTTCATTCTTTTCTGTTAATGCATTCAGTTAGCGTTTATTAAGCACGTTTTTCTGATTGACAAGGCAGGTGGTGGGCACAAAGGATCCGAGGACAAGGTGCTCACCTCCTGCTGGAAACCAGAGCAAGAAAGAGCGGCAGGAGAAGGGTGCAGTGAGGGACTCCAGGAGACTGGATTCTCACCCTGACTTCACAACTGAGAGGCTGAAGAGGAATAACTGGGACATTCCAGCGGCCCCAGTGCCCTGTGATGCCAGCTGTGTGACCATAGACATGGGTCACGTCACTCCCACCTCCGTCTGCCAGGACTCCTTTAGAGGCATCCAGATGGTCGCTTAGGAGCTGGGACATTGGGTGCGTCAAAGTGAGTGCATTGGGTAAGACCTCTCTGAAGTCCCTCCCATTTTTCAATTTCTACAATTTGTGACCTTGAACAGCATCACTCAACCAACAGGTTCCCCTTAAAGAATGTTTTAGAATAGGTTGTTTAATTTGGGGGCTGTCAGCTTCCCTGAGTTAAGCAGAGATAACATAAGCCTGTGACTCAACGATAGACATGTGCGAGAGAGCCACCCTAAAACGGATGGAGAGAACATGGAAGCACCTGAGAAAAGCACTCATGTGGGCTTATGGAATCACGGGATGTCTGTACTGCACTGGAAGGGACATTGAAGACCATCTCCTCCAGTTTTTGTTTTTTGAATTCTTTTTAACATTTATTTATTTTTGAGAGACAGAGAACGAGCAGGGGAGGAACAGAGAGAGAGGGAGCACAGAATCTGAAGCAGGAGTCCAGGCTCTGAGCTGTCAGTGCAGAGCCCGACGTGGGGCTCAAACCCATGAACCGTGAGATCATGACCTGAGCTGAAGTCAGTTGCCTAACCAACTGAGCCACCCAGGCGCCCCATCCTCCAGTTTTTGTTTAGCACTTGGAGAAACTGAGGCCAGAAACCACACATGAGCTGATTGAGGCCACGTAGCCCTTTGAAGCAGAGCCCAGGCTAGAGTGGGGACACTGGCTTCCTGGTCCGGGACACATCCCCCCGGTCCATGCAGAGGCCATGCTGATGCACACATGCACAGGTGACAGCAGAGCCCTTCATGTGTCATAAACACATCCTTTCTGTGCCTCAACGAACTTATATTCTGAACCAGGCAAGTGGGAGACAGAAGAGCCCTCCAGAACAGGTTTGTGGTTCGGTCTTGTTTTCCAGGGCGTGTGGAAGAGGATGATTTGGGGGGTTGGCGGGCGGGGGGGAAGAGCACAAGCCAGATGCCCAAATTAAAACACTAAATTTTCTTGGAGTTTATGTGCTCCAAGCAATGTAAATAAAGGTGAGGGCTGGGCGACTCTGCCCATAAATCAGCCTCAGCCAAAGGCTCGCTCAAGGTTTGTTTCGGTATTTCGGCCCATCACCCATCCTTCTTGGCATTTCCAAGATACAAGGGGGAGGGTTCCATTTGTCATCCTGATCGTCCTCCCCTGGGTTTTCTGGGAGCGGCGATCTCAGTGTTGCCTTTTGCATGAAATATTAAGCTCAGGGATAGAATCAGGACGTTTCAATGCAGGCAGGATACACTTGGGAAGGCCGGTTTTCTGCCCTCATGGCCTCATTTGCATTTATTTTGCTCCCGACCATTTGTAATATAGTGGTGGGTGTCCATCAAATAGCTATTAACTCTTCAGCCAGCTCCTAAGGGGGCTGTCTGGGCTGTCTGTTACAAGTTCAGGGGATAACATGGCCCATACCTTTGGCCATTCAGTTGGTATCATGAGCCACTGTGGATGCTAGAACTTCCCCTTTTGTTTCCGTGTAGTCTCTCAGAGACCCCGCAAAGACAACAGCCTTGCTTGTATGACTGCCTTCCTTTAACTGGATCCGAATTCCTTGGTTTAACCACCAGTTCCACCACCCAATGTGTCGTCTTGTTGGGTCACATGACAGATGTTTTCTTATCTGCATAGTGGGGCTGATAATAGTTCCTCACACCTTATAGGGTTTTTTTATTTTAAGATTAAGTTAATATTGGGTTAATATATGTGAAACCCTGTGCTAAGTGCTTGGCATGTGTGTGTGTGTGTGTGTGTGTGTGTGTGTGTGTGTGTGTATGGATTGGATATATGGATTCATATATAGATAGATATATACATATACATATATGTACGTATACATATATATACACATATACACATATACATATACATAGATATATGGGATTCAATAAGTATCAGCTGTGAGTATTTAAAACTATGGGTCAGAGTCTCCCACGAAAGACCTCTAGTGCTGAAGAGTGACTTCTCCTGGGAGTGATAACAAAATCATTCAAGGAGGAGCTACTTTAAGTTAGAATCTTGGTTTTTCAAATACAAATCCCAGAGTGTATGAAGCCTTAATGTCCTCATTTATTTTGTGGTTTGATCTATGGAGTTTCCCATTTGGTGGCGGCAGAAGGGACTCCCTGAGTGCCCACTGCTATCTGCACTCACCTTAAATATGCCCAACCAAAGTCTTATCTCCGACAGCTCATGCATCATCCTCCCTGGGAGAGGGAGCCCCGCTGACTCGTGGGCAGACCCTCAGTTAATTTCTGGATTATTTTCTTCTCGATTATTTATAGCTTGCCTGCTGATATTTCAGGCTCTTGTTGTGAAGCAAAGAAAGGTCTCGAGTGCTGAGATGTGGCAGCTTAGCCCAGCACTGGCCTCACTCTGATGGAGAAGTGTTGTTTGGGCCACATGACAGGATCTGCAAGGTGTGCAGCCCATCTCCTTGCAAATACACTGGGATATTGTCCCATCTTAGTGTCTTAGTGGTGAGCGAGGATCCAACATGGGAAGTTCACGACCTCCTTCTGCCTCCAGCCGTTTGCATGACTGGACAAATCACTTTCGTATTTACCCATCAGTAAAATGAGAAGAACTGGGTGGATGGATCATAACTTCATTCAACATGTAGTTCTTGAACATCTATTCTATGGCAGGGCCCTGTGCTGGGCTTGTGGGGCTCATAAGCTACTGGGGCAGAGGAGGGATGATGGGGGCGGTGAGGATAATAACGACACTAACATTTACTGGGTCCCTAGGAGGGATGAGGTACTGTTCTAAAAGCTGTCTATGTATTTCTGTGTTTAATCCTCACATCCTCAGTAATTATCATTAGCCCAATTTTTACAAAATAGGCAACAGAGGCACCTAGCAGTTTAGTAGTTTGTCCATGTGCACACAGCAGGTAGAGCTGAGATTTGAACTGCAGGCCAGTGACCCCCAGGCCTCTACTTGTAACCAGCACATGCTCCTCTGTTGCATGAAAGCTTGTAATTACAATACGCTGTGGTAAGTACTGTGACGACGGTACATATGAGGCATCTAAAGCATCAGCGCTGCCCGAGCCAAGGCAAGGGGCTCTGTGACAGCCTCCACAGGGTGCTGTGCTTGAGTTGAGTCTTGGAGGACAAGTGGGCAGAGAGTATAGGAGGGCACTCTGAGCAGGGCTGGCTGCGGGATGATGGGTGGCACATGGTTCGCAAGGGAGTGGCTCGTGTTTGGGTCGGGCTCCAGGTCTGGGTGGGATGGGAAGAGTGGTTGGCATTGAGAGGGAAAGAGAGAGAGAGAGCAGGTGGAGAGGACACATTTGGAAATTTCTCGCAAATCAAGACCAGAAATAGGGATTTTACCCCATGTACAATGAAAGAGGCATTGAATCATTTTTTTATTTTACTAAAAATACACATGGTTCAAAATTTACCATTTCAACCATTGTAAAGTATACCACTCAGTGGTATGAATTACGTTCACGGTGTTGGGCAATACCACCACTATCCAGTTCCAGAACTTCCAGATCATCTTGAAAGGAAACCCTACCCCCATTAAATAGGCACTCACCTTCCTCCTCCTTCTAGCTCCTAGTGGCCATTAGTCTACTTGCTGTCTCAATGGATTTACCTGTTCTAGACATTTCACAGAAATGGAACGATGCGGTGTGTTTTGACTTTTTGTGTCAGGCATCATGTTTTCAAGGTTCCCCCATGTTGTAGCAGGTGTCCGTCCTTCCTTCCTTTTCATGGCTCAGTCATATTCCATCACCTGTATATGCCACATTTTATTTATCCATCCAACATTCGACGGACATGTTGTTAGAGTTGTTGATGGTGCTGTCCCTACTTTCTGGCTATTGTGAATAGTGGCACTGAATTATTTTAAGTTTTGGCCTCAGCTCAACTCCTCAGACCAAGGTACTGTAACCCTAACCCCAGTAAGTGTTGGTTTATCCGTCTATATAACTGAAAGGTCTGTGTATCTATGTGTATGTTTGTATGTGTAGGAAAGTGTACCATCTGCTTCTCCCTAAATTACAAGCACGCGGGAAAAATGACATAACTTTGAAATTGCTTGAAGCTCCACACATTCGATTTGAAACCAAAGCAAACGTTCCCTGAGGTGTCAAATGGGGCCTCCCATTTCCGAGACTTCTCGAGGTTATTGCACGTGTTCGTTTATGAAGGCACGCAGATCGGAAGCACCCGGTGACGGTTGGTGGTGATCATTCCTGTAATTATCATCGTTGTTATAATTGGCACGCTATCCACTTTGCCCCATGTTCTCTGGGCGGCAGGAGGCTGGGATGGGTTTCCTGGATCTCCGCCAGCCTACGAGGGAGACCTGCCGGGTAGACTTTGGGCACACATCGCCCAGAGATTCATGACGGTGTAACGGCAGGAACTCTCCTCTTCCTTTGGCCTGTTCTTTCTAAAATACTTACCGAGACTTCCATGTGCCGGGTGGCAGAGGCGGGCCGTAGTTTTGACCTTGGTCCTGTCCAGGGCATTGATCATCTAGGACTTAAAACAATAAGTGGTGACAAACGCGGGCTCCAGAGTGCATGGCCTGGAGTTGGGTCCTCGCCTCACGGTCACTTCCTGCATGACCTGAGCAAGTTATTCAACCACTCTGGGCCTCAGCATCCCCAACTGTAAAAGAGAGTGTAGCTCATTCTGAGGTTCAAATGAGGGTCTAACTTTTTTTTTTAAGGAGAAAACATACCCAGTCATCATGCTTATGAACTACAAAAGGATCTGTACATCTGAGACTGATGTCACCTCGTGTCAGCTGTACTCAAAAACATTTTTTGAAAAAGGAGAAAACATGTGCGTCAATTACATAACACAAGTTCGAAAGAGATTTTCTTTTTTTTTAATGTTTATTTTTGAGAGAGAGAGAGAGAGAGAGCAAGTGAGCATGAGCGGGGGAGGGGCAGAGAGAGAGGGATACACAGAATCCGAAGCAGGCTCCAGGCTCCGAGCCGTCGGCACAGAGCCCGACGTGGGGCTCGAACCCACGAACCGTCAAGATCATAACCTGAGCCAAGGTCAGATGCTCAACTGACTGAGCCACCCAGGTGCCCCTCAAAAGAGGATTTCTGAGAGAACTTTTAACATCCTTTGGAAGTTCGGAGGAGGGAGACGATCTCTGGCTAGAATGGACTACGGAAGTTTGGTTTGGGATCTTGCGAAGAACTCATAGTAGCTCTGAGTTTTTAGCGTTTACTCTGTTCCAGGAATTGTGCTAAGCACCTTGAATCTTTATTATAAGAGTGGCGTCCTTTATTAGGCTGGATTATGTTTTTAAACCTTCTCTCCAATCCTCTGAGGCTCTAGCATGGATTATCCTGGCTTCTTAGATGGCAACGAGGCCTCGCCCCAGGTCAGCCAGCATGCGAGGGGTGAGAAAGGAATGCACGTCGGGTCTGGCTGCCTCCAGCGTCCCCACCAGCGGGTCACCTGCAAGCAAACCTCAACCCCAAGCGGACAGTTCATGGCGCCAGGACGTTGCCCTGGTGTCGCTGATCCACAGAGCGATCCCCCTTCTGCGAGGAATTTAACTCGAAAGTAAATTTGCATCCTGTGAGGCCACAGCACCACAGCCTAAAAAGAAGCAGGTCCGGAAGGGTGTTGGGCGGCAGAAGCCAGCTAGCATAACACAAGGGGCAAGAGGCTGCGGAATCAACCCATCGTGGCTTCCAGCCCCAGCCTTGCCACTTACTAGCTGCGTGTGACCTCGAGTAAAGCGTGTGGCCTCACGAAGCCTCGGTTTTGTCATCTTTAAAATGAAAATGGTGAGAGTACCGACATTTCCGGGTGGCCGCGAAGATCCCAGGAGATGCCGCTTGCGTGTACTAAACCTCAGTAGAAGGGTCCTCGTCACCATCATCAAGGTGCCAGTTCAGTGGCACAGAGGGGTCTCTATCACGTCTGCTTGTCCTGAAAGTTGGAGCCATCCTGTCAGCCTTCCTGTGTAGGGACTTCCTTGCTGGCCTGGAGGAGGCCACAGAACAGATGGGCAGCTCCGGGGGGACACTTTCTTGGAGCTTCGACCTCCCAAGGGAGCTGCCAAGTGAAAAGACAATTACTAGCGATGAAGGCTGAATCCTTTGTGTGCTGGTCCATCAGGGACTGGACCCGGGCCACCCAAGTCATTTGTCATCTGCTAATGGGGCTGATCAATGGCCAGAGGGTGGAAGCCGGGGGGGGGGGCCGGCGGTGGCGGGGGGGGGTTGCTTACTGCTCACAGCCACCAGATCCACACTGTGGCCTTCAGGATGACTGCGCTGGCAAGGTTATTTTATTTTTTTTTTTTTCTCAAGAATGGGTGCTATATTTCACAGATAGGTTCCTGCTGCTTCTGAATGCAGAAAAGTCCAGGAGTTTATTTATCTATTTATTTAATGCTTATCTTTGAGAGACAGAGGGAGAGACAGTGTGAGCAGGGCAGGGGCAGAGAGAGAGGGAGACAGAGAATCCAAAGCAGGCCCCTCGCTGCCAGCACAGAGCCAGACGGGGGCGGGGGGGGGGGGGGCTCGGACCCACGAACCGTGAAATCATGACCTGAGCCAAAGTTGGATGCTCCACCGAATGAGCCATCCAGGTGCCCCGGAAAGTCCATGAGTTTAATCCACATGCGCGTTTAAGTTGAAGTCTGATCACTAATCTAACCCGCTTTGCAAGATGGTCTGTAAGGAACCGCCGGGGCCGCACTCTCCTCCAGCTCCCTCTCAGGACCACACTGATGTACAAAGGCCTCTTTGCCTCCCTCGGACTCTCAGGGTCCAGTCGGCTTTCTCCACTTCTCTGCACCTGCCACTGCCCAGTGTTTACCCCCTACAGCTGGGTGCAGAAGGGGACCTTTTCCCCAGGCCCCATTTCTTTTTTTCTTTTTCTTTAATTAAAAAATTAAAGGGGCGCCTGGGTGGCGCAGTCGGTTGGGCGTCCGGCTTCAGCCAGGTCACGATCTCACGGTCCGTGAGTTTGAGCCCCGCGTCAGGCTCTGGGCTGATGGCTCGGAGCCTGGAGCCTGTTTCCGATTCTGTGTCTCCCTCTCTCTCTGCCCCTCCCCCGTTCATGCTCTGTCTCTCTCTGTCCCAAAAATAAATGGACGTTGAAAAAAAAAAATTTTTTTTTTTAAATTAAAAAAAATTTTTTTTTTTTTACATTTATTCATTTTTGAAAGAGAGGGAGAGAGAGAGACAGAGTGTGAGCAGACAAGGGGCAGAGAGAAGGAGACAGAATCCGAAGCAGGCTCCAGGCTCTGAGCTGTCAGCACAGAGCCCGACACGGGGCTCGAACCCACAGACCGTGAGATCATGACCTGAGCTGAAGTCGGACGCTTAACCGGCTGAGCCACCCAGGTGCCCCTAGAAGAACTTGTTTTTAAGTTTATTTAGTTTTGACAGAGACAGTGAGTGGGGGAGGGGCAGAGCGGGAGAGAGAGAACCCCAAGCAGACTGTGCACGTCCGCATGGAGCCCAAGGCAGGGCTCGAACTCACAGACCGCAAGATCATGACCTGAGCCCAAACCAAGAGTCGGACGCTTAACCGACTGAGGCCACCAAGGCATCCCCCTCACCAGGCCTCCTTTCTCAAAGCTTCTGAAGAACACGGGCCTTTGCTCTGGGGAACTAGACAGAAGACAAGAAAATAGTGAGCGTGGGAAGAAAATTGCAACCCTAGGAAACCTTACTTCCTGTACTTACAGCCTGTACTTCCTGCTTAGGCAGGGTGTAAAGTGGGGGGAGTTCAGGGACCAGACCCTTGTCACCTTGTGCGTGGCAGACGGTCCTCCACGGAGTCATCATCTCCCCTTCCCGACACCAGTTGGAGGGGCAATTGTAGAAGAAAAGTGCACACGTTTATTTTCTCTTACCTTGTGAGCTTCTTGAGCTCAGATATGCTTTTGACTTCTTTCAAAACACAGTGGGCATTTAATAAATGTTGACCGACCAAACTCCCCTCACGTGAGCCCCCTGGGACTCCGTCTTGGAAGGAGACCGTATTGATACATTTTGGTTGGAAGGTATGGGTTCGCTTAATCATAGGCTTTCACGAGACATTTAAAAAACACAATGGTGATCGGGGCGCCTGGGTGGCTCAGTCGGTTAAGTGGCCGACATCGGCTCAGGTCATGATCTCACGGTCTGTGAGTTCGAGCCCCGCGTTGGGCTCTGTGCTGACAGCTCAGAGCCTGGAGCCTGTTTCAGATTCTGTCTCCCTCTCTCTGACCCTCCCCCATTCATGCTCTGTCTCTCTCTATCTCAAAAATAAATAAATGTTAAAAAAAAAAAAATTAAAAAAAACAACAACGGTCATAGATGGTATTATGTTTAATAAAATAAGGTACCTTTGAGGTTTCTTACACTTTCATCAAACATTAGTGAATACCCGTCAAAATCTCCACTTCACCTTTAAGCCTCACCTGAAATGAAATTTGGATCACCCAGCGATATGTACACTCTGATTTGTCTTATAATGGGAGGCGCTCAAAGCATTGTCTTCAGAACCCAACAGACTGGTTCAAATCCTGTTACTTAAAAAGCTGTATGACCTTAAAATTTTTGCTTACCTTCTTTGGCTGTAAGTTTTCCTTTTCTTCTTTTTCTTTTCCTTCCCCCCCCCCTAAAATAAAGAGTTTTGAGCATTCAACAACATCTCCACGGACCACGCATGGCCAGCACAGAGTGCTATTGACAACTGAGAACTCAACAGAGAGTTCATTCATTTGCTCAACGAACACACGTTGGGTCTTTGCCATGCACGTGTCATGGCCGATCATGACCCTGCCCCCGTCCTCAGTTTACGCTCTAATGTTAGAGCTTATAGTTTTGTGCTAGTTAACACGGTCAAGTCCGGCCTTTCACGGGAATATTATTTTTTGAAGTGGGTTTAGTGACCCAAGAGCAAAAGACTTCCTTGTTCCTGTCAGATCCTTCCTCCCACCTACCCCACCTGCTCTCACCAGACATTACCAAAAACTGTATGTGGACGAATGGGAACAACATTTAGGTTTTGATGAGGTGATGTCTGGTTTTTTGTTTTTAAATTAAATATCACAGGTAAATTGCTAGTCTGTGCCAGAAACCAAAATGCAGACATCGCCACCATTTCTAAGAGAACCGCGTCAGCCCAGCCTGTGTCCCCTGGAGGGTGGGCCCCCCCCCCCCCACTCCCTCAGGTAGTAATCAAGAAAGAAATAAGCCCTGGTAACCAGGATGTGATGCATGGCGCTTTATTACACATTCTTTGCTTTCCCCTCGAGCATGTTTTCTGTTGAATTTCTTTAAGCTTCTGCACACAGTTCAGAGGGTAATACCATTAATTAGACCAACAAGGTAATGTAATGAAAGGTATGAGCCTTTACAGTGCATGAGATTTATCCCTGATTAACAGAGGAGCCCCTCCCATTGTGAAGCTTTGGTCTGTACTATCTGAGGATAATGCTACGATTGTAATTAAAACTGGGGAAGACATTTCACCCTTCCCCGCAAGTGGAAGACGAACGGTTGAAAAGCAGAGGAGCCAAACTCATCACTTAGAGAAGTCAAAGAGATATTCCAAAAAAGCCCCAAAGAGGCTTGACTTATAATTAGCAACCCAAAGACTGCCAGTGATATTACACATCAATCTTTGTGGAAGAAAAAAACTTTACGATTATTTTGACAAGATGGAGTTTTGACTGAAGTTGAGGGAAGCTAAAGGCGTTGCTTGAAAATGTAATTATGTGAAGTTTTCCATTATCTTCCTCCCTTTCAAAAGTCTCTCGACCCAGCAGGCGATTAGACGTGAAAGAGGGCAGGCAGGTTTGTGGGGTGCACAGTGTGATTTCTTCCCAAGGACACACACACCTGGTGTGAGGTACTGTTTCCAGCTTTCTTGGAAAGGACAGGAGGTGGGGTGGGAACGGTCAGTCTGGCTGATGAAGGGATCTGGACGTTGTCAACAGCTGTCTCTTCTCCGTGGCTGCCCCCATGTTCATTCCCAGACAACCCGTTGGTGTTTTTTTGCCTTTGCGGGGGGACCTAAGAGATTCTTAGGGATGTTTGACAGGTCATAGATTTCCATCCCGAGGCTCTTGTCCTCTGAGTATAGACTTGAGCCAGGAGACTTGGTGCAGCACATAAGAATCCTTTCCTTCCCCATCACACCTGGTGGAGCTGCAGAATCAAGGCACCAGCCAGTCGGACAGAGCCCCGCTGGGAACACACAAGTGCCACCAGAGGCCTTGTGTTCTGCCCTGGTCCTCTCGGGCTGTCTGTGCACCTTCTGCTGAATTCGTGACTGTCGGCTGTCAATCAAACGGCACCATTATTTACATTCATCAGAGTTTAGATTCTGGCACACTCGCTAAGTGCCAGGCGGGGATGATCATGGAAAGCCTCAGCCATTAGCGGGTAAAGCTAGCTGTCATCCTAACAGCTCGCTTTTGTGGAACACTTAAGCCTGCACTCCCCCGGAAGCAGCATCGTTGACACGGATTCTCGAAGCAGACCACTGTGCTGCTCAGCATACCCACGTGGCCGGTAAGAAAGCAGAGGTCCAGGCAGGTCAAGCGACGTGCCCAGCGACACCGAGGTCCCGGAGACAGAGCCAGGCTCTCTGCTCCTCTCCAGGGCCACCGCCCCGGCTGGGGGGCTCAGCATCTCTCTGCCACAGCCCCCTCCGGCCCCTGACACCTCACTGTGGCCCCCGAGGCACTGTAGCGCCTGCCCTGGCTTTCTCCCTACCGTGGTCCGCGTTCCGGCCACACCGAGATTCTCGCATCCTCTCCCAGATTTCTCGAGGCTGCTCGTGCTGTCTGCAGTCCTGTTCCCTGTTCTCCACGCAGAAAACTCCCACTGGCCATGAAGTGGTGCTTCCAGGAGGCCTTCCAGACTCCCAGACACGGAGCCCCTCCTGCGTGCTCCCGCGGCCGGCTCTAGTAAATATATATCGAACATCTGCTGGGTTCCAGGTGCTGCTGGAGTCCTGGGAGATGAAGCGGTGAACAGCAGGGAAAGCAGGGGAGAGACACTGTAAATAAATGTGTGAGGCACATAAGCAGGCGAAGGGGGACGGAGCGAGGGTGGAGAGGGAGCTCCTTTAGGTCAGGGGTCAGGGAAGGCCCCGTGCAGAGAGCGGAAGGGAGTGAAGCATTCAGCCTTGTGGATGTGCAGGGGACAAGCATCTGAGCGGAAGGAAAAGCAGGTGCACGGGGCCGTGAGGCTACAGCCGCTTGGCGTGTCTGAGGGAGGAGGCTCAAGCAAGTAGGAGAGGAGGCGGGAAGAAATGCGGGCAGAGGGGCAGCTGGGCCACGGCCTGCAGAATGGCCGAGAACGGGGAGCTCGGGAATCTGGGGAGCCGGACCAGGTGCTGCCGCACGGGCCCACTCACTACGCTGAGCTCGGGGTTTAACAGACTCGACCCTCCCTCCCTTTGTGTTGCCGTCGGTTTACTGTGTGGTCTTCCCGCTGCTTCCCGTGAGCTCCGTGAAGGCAGGCAGGGCCCGGGTCTAGTTGATCCACCACGGTATCCGTAGGGCCTTCACAGCCCTGCCTCCTAGAAAGTGCCCAACAGATACGTCTGGTTCCCAGACCAGCCTGCTTCCTCTTAGACGCCAGAGCCATTAGCGAAGCGGAGGGGCGGGGCTGCTCGTGTTCCGGGTCATGTGATCCTCCCCCAAATTACAACCGACCAAAGGGGAGCTGGGCACCTAAGCGTGGCCTGTGCTGTGCAGAGTGCATCGGGGGCATGGGGAGGAGGCCGCTCGTAGGGGGACACCGCCACTCATCAGGCCCCTCCCCCGGAGACACTGTGGGCAAGACGCCTGTGAAACTCTCTCCTCCTCCCCCCGTCTGACTCTCTTGCCCTCTCCTTCCCAGGAAACGGGCAGCACCCATCCACTACTCGGGAACACATTCGGTGTCTTCTCTGAAGTTATTTTCTCCTTTTGCGACGGGTCACCCCAGTCCCCGCTGCTGGGCAAAGTGCACAAAATGCACCTGGTCCTCAGCTTTGTACTTCTGCGGCGGGGAAGGGCGGGGGGGACTGGCTTTGGCGGGAAGGGGGGTGGGGGGACGGGGCGGGGGAGCGTCCTGTGTGCCCTGTGTGCGTATGGATTCTGTGGGTTGGCTTGAAAGGATGACCTTTTGTTGGCGGAGCAATTTTAGTTTTCGTTGGCGCCCAAGACAAAGCAGGCTTTCAACCCACCCGCAGCATATAGGCGGCCAGGATTTTTTTCAATGAGATTGTAGGAAATTTGCCAAGTCGTTTGGGGCCTGTAAATTAGGCCTTGTTTAAAAATTTAGATAAAGCCCGATGTGAGAGCGAAATGCTTTCATAACACGAAACGGGAATCACGCTGAAAACCCCTTTCAAGTTAAATGGAACCGTTCTCGGGAAGCACAGGGACATGAAATGCTTCAAATGTCAAAAGAGTTCTCATTTATTGTCCCAAGTGAAACGAAGGCGTTTTATGTGGCTTTCTAGTTGAGACGCACATGTAAATGGAATTCGTTTGGAGAATGCCCCTCCTGTTTCGGAATCCGTTGTCACAGACCTGCCTGATTCCATCCCATCTGTGCTGTAACCCCGCGAGGGGTGGGTCCCCCCGTCCCCGGTGTCCCGAGAGGAGGAGAGCCGTTCTGTGATGTGCGCCCCTGCCACCAGCATGGCATCTTTCAGCCACAGCCAAACTGGAAGTATTGTCACGTCTTCAACTTGCCTTCCGAAGAGGCCAATTGTTGGACCGTCTGGAGGGGGTCTCGTGGATAACCAGTGAAAGGTGTCGGGGTTGGCTTCTGTGGGTTAGTGTCTGCCATTGTTAGGAAGCCTTTGTCCTTTCTCTGAGAGCCTTTCTGTACCCTGGCTCCCTTATTTACCACTGCTCTCTATGGAGCTCCCTTCCCCATGGGCTGATTCCTTTGATGGGCCGCTGTGTTGCTTAGGATGTATTAGTTGCAAGGAACAGAAACTCGCAAGTTTAGACTGGCTGCAATGGTAAGGGGCTCTCACGACGGAAAAACGTCCAAGGCTTCCAGCACTTTCTGTGCACGTCCATTTAAGCCTCTGGTGCAGCTCGGCTCAGCTGACCAAGCCCCGCCTCCTCTCGGCCTCCTCAGTGTCCATTCCAAAGGCCACACGGGTCTTTACCCTTCCTGCCCCAGGATGGCCACCGCCGGCTCCAGAGTAGCTTGCTTCCTCACTCACATCCAGTGGGCAAGAGCTAACTCTTGTCCGATCTTCAGGAAAAAGTCCCGGACTTAGGTCTGGCTGGATCAGAGGCGGTTCCTGAAGCAGGGACGGCGGAGGGGCGAGGGAAGAGTTCAGGTGGATCGTGCCGTTTCCTTCCCCCTAAAGCCGCGAGCTCTGGACTGCTGGTATGCTGTGGCATGCTGGTAAATGTTTAACAAGTGACTCTCCCAGAAACAAGAAGAGAGGCAAAAGTAATAATAATAATAACAATAATACTAACGCAGGATTGGCCGGTTCCTGGGGTGTAAATCATCCTGCCATGGATGATTTTAAGCAACGGATGTAATACCACTGAACAAACACTTGGGAACAGAAGCACATTCATAATTGGCTCTCAGGCCAGTGCCGCAGGGTGACCCTTCCTCCAATGTCTGCGGACCGCACAGAGGGCAGTACGGGTCCCCAAGCCAAAAGCAGAGAAAGGGAAAAGGTGTGGATGTGGGGGGCCCTCAATCCGGCCAGCCGCAGCATGCCCAGGCTTCTCTCCTGACCCTGCATCAGCCTGGTCCTTCCCAGGCCAACATGAAGCCCACTGCCAGCCTCTCTGTACCTGTGGATAGTGGAGACAGTTGAACTTGGACTAGAAAGTCAAGCTGGGGCCCCCGGGCAAGTCCTTGGACCTTTCTTGGTAGCTTCAACCATAAAAAGATTGTAGGAATCGCCTCTCCCCCGAAGGGCCACCGTGAAGATCAGACGAAATGCCACCTGCGTGTCCAATGTATCTCTCACGCCATGGGGACCACAGTTCAACACCAAGTGTAGTCCAGACAGGCCTGGGTTCAAATCCCGGCACTGCTGTGTATGAGCTGTGTGACTGTGGAGAAGATCCTTAACCTCTGTGAAGCTTTGTTTTCTCATCAGTAAAAATGAAGGAGAACAATGGACCTTATCTGGAAGGGTTGTTGCAAACATTGAATAAGATAAAGCATATGAGGGCACAATAAAGGTAAAAGTCGTTGTTTTTTATAATTTCACAGCTAGTACATACTGATTACCCCCACACCCTGCAATCCCCTGCTCTTCCGGCAGCAGCCTCCAGTTTTTGTTTTGGAGGTCCGTCTTTCCCTGGCGTTTAGGCTCGGAGGTTCATGGAACATCCCCTATCCCCACCTCACCCCACGTCCTGCTGTTTAAGCCAAAGAGTATAGTTACATCCCGTCACCACTGTTACTAGTTTAGAGGTCCAGTCAGAATTCATCCAGGAGCTTCTGTGAAAGCTACTAAGAAGTGACTCGTTCTGCACCGAGACCCGGAAGACCAGAAGGGTGGAGCTGCTGCATCCATTTTGCCACCATGAGGTAGGAGCCGAGTAGTGTATGTATGAGCCGACAGGTGGCGGGAGCTACAGGCGTTTGAGTCTTGGCTCAAGAACCTCATCCTCGGATATTTCGCCCCTATATTCGGTTTATTCTTAAGCTAGTGAGGGCTGGGAATTTTCATCAGTTGCAACCACGAGACTCCTGTCGGGCACATTACAGCTGGAGAAAAAGCCTCAGAAAGTGGCGCAGGCAGGAGGGCGTAGCGGTGCCCGGGGTGGTGCAGCAGAGACACCCGCCAGGCTCTCCGGCTCCAGATCCTGTTTCCTCCCACCCCAGGCTCTGCCACTACCTCCACAGGATGTTTCTCGAGCTTCCAGCTGGCGGCCCTGGCGTGCACGGTGGAGAAGTGTGACTCCAGACTGTGCACGTGGCAACTTCTCCGGCGTCCTTGCGAGAGAGCTCGAGCACGCGAGCCTGCAGCCTCGGGCTGGTTGGATTTGTCCCAGGGAATCGAGTGGAGGAAATTCCCAGACAGTCCATTCCCCTGCGTCGTCGAGGGAGCCTGCGGGTATAATGCACCTTTGTGGGTTGTGTGTGTGAAGCACTGTGCCGTTTTCATAAAGGAAGACAGAAGAGTCGTGAGTGAGACCTTGGGGTCGACTCTCTTAGTGTCTCAGCACACATTCTGGCAAGCACCCCCAGGTTTTTAATAAATGTTATTTTGATTGGGCTTTGAAGTTTGGAGACGACAAAGTGACACATTTTCACAGTTCCCTGTCAAACCAAAGCATGACTGCCAAACTGTTAAGTTAAAAAAAAAAAAAAAAAAAGGCAGGAAAGGGAGCAGCTTGCGTGAAACATCTCCATTGCAGTTTCAAGGTTCTTGGGGGGGGGGGGCTTTGCCTTCCCCCCGCTATCATCTACAGGTACATTTAATGTCGTGGTGCTTCCTGGGGTGGCTGACGGTGGGGTGGAATCTCAGGAGAATGTTTGCAAGAGTGTTGTAGTCAAAAGGCACTGTCGAGGGAGGGTGTTTTCATTTTAAAACAAACTTTTATAGGGCCGCCTGGGTGGCTCAGGGGGTTAAGTATCCGACTTCGGCTCAGGTCATGATCTCGCAGTTCGTGAGTTCGAGCCCCGCATCAGGCTCTGTGCTGATGGCTCAGAGCCCGGAGCCTGCTTCGGATTCTGTGTCTCCCTCTCCCTCTGCCTCTTCCCCGCTCGCACTCTGTCTCTCTCTCTCTCAAAAATAAATAAATGTTAAAAAAAAATTTAAACAAACTTTTATGAAGCATGGCATCTCTCTAGTGGTTTCTTTGTGGGAAAATTAGATGTGAATCCCTTTATAAATGGAAAAATCCTTCTATGGAGGAAAGAATCACCCCGGTGTCTTCGTCAGAAAATGCCTCCGCCGTAAAAGCTAGATTAGCGACACATACATAATGAAGAACAACCTGTGTCGAGAAGTAGCCTGAAGATTAATGGCACAGGTTCCAAAGTGTTCTGAGAAAGTCGAACAAGCCTCCAGCGGGAGAATCCTTCCTTTTGGAGAAACCTTTCCTTTATTTTATGCTTTGGTTTGTTCATCTCACTTCTGGTCATTTTCCTGCCCCACCCCCTGCCCCCCGAAGCGGCAGGTAATGATCCCCTCCTACGCAAGTGATCGTGCATTGCTCTGAGCCAGGGCTGGACAAACGAAGCCAAGAATCCAAGTAGAGGACCCTGTAGAGGCCCATCGTTTGGCCTCATCCCACCGGCATCACCCGCGTGCCTGACTTGACCACCTCGCCTTGGAGGAAGAGCCTGGTGTGGGGTGTGGCTGGCCCCGAACAAACTGATCACCAGTACTGGACCAGAAGAGTAACTCAAGATACTCACCTGTGATATAATAGATGGTGCCCTACTTGGGAGGGGGAGTGAGACACGACCTCAGATGATCAGATCTCCTGGTTTTGAGACGCTGTGGTACGCAGCATCACGGCCCCCCCCCCCCCAGAGACGTCCGTGTCCTCATCCCCCAAACCTCACATGGCAGAAGGGCCTCTGCAGATGTGAGGTGAGATGATCGTGCATTGTCTGGTGGGCCCAGCGTGCCCGCGAGAGCCCTTATGAGAGGAAGGCGAGACGAGCAGAGGCAGAGAAGGAGGTGTGTTGTTGGAAACAGGTCAGAGAGATGTCCCTGCTGGAAGGGGCCACGAGCCAAGTCATGTAGGCGGCCCTAGCAGCTGGAAGAGTCGAGGGAATGGATTCTCCCCCGGGGCCTCCAGACGCATGCCGCCTTGCGACACCTTGATGCGAGCCATGGAAGGCACATTTTCAGACTTTTTTTTTTTTTTTTTAAGGCACTGAGTTTGTGGTAATTTGTTACAGCAGCGATAGGAAACTAATACAGACATCCGCTGTCAAAGGCATTAAAGTAACACACACCCCTGGGCTCTCAGATCACAGAACATAATTCATGCTTTCTTTGATGATGCAGAAGACACTTTAGGCCCCTACCGTGCCTTGGGCACATGCTTCTGAAAATACGTTTCTGTTACATTAGTGCCGCTTAAGAAAGAGCTTGAACTGATGGGTTGTGAAACTCGCCTGCTTCTCCCGTACTGTTTGAAAAAACAACAACCACAAAAGACGATCATTTGGAGTGGGAAGACAAATACCTCAGGTGCTTACCCCAGAGCCTCACAGAGTTGTGAGCTGTCCCGTCCTGAGTTCTGTGTCATCGTGCCTAGTTCCGTCGCCCTCCAAGGGTGCCACCGATGTGTCCGATGCTATGAGGCAGGAGAACCAGGGTAAATACGGGGTTTGCAGAAAGGGGGACCCATACTTCTCCCTCTCTTTGCATGCCTGTTTCTCATTAACATCCCGAGGCGTTATGCGTGTGCGTCCAGAAGGCAGTGGCTGCCATTGACTGTAAAATAAGCCAGTGCACAACAGTCTGGGCTCACAGACACTATGCTCACACTTGAACTATTCCTCCCCCCAGGGAACTTTCTCCCCAGCGAATATATCATATACTTCCTGACTCTATTTTTTTTTTGTTTTATAAAGCCTGGCTGATAAAAGATGAAAAGATCACTAAGGATTTCTTCTCTTTTGGCTTAAAATTTTCCATCTCATAACCACACGTGGAGAATCTGTCTTCAAAAATGGATTATGTGTTGGCAGGAGGTTGGATGTTTCAGTCCTCGTGTCACTGCAGGATGCCTGCCGCACCATAAACGAAGCCTATGCATTATGTCTCCCGGGCCGTGGTCACTCAATCACAGCAACATGAAGGCGGGGCGAAGGTGGGGGGGGGGGGAACCCGGCCCTTGGGCACTGTGTGGGGAGCTCTGCCTGCATTTGGGGCAGTGGGTCTAGACAGCTCCGCTTCCTTCCCCCCACCATTCAGTTACATCCTGTTTATGCAGCCCGGCACAGGCTGGCTTTGTTTGGTAAGTTGCCTTCTATAAGGGATGGCTAGCAGGGCAGGCCAGGGCTCTCTGACGAGCTCACTGTGGGCTTTGGAGGGGCTCCTAAAGGTCACCTAGTGCTGGCAAAGAAGGTTGCTAGGGCTAGAATGCACTTCATGTTTCCAGCCCATTTTTCAACGTTTATTTATTTTTGGGACAGAGAGAGACAGAGCATGAACGGGGGAGGGGCAGAGAGAGAGGGAGACACAGAATCGGAAACAGGCTCTAGGCTCCGAGCCATCAGCCCAGAGCCTGACGCGGGGCTCGAACTCACAGACCGCGAGATCGCGACCTGGCTGAAGTCGGACGCTTAACCGACTGCGCCACCCAGGCGCCCCATCCAGCCCATTTTTCTACTTCAGCAAGAATCCACTCAGGGGATAGGTAAGTTTGCAAATTTGCCCTGACTTACTGTGCACATGTAATAAGAAGACGACGGAGGAGGAGGAGGAGGAGGAGGAGAAGGAAGAGGAGGTGAAGGAGGAGGAAGAGGAGGAAGAGGAGGAGGAGGAGGAGGAGAAGAAAGGAAGGAAGGAAGGAGGTTAAGCGGCTCAGAAATGGGGCTGTGGAGTCCAGCTGCTTAAGGTAGAACTTGGCTTTGCCTTGTAACAGCCGCATGAACTTGGACAAGTCCCCCAGCCTGCAGGTGTCAGTTTCCCCACTTGTAGTATGGTGGGGGAGGGGGATGAGAATGGTACCCACCCCACAGGTATTACGGTGAGGGGGGTGAGGGGGGTGAGGGGGATGGAGCGAATGCCAAGCTGTTTGCATTGGCTCATGCTGAGTGTTCAGTAAATATTAGCTTTTTGTTGTTGCTGCTGCTGTTAATTGGGTGAGATGAGGTAATAGATTAGTTAAGCCCAAGGCTCTGAATTCTACAAATCCTCTGTGCCGGCTCCTGGCACTGGGGCTTTGGGCCAGTCCCTGACTGCCCTGACTGGGGTTCCCCAGTACAGCCATACAGCCGTGAGGGATCAATGTGAGATACCTGGTCAGGGCCGGCACCTAGGTAGCCAGAAGGAAGTCACGGCTTCCTTTCGCCACTCTTCCTACGCCCCCTGCTGCTACCACTGTCATTAGTAACAGGGTGGCTCTTAGGCCTCCTTAAATCATCCTGACCCTTTTGCCGTGTTCTCTACGGGGACCCCAGCAACTGTAACCCACCGGTACTTATGGGTTTTCCCTGCTTCAGGTGTAGCTGTATCTGTGTTGTAGCTGATGTGAAATAATCAGACCAGCGGTTCCCAACCATGGCGATTTGGCAATGTCCGGAGACAGTTTTGGGATGTCACAACTAAGAGGGGGGGTGCTGGTATCTAGTGGGTGGGGGGCCAGGGATGCTCCTAAAATCCCGACAATATATTAGGACAGCCCCTGACCCCAAAGGTCAACAGTCCAAGGTTGAGAAACCCTGAACTAGATGATCTCACAGGTGACCTATCGGTTGCCCGCACCCTGATTTGCTTTATTCCGTCGATTTGTTGTATTTCCTTATTCCAGTGTCTGTTTACATTGAGGTTTGTCGGCATATGGAAAGTCACGGTTGCCCAGGAAGGTAAAGGGTAAAAATGTCCTCTGTCCCCGTTCTTGTATCTCAGTCTCAATGCATCCAGTCCAAAGGAAGGAGGAGAGCAGGCCCTGAGGGCAGAGTAAAAGGAGGGAGGGTGTAGGTGGGGCCCTGGACCCAGGATTCTGGCCCCCTGTCCACCTCTCTGGGCTTCAGGTTTCCCATCTGGCAAACGAAGGGGTGGGACCAGATGGAAGTTGCCATTCGGCTCTAAAATTCCTAATTAGAACTTTAAAATCAGATGGCCACCCTGTCAAGGTCCTGGTGGAGACTAACTTGCATGGTGGAGACGGTGGTGTCTGATCCTCCCCACCCCCGCCTCCTCCAAAAGGAGGTGAAATGAATTGGAGTCACCTGTGTGCCTTACCTGGAGCCCTTGGGATTGGAGAGCCCTTGGGGTTGGAGGCTGCTTGTGTTGGTTGGGCGTTTCTGGCTCTCCTCTGTCCCTAAAAACCCTTACCGTCATGACAGTGACAGCAGCTGGCAGCTTCGGGAGCCAGGCGCCATCACTTCTCCCGCCTTACAGATGGGGAAACTGAGGCACGGTTGTTGATCACAGGTGGGAGAGCTGGGCAGTCGGAGTCTCCCCCACAAAGTAAGACACGATCACTCCCAAGTTGCAAGAAGCGATCCCTTCCCCGGCAAGCCCGTGCACACGCTTTACTACTCAGCTAAATTTCAGATGAAGCTCATTGGTGAGATGCCACCCTCCTTAGGAGGGGAGAGAGAAGACCAGAGGGAATATAGAGGGGAACTAGCCGAAGTTATATATTGCTCCCCCCCCCACCCCCCCAAATGCATGCTCGTGTGATCGAGGGGAAATCCGACCTGAGGTTCAGACGTTTCACAGGGAGATGAAACCCTGAGAGCTCTGATTTCAAAGGGGTCCCTCTGAAGAGGCTGGCCCCTGGTGACGCTTCACACAGGCTGCCTGGAGAGCCCGTCCAGCCCCAGCTTTCTCATTCCTTTGTTAGCCGGCTGTGTGTTCTCTCTGCGACGGGACTCCCCCGTACCTTGGAGGTGTAATGGGAGGCGTGCAGTGAACATAGAACTAGAATAACCTGGGTAGAGCTCATCAGAAAGGGCAAGAGGTGATAGAAATGGGGCCAGGCAGAGTCACCGTCGGCATGATTCTCGTCAAAGGAATATCATGATACGAGCTTTCACGTTTTTACTGAGCACCTACCACGTGCCAGGTACCAAGCTAAGTTCTTTGCTGGCGTTAACTGTTTCAGCGTCCCAACAGCCCCAGGGGGCAGGTGGGAGGAAAGCTGAGGCTCAGAAATGTCACAGGGCTCACCAAGGCCACAGGGTGGGACGCGGTGGGCACACAGGTAGCTTGAGCAGGACCCGCGCTTTCGGTCACCCTCCTCAGATACCTCTCACTGGCTCTCTGTGCAGTCATCCAAGAGCTTTTATAAGTGACGGTACCCGGACTCCACCTTCCAAAGCTTCTGCTTAGTTAGTCCTGGATGGGGCCTAGGCATGGTATCATTTTTTTTTTTTAACTCCCCAGGTGATTGTGTGGGGAGCCAGGGTTAAGAACCAGTCACGTATAGGGCACCTGGGTGACTTGGCTGGCCGAGCGTCTGACCCCGGCTGAGGTCATGATCTCATGGCGTGTTGAGTTTGAGCCCGGCATTGGGCTCTGTGCTGACAGCTCAGAGCCTGCAGCCTGCTCTGTAATCTGTCTTCCTCTCTCTCTCTGCCCCTCCTCAGCCTATGCTCTGTCTCTCTCTCACTCTCTCAAAAATAAATAAACATTGGTAAAAAAAAAAAAAAAAAAAACCAGTCATGTATAAATGTGAGTGTGAATCTGTGTATATGAACACGTGTGTGTGTGTGTTTGTATCTCAGTGTGTTGTATTAGTTTCTAAGTGCTGTTGTAACAAAGTCCTAAATCTGGGTGTCTTAAGAGAACAGAAACGTATTCTTTGTCCGTTCTGGAGGCTCTGAGGGAGAGTCTGTTCCGGGCCCGTCTCCCAGCTGCTGGTGGCTACGAGCAGTCCCAGTGTCCTTGGCTCCGAGGCTCACCATTTCTGTCTCTGCCTTCGTGTCCCCATGGTGCTCTTGTTGGGTGTCCTTGTCTCTCTCCATAGGTCCGTTCCTCTTCTTATAAATAGGGTGCCAGTCATTGGATGTAGGGCCCTTATTAGTCCAGTAACTCATCTCAACTGATCACACCTGCAAAGAACGAGTTCCGAATGAGGTCACATTCTGAGGTTCCCAATGGGCAGGAATTTTGGAGGGACGCTATTTAACCCACCGTGTCTGTGTGCCTGGGTACGCGTGCGTGCGCAAATCACTGAGGGTGTGTTAAGAATGGCTCTCCTCTCGAGACCTGTAAGGCCCTGGCCACAGTAGAAAACCATCGTGTGTGTTTCTGGAGAGTCAGCAGGGAGACGGGTCCTCTCCCCAAAGATGGGGTTGAGTGTTCCTCTTGAATGGGTCTTGGGTCCTTCTACTTCTCCATCTACGGGCCACTCCCCCATCCAGGCCGCCATCGTCTGTCGTCCGCATGGACAGCAGCAACCACCCCATCGGTCTCCCTGCCTCCCGCCTTGCAGACTCTGCAAGCCCCCACTTACACCATTCCACACAGTTCATTGTGAACCAGCAGCCAGTCTTCTAAATGCCAAAGCTAAACTTGTTACTTCTCCGCCAAGGCCCTTCAGTGGATCCTGTTGTCCTCCTGAGAGCCTTTCCAGTCTCTCTGTCCAACATCACCTAGTGCTCTCCCCATCATGAAGGTGCTTCTGTGCCGGAAGCACATCTCCTGGCTCTTTTCTTCAGGACCTCTGTGTGGTCCCTCTGCCTGGAAGGCGGGACAGATGCCATCTCAGGGACCCCAAAGGCTGATGCGCTCAGGCAGGTCTGTGATCCCCCCGGGGGCCCCGCAGACAGCATAGAGTAAGCCAAGGAGAGTCCTGTTTGGGCCTCTCCTTGAGACCTTGAGTCGGGCAAAGAAACTAGTAAATAACCCCACTGAGATTCCTCCAGCCACTTTCCAAGCTGGAAATGAAATGACCAGCTGTAAAAATGTGATGCATAACACAGACCAGCTTAATGGTTTTCTGAAACATTAAAAATGAATGTTGAGCGTCAACACTTTTAGTGGTCAAATGTCCCCCATGGAGCTCAATGTCTGGAAATTGTCCCTGTAGGGGACATCGGGGACCATAGCTGTGGGCCTGTTTGGGATGGTATAAATGCCCTGTGGAGTAGAGGCCATTTAGGGGTGAGCTGGGCTTAAATGGCTCAGGCAAGGGGCACAGAAGCTTTCTCCCTAATCTCTGCTCTCACCAGTTGTTTGTAAACTTCAGAGGCTTTTCACAACCCTAGCTTGTTTTATGCAATACGGAGGGCAGGCCTGTCAGAGGCCTGGAGCCGGCCAGTGCCTATGGCTGCTAGGTACTCTGACCCATGTCCTGTGATGTTTTTAGCCGTCCAGGGCAGGGAGGCGAGGCTCACATTCCCAGTGGCTGCCTGTGGCTGCGGGTAGGGCTGCCCCTTTCCATAGATCAACTTTGAATCTTACTGGCTTCTGGAACTCCGAATTCCCCGCCCCCCAACTTCCTCATCCCCTTGGGGGCAGAGGGAAGGATGGGAGACTTCTTTCCTAACTTGTGCCCCTACTAAGCACCCCAGGTGGAGGTGGAGGGAAGAGCCACAGGCACAGCCCAGAACAAAAGGTTGTTGGAGAAATGCTCGCAGTTTGTTCGGGCCTGAAACAGCAATATCTTTAAAAACACAACCTGCTGCTTAGCTAAGTTTAAAAAAAAAAAAACAAACACCCCTTTATATTTTAGATAATAAAGCTCAAAATTGTTCACTATGTTAGATGCTGCTTAATACAATTACGGTCTAATGAACTGCCTGATTGGTATTTGCCAGGTTTCAACCGTCTGGGACCCGCGGGGATGTGCTCTGTCACTGTGGCAAGTGGACTCAGCCTCTGTTCTGTGTCCGTCGGGGAGGCAGTGGGTTGGGACGTTTGTCATTCCCTTAAAGGCCTCTTAAATACCCATGCCCTTCCCTGCCGGCACAGGTGCTGGGGCAAGGGGTCCGGAGAGGTCTGTGGTGCCAGAGCAGTCTCGAATTGTAGCCATTCCCAGGGGGCAGCCGTTGCTGAGATCTTTGGTTTCTGTGCTAGGTCTACCTATCATGTGCCTGAGTAATTAGTACCTTCTTGTCCTAGTACTTTCCCGAAGTGTTCACCTGGTGCTTTGCAGCTTCCTTGGCAAGAACCCCGGGAGCTGCAACTTAGTGAGGATCCTACCCTTCCACTGCAAAGCCCGGCCCAAATAGAGAGTCTGCAGCCTATGCTCTGACCTGTAGTCATGCTGCCCCTGGGCCTTTGCGCATGCCATTTGCTCTGCCTGAATAACTTTTTTTTTTTTTTTTTTTTTTTTTGAGAAAGAGAGAGAGAGAGGGAGAGAGAGAGAGGGAAAGTGTGTACACATGGGAAAGGGGTAGGGAGACAGGGAGAGAGAGATTCTTAAGTAGGCTCCACACACATCATGGAGCCTGAGCCGGGGCTCGATCTCACCACCATGAGTGGAAATCAAGAGTCGGATGCTTAACCAACTGAGCCACCCATGTGCCCCATCTTCCTGGATACCTCTACTCTCACTCTCCATATCCTCACCGCCATCCCCTTTATCGTATCAACTCCTCTTGTTGCTTCGGGTCTCCTGTTAAATGCCTCTTTCCTTCGAAAGGCTTACTGAGCTCCCAGGGCCCTGCTCTGAATCTCTCCTTTTGCCAGCACATTTTCATCCATCTCTTGGCTCTTTGATCTGGCTGTATTCTCGGGAAGGCTCTTTAGTGGCACCCTGGTTGTGGGTGACTGTGAACTCACAGTCCCCAGATGAATCACGGGGCCTTACTCCTAGTGGTTGTGGCAAAAGTCCCGAGTCCTTTGTCCATTGCTGAATCAATTCCACCATGAATCTGATTGGCCAGGCTTGGATCTTGGAACTAAGTAGAGTCAGCCCCTCTTAAACCACACGACTTAAAGTGGTGAAACCAGAAACAGAGGAATGTTCAGATAATTAATACTAAAATACCAGTATAAGGACGTACACTGGGCAGGCGAAAACCGGATGGCCCCTGGAGTGCCATGCGGCCCACTGGACTCCTAGGTTGAGTTGTGGGAGATAGCCCTGCATGTTGCTGCATCAGGTCGGTCTAGATTTGGCCAGCGATGACAGAACATCTGAGATAACACTAGCCTAAGTAAAACAAAAACACAAACAAAAAAACCATTATTCTTCTTTCCCATAAAAGCGAGATGTGGGCAATCCGGGACTGGCATGAGGGCTCCTCCACAAAGTGGAGCTGAAGGGTGTCTTTCAGCTTCCCATGGTGCCATATCCCTGCAGTGTGGCCCCAGAACCTTGAGGGCCAAGAGGGCATACCAGCCGTCACAGCCCCACTCCCAGAAGCAAGACCGAAGAGTCTGGAGTAAGGAACAGAGGAGGTATACCAGCTGACGTCTAAGGAGGCTTTCTGGAGGAAGCCACCTCGTTCGCACTCTGTTGACCGGAACTCGGTCACATGGCCACCCTTGGCTACAAGAAAAGCTGAGTGTGGCCACGAGCCCCTGGAAAGTTGTTTTACACTTGCACATGACAACAAAAGCACAGTCCCTAAAAGACACAATTGATAAATTGGACTTTAGAAAAATTAAAACCATTTCCTCCGTGAGAGACACTAATGAGGGGAATGAAACCACGAGCTACAAACTGGGAGAAAACAGTTGCACGTCGTACGAAAGGCTTGTATCCAGAGCATATCTGAATCCTCAAACCTCAAGAGTAAGAAAACAACCCATTTTTAAAAATGGGCAAATGACGGGGCGCCTGGGTGGCTCAGTCGGTTGAGCGTCCGACTTCAGCTCAGGTCACGATCTCGCGGTCCATGAGTTCGAGCCCCACGTCGGGCTCTGGGCTGATGGCTCAGAGCCTGGAGCCTGCTTCCGATTCTGTGTCTCCCTCTCTCTCTGCCCCTCCACCGTTCATGCTTTGTCTCTCTCTGTCTCAAAAATAAATAAACGTTAAAAAAAAATTAAAAAAAAATGGGCAAAAGACTTGAACAGACACTTGGCCAAAGAGAATAGAGGGTTGGCAAGGAAGCCCATGAAACGATGGCCCACGTCGTTGGCTGTTCAGGGAAGGCAAATTAAAACCATGACAAGGGGCGCCTGGGTGGTTCCGTTGGTTGAGCGTCCAACTCTTGATTTCAGCTCAGGTCGTGATGTCACAGTTCGTGAGATTGAGCCTGCACTGGGCTCCATGCGGACGGTGAGGAGCCTGCTTGGGGTTCTCTGTCTCCCTCTCTCTCTGTCCCTTCCCCATTTTCTTGTGCGCTCGCTCTCTCTCTCTCTCTCTCTCTCTCTCAAAATACACTTAAAAAATAATAAAACCACAACAAGAAACCACTACACGCCTGTTGGAATAGCAAAAATCAAAAAGGTGGACAAGACCAAATGCAGGAACCAGACCTCTTAGGAGGAGGTGAGATCGTGTAGGCAGTCCAGAAGGCGTTTCGGTGGCTTCTTATAAAGTAAAGCCTGTAGCTACTGTATGACTCAACAGTCGCACACCTGGATGCTTCCCGTGGAGAAATAAAGACTTAACTCCACATAGAACCCTGCACACAAGCGTTTACAGCAGCTCTGCTGGTAACAGCCCCAAACTGCAAGCGACCCAAACGCCCTTCCACAGATGAATGGAGACACAGGCTGCGGTACGTCCATACGACGGAAAACTGCTCAGTAGTAAAAAGGAATGAATTACTGACCCAGGAAATAATCTGGGTGAACCTCAAAGGCATTATGCTAAGTGAAAAAAAAAAGTCCCCAAAGACTGCCTACTGTATAATTCCATTTATGTGATATTCTTGAGAAGACAAAACTGGGGACGAAGGACAGATTCATGGCTACCACACGCTGGGGGTGGGGGAGGACGGACAGTCCGGGGCAGTTTTTTGGGTGGTCTAACTGTTCTGTATCCTGATGGTGGTGCCGGTTAGTTACATTTATAGAATTGTGCATCCCCCAGAATCCAATTTTATTGTAAAGAGTGTTATTACTCTAGTGGAAGGGAGGCCTGGATAAGGTTGGGGGGGGGAGGCAGTCAGTAGCGATCCGACCACCTGTGCCTCACTTTCTAGCACGTTCCCTTAGTTGGGCCAAGGCGGGGTTTCTCAAACCCCGGTGCTTTTGCCATTTAGAGCCAGACATTTCTTTGTTGAGGAGGCCGACCCGTGCACTGGAGGGTGTTTACAGCATCCCTGGCCTCTACCCAGATGCCAGTAGCATCCCGGTCCCCATCGTGACAACCAAAATGTCCCAGACGGTGTTGAATGTCCATGGGGGACACAGTTGCCCCTGGTTTTGAGAACCACTAAGCGAGTGTGAGTGTGTTTCCGTTACTTACAACAAATGACCTCCGATTGGTGCTTTCCTTTCTCAGAGACCCTGTTGCTTCACTCTGTCTCCATTCCTGGTTCTGTGACAGGTGCTCCGGAACTTGCCAGGTGCAGCCAGATACCCCTGAGGGCGGGACCCCGCCAGGCGTGTGGGGCTGTTCGCTGAACTTCCGCTCCTCGCAGCCTGTGCGGCACCTGCCCCACCGGCCCCTGCCTCCCCCATACCCTCTCCCCGCACCCGCATCACCCCACTCCATCCCCATGTACGTTACCTGGTGACGGAGGGCTGAGCCCCCAGGGCAGTTACTGGCACCAAGCGGTGGTGCGTCAAGCCCACATTTTAGTTACATCTCAAGCCATAGGTATTTCCCTTGGCTCATTTTAAAGCTCAGAAAAGCCATTTCACTATTTAAATATAGAAGAGCAACATATTTTAATAATCATCCTCCGGGGCACAGTTTCTCCCGCTGCGTGAAAAAATAATGGTCAAAACAGCCCGCAGCCAATTGCAAAATTATGTAAAAGTAATGAAAAGAAATCCAAACCCACACGCCTTCCGCCACGCTAGACCCCCTTTGCTGCCGCCGTGTTTCATCCCGTGTGTCATCCGCTCTCCAGCCCAGGATAGGGATCCTGGAGGTGTTCAAGTCTGGAGAAGGGCTTTGCTTGTTCCAAAGGTGGTTTAAGAGGTGGAGCTAGAGGAGGACCGGTCCACCTCCAGGTTTCACTTTGGGACCAGCAGTGGCGTTTACTGAATTGTCTTAAAAACAAGGAAGGTCAGAGAATCAGAGTTACTTTAGGACACAGGGCGACAAACGCCAGTGCTCGCCGACTCTGGGCCGGCAAGTAAGTGATGGACCAGCCGAGTGGAAGCCACGAGGAAATACGTCGAGGGCACACGCCTGTTCTGAAGAGCCAAGTGCCACCTGACGGCTACAGAATTGCCGTCACGTGGGAACTGACCTGGGACTGTCAGATCGCGTGTGTTTCCGGCGGAAGTCGTGAGCCCAAGCCTTTATTTGATCCCTCCTGATTCGTAAATGCTGCAGTAAATTCCGACGGACAAGAACAAGCGTGCAGGCTAGGTCCACGAGGGTGTGACTGTCCCCCACCCCGACCCTCTGGACGTCAGCTCTGCAGGGAGCCCTTCGAGGGATGAGGGAAGCTCACCGCGGTCACAAGTCCGACCCTGGGTCTCCGTTGGCTTCCCGTCTCCTCATGGGTCCTTCCTTCCCGGCTGGCGTCTTAGTATCTTCTGCTGCCCCTACTGTCCAACCCAGATGAGAATGGGTGCCTCCTCCCCTCCACTGAACTAGATCAGGACGGAGCGTGCCCCTAGGAATAGTGGCGGTGTGATCCGAACGTCGGCAGCACAGAGGACACGCACAAGCCAGGAAGCCCAAGTGAAGAGAGCAGAGTATGAAGTTGCACAGACGGAACGATCACATTCTTGTAAAGATCACAACCAAGAACTTGGCAGTGTGAGTCGGTGCAGCCACCGGAGAGAACAGTACGGAGGTTCCTCAAAAAATCAGAAATAGAACTACCATATGATGGAGCAGTTCCACTCCTGGGCATATGGCCGGAGGAAGCAAAATCACTTTCTCTAGAAGCGTCTGCACGCCCCACGTTCACTGCCGCATTATGCGTTACAGCCAAGACATGGAAACGGCATAGGTGTCCACGGATGGATGAATGGATAAAGGGAATGTGCTCTTTGTATATGGTGGAATATTATTCAGCCGCAAAAAGGAAGGAAATCCTGTCTGTGACTGAACAGATGGACCTTGAGGGCATTATGCTAAGTGACACGAGACAAATAGAGAAAGACAAGTACTGTGTGATCTCGCGTATACGAGGAATCTAAAAGTACCGAACTTACAGAAAAACGGAACAGATTGGTGGTTGCCAGAGGCAGGGGTTGGGGATAGGGGAAATAGGTGAAGGGGGTCAAATGGTACATACTTCCATTTAGAAGATAATAAGTAGGTCCTGTGGATGTCATGTACAGCATGGTGACTATAGTTAAGGATTTTTTTTTTAACGTGTATTTATTTTTGAGAGAGAGAGAGAGAGAGAGAGAGCATGAGCAGTGGAGTGGCAGACAGAGAGGGAGACACAGACTCTGAAGCAGGCTCCAGGCTCTGAGCACAGCCTGATGTGGGGCTCGAACCCACAAACCGTGAGATCATGACCTGAGCCGAAGTCAGACGCTTAACCAACCAAGCCACTCAGGTACCTCTATAGTTAAGGCTTTAAAAAAACATTTTTTTTTAACATTTATTTATTATTGAGAGATAGACACAGAGCATGAGCAGGGGAGGGGTAGGGAGAGGGGGGGGACACAAAGTCTGAAGTAGGCTTCAGGCTCTGACCTGTCAGCACAGAGGCTGACATGGGGCTCGAACTCACAAACTGTGAGATCATGACCTGAGCCGAAGTCGGTCGCTCAACCAGCTGAGCCACCCAGGTGCCCCAAGGCTTTTTTTAAAAAAATGATTATTTATTTATTTTGAGAGAAAGGGAGTAGAAGCGGGGCAGGGGCAGAGAGGGAGAGAGAGAATCCCAAGCAGGCTCCACACTATCAGCACAGAGCCGAATACAGGGCTCGAACCCACGAACTGTGAGGTCATGACCTGAGCCAAAATCAAGAGTTGTCATTTAATTGACCGAGCCACCCAGGCGCCCCAGCACGATGACTCTAGTTAACAATAGAGTATTATATATTTGAAAGTTGTTAAGAGAGTAGATCTTAAAAGTTGTCAGCACTGGAACAAAAATTGTAAAGACGTAAGATGATGGATATTAATTAAACACTGTGGCGATCATTTTGCAATATATATACACGTGTGTCACATAATTGTGTTGAGTACCTGAAACTAGTACAATGTTATATGTCGATTATATCTCAGTAAAACCGGGGGGAGGGGGGGGAAGTAAATTACACAGAGAAAAATAGACCAGAAGGAGATACAGCAAAATATTGACTGTAACTAACTCTGGGCTTGGGAATAGAGGTCATTTTCTTTCCATCAACTTTCTTGTATTTTTCAAGCTTTTCATGCTGGGAATGTGCTATTACTAATTTATGATGGAAAACATGTTTACAAGAAATCTTATTTGGAAATTAAATGAGAAACATGAAGAAACTTCAGTAACGATACTTAGTGAGCATCGATTCTTTGATAGATACCTGACCTTAGTTGATCTAAGGAAAAACGGGCTTGCCCCCTGCAGTGCATGTCTCGGATGAGGGGATGAGGTGGTTGGAGAGGAGCCCGGAATTGCAGAGAGGCTGGGGTAGACGGTGCCCCTGGAGTTCAGAGAAGGAGGTGTAGGGACTGAGCCCTGCAAGGGAGTAATTCCCAATCCACCATTAAACACGACGACGGATCCCTCGATTCAGAGGGTTTTTCCTTCCATGGATATTGACGGGACTGATGGGATGGGAGTCACAAATAACGGAGCTTGCTAACGTAAAGTGCATGCCGTAGGTCGTGTCCCACCAGGAAGTGGCCTCTCCGCTGGGGGAGTTGCAAATGGCAAAAGTTACTCGAGTCTCTGTGCCCTGAGTTAGACAACTGTGTTCATCTCATCCCGTTCAAAGCAGGCAGCTTGTTGTACTCGGTTCTTTTAAATTGGCAGCAGAAGAATTTGAATGAGCACATCCGTTCTGTCCACACATTTAAATTTTCCAGGATGCTTTCCCAAACCACTAGGAACAGGGAAGCGTGCCCCGACTTGTTTGCCGTTGGGTCTGAGCACGACAAAGCAGAGAGCAGTTACCAGGGAACGGGCACCACGTGAGTTCTGTGATGGTGGTCAGGCCCTGAGTTCCTCAGCCAAGTAAAGGCTTGTCCCGTTCCCCAGACTCTTGGACAAGGAGCGCCACAGTCTCGGATTCCTACCCTCCCAGAAGACCTAATCCTCAGACCCCTGACAGGGCACTTACTTAATGCCACACCCAGCCCTAAGTTCTTTACATTGAAGGGTGGAGGAAGGCAATATTGTTTTTCCGATTTTAGAGCTGGGGACGGGAAGCACAGAGAGGTTAAATGATTTGTGCAAGGTCACACAGCAGGTGGCCGGAAGAGCTGGAATTTAAACCCAAGTAGTGTTCTGTGAAGTCTGTGATCTTCCGGAAGTGGCTGATGGTTTGCATTATGTCCCGGAGCCTGATCAGTGCCTCGCCAGAAACCAGGTTCACAGTTTTCCTATCGCTGTGATGAGGTATGTTTCTAAACACGTGCAGCCCAAGGAAGGTCCTAGGGTTTGCCTGCTGACACCTTACAGAAACACTAATAAGAAGCTGCTTTAAAACGGGCCAATCTCAAAGACAACCAGTGCAGCCTGCTAATTAGGAAGGTCTCTCAGTGGGTGCCTTTTAGCTCAGGATTAGGAAAAAAGATACAGCATGAACTAAGAGGAGCGGATGGAAAAGCCAGAAGTCCCACCCCGACGTGATTTTATTCCAATGATCGTCATGATCCCGTGAAATTCAAAAATGTTTCGTGTCTGATTGCTTTTCATTTGCACATTTTAAGGTAGTGTGAGTTGGTGCAATGCCATTAAAGAGAAGAGGGTAGGGACGCCTGGGTGGCTCAGTCAGTTAAGCCTCTTGACTTCGTCTCAGGTCGTGATGTCACGGTTCCTGGGTTCGAGCCCCACGTTTCAGATTCTGTGTCTGGAGCCTGTTTTGGATTCTGTGTCTCCCTCTCTCTCTGCCCCTCCCCCGCTTTCTCTCTCCCTCTCTCTGTCTCTTTCTCAAAAATAAAATAAAAACATTAAAAAAAATTACAACGAAACGTTAAATCAAATGTGTCTTAAAGAATTACAATGGGACCAAAAGTCAACAGAAGTGCTTTCTCTTAGTTGTAGGTAAAAACCATTTTCATGATTAAAATGCTTCTCCTCCCATTCGATGTAGCTTCGCTTTTAACATCTTTTGACTGATAAAAATCACAACTGACACAGAGACTATGCATTCAGTAGTGTTTTAAATAAATGTGTACTTCATTAATCGGTGGCTTCTTCATGCAGTGGAAAATTATGTGGCCGGCCCACCCAAAAGGAGTGTTTGGTGCATGTGTGGGTTTGGGGACTGAGTAAACCACACCAAGGGCCCCATCTCCCCTCTTGGGGTCAGTGGCTCACCAGATTGGGAACAAGTGGGTTCAGGGAACCAAGGAGAGGACAGGTCAAACCGTCAGTCTCCTCCTGCTACCCACGCACACAGGGCAGGAGACTGTGTGGAAAGCAAACCCATTGGGCTGCAGGTCCGGTGGTTTTCCTAAAACTGCGTGCATTTGGAATTCAGAGAAAGTCCCTCAACACCTTTTAAATCCAAGAGCCTCGCTGAGATAAAACCTCCTGGTGTCCTCGTGTCGTTTTCAACTTGCCACGTCTGGCTTTGTGGACTTTGGGAAAGAAGTTCTTGGCGAACGTTGCTTGCACGGGCTGCATGGTTTCGAAGAAATAGTTAAGACTTGCTTTGGTGGCAAGAAGACCTGGCCTTTTATTTTGCCGGGGACGGTGGGGGGTGGGGGGTGGGGAGGGCTCTCTGTATACTGGAGCATCTTGTCAGTTTGCTGGTAATGATTGGGAAGGTTTTGTTTCACGTGCACACCTGTCTTCCCTGGTAATGAAGAGGGACCAGAGGGATAGTGCATAATAAGTGAGAAATGAGCCTCTCTCCTCCTCACCTTTCTACCGGGCAGATAGGGTGTGTGTTGGGGGGTGGGGTGGGGGGGGGTAGGCGTGTTGGGTGAACCCTGGAGGGCAGAGTTGATCTCTGCCTCTGACCTCTGGAATGAAGAATGCTTCCCCAAACAGGCAGAAATCAGCTGGCACAAAACCGTGAACTCAGTCTCGATGAGTGTTATTCTGTGGAGGCATCCTTGAAAAGAACAACATTTACTTGATTGGATTTATTTTCCAAAATTTTGATTGGGGCTTTTTTTTCCCCAAGAGAATAATTACAGGGTCTAAATGAACCGTTTGAACTCCAGCATTAAAAGAAAAGACAAATCATAATGTAGCTCATGACATTTGATGGGTGGGTAATGTGTCTTAGTTGGTCCTCATTAAACGGCCGATGGGCCCGAATCCAGAGCTCTTCCCCCTCCCCTTTTCAACTTCTGTACCTAAAATAGGGGTAGTTTGAATGACACTGCTGATCCCATAAGATGCTTTCGAGATGGAAATAGACCCCTCCCCAAGAGGAAAATCATGTAGTTTCTCAAACTCTGCCTTCATTTGCTTTAAATTAATTCCTATAGAATAGGACATTCTGGTACTGAAATGAAGTCTGCACAGGGCAGATCATCAGGCCACAAATCAGGGCCCAGCTTCCAGAGCAAAAATCAAAAGTGAAATAAACTGAATACTAGAAAACAAATTCAGTTTAGGAAGCTGCATTTTTGTATGTTCAAGGACTTACCCCAGCCCTGTAATTCTGATCCTGCTATAAGCTATAACAAGGGTTCTTCACTTTAAGTAACTCACAGCATCCCTGAGAAGTTGCTCAATTTGCTGTCATTCAAAATTGCCATTTCCAAGTCATTGTATTGCCTTCACTCCTCATTATGTTTCATTTGGTTGTAGCTTGAGTTTGTCTACCTTCTTCTTCCACCTGCTCCTTAGTCTTGCTGTCCTATGTTTATTTTGGGGGCCATCCGTTCATCCATCCATCTATCCACTCACCCATCCACCCAGCCCCACACACACCTATCCGTCCATCCACCCACCCACCTGTCCATCCATCCATCCATCCATCCATCCATCCATTCATCTACCCATCCACCCACCCACCTACCCACTCACCTATTCATCCATTCATTCATCTATTAACTCATCCATCCATCCATCCATCCATCCATCCATCCATCCAAAAGACATTTCATTGCTGCCTATGCTCCAGGCCATACACCAACTCAGTGATTTTTTTTTTAACGTTTATTTTTGAGACAGAGACAGACAGAGCATGAACGGGGGAGGGTCAGAGAGAGAGGGAGACACAGAATGGGAAGCAGGCTCCAGGCTCCAAGCCGTCAGCACAGAGCCCGACGCGGGGCTCGAACTCACGGACCGCGAGACCATAACCTGAGCTGAAGTCGGACGCTTAACCGACTGAGCCACCCACGTGCCCCTGAGCTTAGTGATTTTTAAGTGGGGGCAATTTTGCCTTCCTGGGGCAATGTCTGGAGACATTTTTAGTCGTCCATCACACCCTGGAGTGAGGAGGTGCCTCTGGCATCTAGTGAGTAGAAGTCAAGGGTGCTACTGAACATTCATGATGCGTAGGACAGCCCCCAACAACAGAGAATTATCTGATCCAAATATAATAATGCCGGGGTTGGGAAATTCTTCCAACTTAGAGATAGATAACGGGTGCCTGGCCACATGGAATTCACAGTTCTGTAGAGGAAATGGACAGATAAACAAGGGAGACTATGTTGATGCTCCTGATGAGGTTATAGGTGCTCCCATCATTTCTCCGTTGGAGGGCGGTTCAGCAACGAGTCCATTCACAGTTCTACAAGAGCATTCTTTTCTGGAGAGGTCCAGTAGTAACTGGAAATAGGGGAAGAGATGTTGAATAAACCAAAGGGTTACAGATACATGTTTGAGACATATCAGTGCAGGGGGGAAGTTGGAACCCTGAGTGTGGGTGAAGCTCTGATGTGGAGGTTACAAGTTCATACACCTGCAGGTGCCAGGTGAGGTGACAAGAGCAGTGATGACTGGCAGCTGATTACAGCTCCCTGGGGAGTGTTGGGGACCGTGGCGAACATCAGAGCCGCTGAAATACGCAGCAGCTGCAGTCAGCTCTCTCTGTCTACGAATGCAGGCCCAGAATGGCCAGATCCTTGTGATTTTTCAAGAAAAGTTAGAAGCCCAGACTTTCTATGATGTTTCCTGAGTTTTAAATGTTAACAGCTAATTCGATATTGGTTTAAAAAAAAAAACCAAAAAGCACCACTCAGGTCAGACAACACATCTGTGGGCTGCATCCCGTGGAATGTTGACGTCTGTTCTAAGGATTAAATGAATGAAGGTGTGTGATAACCGATAGGGTACCTGGGAGACAGTACGTGTTCGCTAAACATTGGTCGAGCATGAATACTTCATCTAAATCCGCCTTTTTCAGCCTTGGTGTGATTGACATCTGGAGAGGGATCGTTCTTTGTTGTGAGGCTCTCCTGTGCCCCCGGGCCTCTTACCCACGGAAGCCAGTAACAGACCTCACCCCTAGATGTGCCAACTAAAATGCTTCTAGACATTTTGCCAACAGAGTATTTGCCTAGCAAGCTACAACTCAACTCAGCACCTTGAGTTCTTCGCTATGGCCTCTCAGTACAGCTGTCAGCCCCAGTAGAGAGCTCAGAAAGGCCTCTCTCAGTCTTCCTGGCCTCCCCAGGACAGGCCCCCAGGCCCCCCTCCCCTGCACAGAGGTCATTTTGTGGCTCTCTGCTGCTTCCGGGGCCTGTGGCGTTTGCCCTTTCAAGGCCCAAGTCACCTCTTTAGTTAGTCTTTATGGAAATGCCTTCCGAGACGCAGCTCACAGGGACACGTGCCAACCCCCCGCCCCCCCCCCACCGCGGAAGAATAGTCCCTCTGCTCCAGGGACCCCAGCCCTGCCCGTGTGTGTCCCCAGGGTCGGGGAGGCCACCCTCTCAGCCAGGTCTGTGATGGAGCAGCAGCTGTTAGCTTTGCTGTTAGCTTTGAGTAAGCTCTTAAGTGATCCGGCAGGTGGTTCTCAAACGTAAGCCTGAGAACCACTCCCATTTCTTACAGGTTACTAGGTGCTGTTGCTGTTACTGGCCCAGGGGCCACACTCTGAGAACCACTCCTCTGGGCTCTCGTGAAGATGCCATCTCCCCACGTCCACCTGGTTCCTCCCTGCAGCAGAGAAAGCAGAGGCCGGGGAGACTTAGGGACACCTGCCCGGCTCTTTCTGGGTTCTCTACTTGGGGCCGAGGCATCCCCAGCGGACCGTAACCAAGTACTCATGGCACTGAGTTACCTTGTAACCTTGCTGGTTGAATAAAGTAAATTTACATGCCTCCCGGCTCTTTGGTTTTTTAATTATTTTTCTCATCCCCCTGACAATGTCGCGTGTTTAGATGGGTCTCCTGGTCATTAGAGTGAATTAGTGAAATCCCCCTTTATAGGTTTTTGTTTGTTTGAGCTTAACAGAGGTGGCTTAAATCACTGGACGTCTGAAATGCCTTCTCCGGCGAGTGCTTGGATAGTGCTTCATTATAAGCAGGCTTAGCTGCTGGGACAGATATAGATTAGAACAATTTGCTTCTCCGCTGATGGGGAAGCTGTGACATTTTGGTGGCTCTGATACAGAGCTGTTTTTCAGAAAGGGAGAGCGTCTTACATTTCTGTTCGGTTCCAAATAATGTAGCTCCAGGATGTAGCAGGTGAACCAATGCGCGTGCCTGCATGCTGGGGGTTGGGGGCGGGGAGCAGCCACAGTGGGGTCTCCAGGCCGGGAGGGAGCTGCTTGCTCAGAGCAGGGTGATCAACACATCCCAGGTTGCCTGAGACTTTCCTGGTTTGAGCACTGAAATTCATCCTGGGGAAACCCTCAGTGCCAGGGAATCTGGCCAAATGGTCCGCCCGGCTTAGAGGGTGATGATGGCTGGAAATTTCCCCCCGGGCAGAGCTCAGAAGATCTCAGAATAATAACACTGACAGTCGTCACCCAAGATGTAATAATTCACAGACTAACAGACCAGCCACTTCATCCACATCCCCCATTTCGTCCTCAAAACAATGCAAAGCAGTGTGGCTAACACCAATTTACAGGTGAAGGAAACCGAGCCGGTTACGGCTCTCAGGCTGAGTCTCGGGCTTCTGGAGGCAGGGACTGGCCGCTCCAGATCCCAGGTGAACCACCCACCACAACAGGTCTGGGGTTGTGTCCTCAGACCCTGGCGGAACCCGTGAGGCCCCCTCCTCCGTTGGGGCAGCTCCCCAGTGCCAGGATGTGCCTTCCCTTCGTTCACCTGATTGTGAAGACTGAAAGAGCCAGCATCCTAGGGCGAAAGCAGTTTCCCCTGGTGGATTTCTGAGACCCGTGCGAAACTGGGTGGGAGCCTACTGTGGGGGGCTAGAAGGAGGCATTTCGGAAGCAGTGGTCAGGAAGCGGGGTCAAGGTACGTACAAACTCCAGGGGAGGGCTGGAGTAGGAGATGCCACTTCTTGGCTCTGTGGCCATGGGTGAGGTTTTATTTTTTTTTAAACATTTATTTATTTTTGAGAGACGGAGCACATGAGCCAGGGAGGGGCAGAGAGAAAGGGAGACACAGAATCCAAAGCAGGCTCCAGGCTCTGAGCTGTCAGCACAGAGCCCGACGGGGGGCTCGAACTCACGGACCGTGAGACCACCACCTGAGCCGAAGTCGGACGCCTCACCGACTGAGCCACCCAGGTGCCCCGGCCGTGGGTGAGTTTTTAAATTCTCTGCGTTTCACTGCAGAGAATGACTATGAGGACCTGAGATAATGTATACATATTGCCTGGTGCACAGTAAGCGCTGAATAAATGTGAGCCGGTATGTTTTCCATCGTTGCTCTCTCTGCTGCTTGACCAAGCTGGAACCTCAGTTTCTCTATCTGTAATAAGGGAACAGAGTGCTAACGTAGCTCACCGTGGAAGGGGAGGAGCAGGTGAACCAGTGTTTGTGAGGCTCTGTGCCTGGCGCCTGGAAGGACCTCAGTAAATGTCCGCTCTTAAGATTATTTATAATCTTTCTAGGTCAGAGTTCTTGGAGAATTTGGCAAAAAGTCTAGACTTCGGGAAAAATACAAACATAATAACATTGGGCACATTGGGTCAGAGACATTGGGCCCCTGAGCTGTCTCTCTCTTTCTCTTTAATATTTATTCATTTTTGAGAGAGAGAGAGACAACAAGAGACAGAGTGGGGGAGGGACAGAGAGCGAGGACAACAGAGGATCCGAAGCAGGCTCCTCACTGACAGCACAAACCCGATGTGGGGCTCAAACTCAGGAACTGTGAGATCGTAACCTGAGCTGAAGTCAGACGCTCAACTGACTGAGCCACCCAGACGCCCCTTGAACCAGGTTTAGAATGTCTCCAGTGGAAAGGGTACCCACAAATAAGTGGCTTAGGCCACTGTCCACTGGTGAGTTCTCTGTGTTCCCATACTCCTTCTCTCCCTCTATCCCCCGTTCTCCTACAGCAAACCCTTCTGCTAGGTTCATCCACTCCGTGCTATGTCAGGGCACTCCAGGTAACTTCCCAGGTAGTCCTGGAGTTATCCTAACTCACACAGGAATCGTTAGGGACTGGCCAGGGATTCCACTTGTACCCGCTTTAATGGCATTTCTGTTTTAAAGGAGGCTGCCAAGAAAAGGCAGAATCTAGTCAAAGGAATGTATCACAAATTGTGGAATTAGGGGTAGTTCTATAGATCACCAAGGAGATGAAATGTTAGCCTCTGTGAAATCCAGGACGCTATGGTGTTTTGTTTTTTTTTTTTTTTTTTCCAGGATGTGGTAGCCAGTAATGGGGAAAAATATTGAAAGATTAGGGAACAAAAATCATCAGGTACCTAGCCTCTCTGCTCTGCTCACTTGAAGCCCAATGAGTTCCTTTTCCGTTCCTGTCTCCCGCAGGCAGTGCTATATGTTGTATCCTTTACAATCAATGGAAACTTCTAGAAAATCAACCACCACCTTGGCCCTGCCTGGGAAAGTAAAATGTTATGTTTTCCATGAATACGAGATGCACAAAGTCTCTCCCAAGCCTGTCCCTGAATTGGATATGTCATCTTAAAGCAAGTTTGCTGCTTTCAGAAACCATGATCCCTGTTGGCCCTACAACAAGGCAATTTTCAAATAAGGCAGGTCCTGGCATCTGGGAAGACTAGCTGTTTCCTTTGTTGCCACGGAAATCATTCTGAAACAGAAAAAGCCTGGAATCCCAGCCCCCAACAATCTCCGAAACAATACGCATTCTCAAACAAAACAAAAAGATCCAAATAACAAAACAAGAGACTACACAAAACCCAACGCATTACTGTACATCAGGAAGGCTTTTTTTTTTTCCCCCAACTGAAGGGATGAAAGGGCATCATAATTTTGTTTTCAAATGTGTTTAAGAACCTGTTATTAAAACGGAATTAAACCCGAGTCCCAGGGCAGCCTGCTCGGGAGACCGCAGGGAGATAATCCCGATAATGCGATTAGCGCCTGCTTGAATAGGGCCTGGGAGGCAAAGAGAAACACTGGCAGCCTGAGCTGTGCTGAGCCACCCCCGGGTGCCTGGGGCTGAACACAGATGCCTCCTTCCCCCCCCAGGACTGGGCAGTGGACCCCTGCCATGGGGGGGACATTGGGGGCCTCAAGGATAGGAGGAACAATAACCCTCGTCCACGGTTCCCTCTGTGCCAGGCAGCGTCTAAAGACTTCACATGTGATTTCTCATTTCTATTCAGATACTTGGTATCTAAGTCAGGTACTGTTCTAGCCACACACACACCCATTTCTCAGATGTGAAAACTGGTGGCGGTGGGGGGGGGGGGGGGGGGGGGGGGGGGGGGCGCGTGAGTTTCCTGAAGTCACACAACTGATGAGCGGCAAAGCTAGGATTCAAACCCAGGTCTGGCAGCGGCCCTGTACAGCCACAGTCGAGCTACAGATTGGGCGCTTAAATGCAGAAGACTCAAATCTGTTGGAAAGTAATAGCAAGTGCTGTCTCCTCCCACAAGGAGTCGGACAGCTACAGTCACTGATTAAACTATTGCCAGCAAGGTCACGATAATATCGACACAAGGCCGGTGGCTATGCAGTAAGAAATTTTGCCTTTTGCGTATTTATCTATCCAGAAAGCAGAGCTCTCTCTCTGTTCCTCGGCCTGATGGGCCTGTTGAACAGCAGGCTGGTGGCAGGGGCTTCCCCCACGGCACCACACTTTTGCCAGGCACATAGAATGATGTTGTTGGTCACAGGCCCAAGGAAAGAAGGAAAGAAGGGGTCACTGAGGGCAGACTCTGTGCCAAGCCCCGTCTTGAGCCTTTTATCTCATAGATCTCACTTAAATGTCGCGAAAATTCCATGAGCGATGTTGCTGTTCTCCACGTTTGTGAATGGGGAAACTGAGGCACGGAGAGGCAGAGCGATTCTTGAGCCGTGGGAAGGGATGGTCCTAATGCTAGATAGAGGTCAGAGACGATGAATAAAGGATATGAGGATGGTCCTGGTCTCTGGTGATTCCGTCCGGAAGGGCCCTCTAACCCTCCCACCTGGTTCAGCCACCCCTGCTTTGTGTGCTGGGGCCCCTGCACCTTTGATCAAATTGAACATTGTTATGGTTAAGAGCAGGGGCCAGCACACTTTCCGTCAAGGCCTAGATAGTAAACATTTCAGGCTTTGTGGATCATTCAGTGTCTGTGGCAACTATTTAACTCTGTCGCTGAAACAGGAAAGCAGTTGTAGACAATACATAAATGAATGGGTTTGGCTGTGTCACCAATAAAACTTTATTTACAAAAACAAGTAGTGGGCCTCCGTCTGCTGACCCCTTAAGGGCGTGGCTTCTCAAGTCAGCGAGGCCTGAGGTAGAATCACAGCTTCACCACTCCTAGCTGCATGATCCCGAGGACTATTCTTTACCTCCGTTTCTTCGTCAATAAAGTGGCTTTGTAATCATACCCGTCTTGTATGGTTTTGTGAGGTGTGTGTGTGTGCCCCAGGTCAGGAAGGAGAGACGTTTCCCAGGGGAGAAGCCAAGCGCACCAACTTCATTAGCCCCGCTCCCCAGTGGGCAGGCTTTCGTAGAGGCCTATTCCCGATGGACTGGACGGTGACCATTTTCTTTGGACTCATTGACCAACTAGTCTTTGGACTAGTTGCCTGTTGTGTGCTCAAGTCCAGACGAGACTTCTGGGGCATCTGCCATGGCGGGTCAATGGGCTGCTGACACCACAGGCCAGAAGGTTCAATGTTGGTCAGCTTTAGGGAATGGACAGCCAGCCACACACCCTCGAGGCTTACAGTTGCCATCTGGGTGTATCTCGGTCCGCTCCTTGAGTGTCGTCTTCAGGACTGACTGTTAGAGGAAGAAGGCCTTGCTTAGCTCACCGCGTCCCAGGCACCGTTTGTAGCAGCCCTAACCCCAAAAGCATGAGTATTTCAGTTCTTCGGAAGTCTGTGTACATCCATCTCTGTTTCTCCTGACGTGACAGTCTCACATCTCTAATGCTGATGCCCAGTGTTTGAGAACCATCAGCACAGTCCCCCTGCCTAGGAACAAGCCTGGCTTTGTATTCTTAGCGAGGCATTTGGAGCTGCCCATGTGTCCCTCTTTCCACCCCGCCTCCCACAAAGTGGTCTTGTCCACACAAACACTGTAACCAGAGGCTGTGACTTGCCCCGTCCTGTAGCTCATGCCAACAGCATCTCTTGGGAACGGGACAATACAGCATTCCGACGAACAGGAGATCTGAGCCAATTAAGCAAACCTCTGTCTGTTACCTTTTAGCAATCTCCAAGAATGTCCGATAGCTGCCTTTAAAAAAATAATAATAATAAGCACATTGAAACGTGTTACCACTGTTTACCTCTTCATCCCCTGAATAGTTAGGCATGAAAAGCATGACATTTATCGGTTGTGCTGATAGAGTGATTGATGAATAAGTTATGCAATGGCTTCGTTTCCCTCAAGATCAATTATTTAAGTGCTATCCGTTTATACTTGGTGTCGAGAAAGCTGAGGTTGCAAGAGTCAACCCTAGGGTGCTTGTTAGGGTCCGAGCAGGGTGGAGAGGCAGAGGGTCGCAGGATGCTGGTTCAGGACGCAGGCACTGCAGGCCAGGAGTCAAAGCCAGTTCTGCTCAATGGAGGAACTTGATCTCCAGCAGGTCGTTCCCCTTGTGTGAAAGCACAGGGAATGATCACCCCTACCTCCCAAGGATTCAGCCTGAAAATCCCAAAGAGTGTTTGGCACCGACTGGCCCGTTGTCAGATGCTGAATCCCCATCGACTCTTCTCATCTTAGCTGTTTGTATTCTAGTTGTTTTGTTTGTTTTGTTTTGATTTTTTTTAATGTCTGTTTACTTTTGAGAGAGAGACAGAGTGTGAGCAGGGGAGGGTCAGAGAGAGAGAGAGGGAGACACAGAATCCGAAGCAGGCTCCAGGCTCTGAGCTGTCAGCACAGAGCCCGACGCGGGGCTCAAACTCACGAACCGTGAGATCGTGACCTGAGCCGAAGTCGGGCGCTCAACCAACTGAGCGACCCAGGGGTCCCTCTAGGTGTTTTGCTGAGACACAGCCACTTTATTTGGGTAGCTTCTCACCTCCCACCACTGGGGCCCAATGGTTTCATGTTCCCTTTGCAATTTGGAGGCTCCAGGAAGGAAAAGGTTTGCAGAGAGAGAGACCTGGAGATTCGGAACTTGGGGAATGGTGCGTAATTAAGATATGCCACCAGTATAGTATCTATACTAATGTGATAGAAGGCAGTAATGAAGCTCGTATATGAGTTTTCTAGTGCTGCCATGACAAATTACCACAAAGTGGTGACTTAAAGCAACAAAAATATATTCTCTCATAGTGGGGGAAGCCAGCCATACAAAATCAAGGCACCAGCCCGCCCACACACCCACGGAAGGTTCTAGGGGACGGTCCTTCCTCGACTCTTCTTTCTCCCAGAGTTCCTTGGTTTATGGCAACCTTACTCCAATCTCTCTTTCCAACCAACACCTGTTTTGTCTTCTCGTGGGTTTCTCCCCAGTGTCTCTCTGGGTTTTCTCCTCTTTTCACAAGGACACACCCTAAATCTAAGATTTCGTCTCTGGATTCCATAACTACTTACATCTATTAAGACCCTTTTTCCAAATTAGGTTCATATTCTAAGATTCCAGGTAGACTTGAATGGGGGCGTTGGGGGGAGGGGGCGGGGCATTATTCAGCCCACTACGGCTACTACCCATGTGGCCAGCCACAGTTCCCACGTGACAAACGGGAAGCAAGGCAAGATGTGAGCCCTTGCTTTCTCTGGAGCTGGAACAGTCGATCGGCATCCTTAGAGCGCCTGATGAGTGGCTTTCCTTGAAGACCTGGCCCTTCCAAAGGGTCTGAATCACCCTGATGAGGAGACTTGTAGGTGAGTATACGCCGGGGAGCCATTCGGCCAATGATCCATTTGTCCCCAACTCCTCGAGCACGAGGAAGCTGAGGAAATTGCCGTTTTCGCAAGAACATTAGAGGCCTGTGCCATTCTCTTAACCGCGCGCGCCTCTGATTATGCGTTTGAGGGTCTGAATTCACCCACAGCACAGGAACACTGAATCCGTCACGTTTTTCCAGGCAGACTGGCTGTATTTTATCCGAACCAAACAGCCGACTTTAACCTCAGGCAGATTTCTCTTCGGGTTGTAATTATTCCGGGGCAAACAGAGAAAATGGGAAGGGGTGTCCCGGTGGGAACCACCTTGCCTCCTGGGTGGAAGGATTCCCGCTGAAAAGCTTCAAAACACGGGGCTTCAAGTTGATCCAGATAACTGCCCACAGCTGCAACCCACCTTCTCTGCAGTATCTGTAGCTGAGTGCGAAAGAAAGAAAGAAAGAGGAAAAGAAAAAGAAAGAGAGAAGAGGAAAGGAAATCCAGGAAAATAGCTCTCAGTGTCTGATTAGATGCCCTTACATACAACTCTGGTGATCAGATTGCCCCTTGGAGCTGAACCAGAACAAAACCCTGACTCCCCACACTTCGCACCTTCAAATATATCTTCTTCATCTTCCTTTTGAAAATAGAAATCCCTTAGGCTGCAGTGTGGGACGAACTGTGGTGTGACAGTACTCACAAAGGGTAAGGAAGCGGGGTGCCTGGCTGGCTCAGTTGGGCATCCAGCTCTTTTTAAAAAAATTTTTAAATGTTTATTTATTTTTGAGAGACAGAGAGAAACAGGATGTGAGCAGGGGAGGGACAAAGAGAGAGGGAGACACGGAATCCGAAGCAGGCTCCAGGCTGTCAGCACAGAGCCTGACGCAGGGCTCGAACTCACCGACCGCGAGATCCTGACCTGAGCCGAAGTCGGAGCTTAACCGACTGAGCCACCCAAGCGCCCCTGGGTGTCTGACTCTTGATTTCAGCTCAGGTCGTGATCTCATCATTCCCATGAGACCAAACCCTGTGTCGGGCTCTGCGCTGACAGCCCTGAGCCTGCCTGGGATTCTCTCGCTCCCTCTCGCTCTGTCCCTTCCCCGCCCGCATTCTCCATCTTTCTCAAGATGAATAGATAAGCATTAAAAAAAAAAAAAAAAGATGATAAGGAGGGAACCACAGGAAAAAGCCCACTGATTCAGATGTTGCTTAAAAATGCTAGGATCATAAGACTCCACAGAGATATTCCTGCACCTCTGAATACATCTTTAATGAGGAAGAGAAATGGGGGGGGGGATCAAGTCTCCGGGAAACTCGGGAACTTTATATGTAATTTCCTTTCTTATAAGTGGAAGCATCTCAGATGCTCTCAGATTTTTCCCATTCGCTGTCGGGCAGGGGAGCACACAGTCCTGCTTCAGGGGCTCCTCATACGTCCCTGGGCTGCGGTGGCCGTCCTCTGCCTTAGCTCTCGGACATGCCACAGACCCCTTCTCTGAGCACAATGCCTTTGCTGTTTGCAGCCCTGCTTCCCATACTCAGCATTTCAAAGAGAAGAAAGGCAGGTCCTTGTCCTTAAATTTGCCTTGAGAAATCCCGAGGGGCTCTGGAAATCCTGTGTGCGTGTGGAGGAAACCCATCACCCCCCCCACACACACCGGCTGCCCTGCCCGTAGACCCCAGGGCACCATTTTGTTTCCCTTTCTTGAATCAGCAGGACCCGGGGCACAGGAGAGACACAGGAGCCGGTGACTGTGGACAGCGAGGGTGGCAGGGAGCTGCTACAGTGCCGCCGACCGCAGGCTACTCAGGGCGCTTGTGACTTAGACTCGGGCCACCCTCAGCTGAACCAAAAAAGTGCCCCCAAAGAGTCTGGAAGGCCAGTCCCTCTCTGACACGGAGATGGGCTCTCTTGTCTCACGTGGGGCCATACCACGTGGCACGCACTCCTGATCATGTGCTCACGTGACCTCACAAGGACCCATATGAAGCGGCAGGAGGATTTTTGGCCCCGTGTCTCAGATGGGGAAGTTGAGGCCTACACCCTCAGAGTGGCCTCCGAAGGTCTCCTTGCCCCCTGTGGGGGACTGTTTTCTCTGGCTTCAAGAGAGAGTGGGCCACTGTCTCTTCCAGAGAACATGCCGGGGGAGGAGATGGTCTCCTTCCTGTGTCTCCCTCCCTCTCTGGCTCTTTGTGAAGCAGGACTTCCCGCCTCCTCGCCACCCCCACCCCTACTCCCTGCAGGATGTTGATGCTGCTTTAAAAATCTGTCAGGAGCTGCTTACCCTTGCCCCGGTAAAGTGAGTCTGTCGCAGGAATTCAGACTGGGAATGCGATCTCTCCCCTTCTGCGACATGCATCTTTGAGCTTTTATCGTTTAAAAATAAATAATAGAAAAGGTGCCTGCCACTGGCAGGAAGCCGGCTGCAGCTCACACACTTGCCATCAATTTGTAACTGTCATCGGTTACGTATTTAAAAGGAGTTGGGTTTGGAATTCTCTCCTCCCAGAGCAGTGCACGGAATGGAAGCCACACAGAGACCCTGGAGACCCCCTCAGGCAGAGAGCATTCATCACGGACTTGGACGAAGGGGGATTTTCAGAGACTTGTGTTCGTAAATATCTTTTCGCCTGATGTTATCACAAGGAGTTTCTTCTATCGCGTGGGATTGACGGGCATTGTAAAGACAGGCTGAGAACCCTTATTGAAGGCGCCCACCATCCACCCCTGTCCCAGCTTGGGAAGCCCTCACTGCCTTCATCGGGAGGATGGATGTGGTTAGCTAACATCTTCGGTCTGTTGAGAACCACTCAAGGGTTCTCGATTCTTCAGGTGTTTTGAACAGACGAGGAGCACAAGGCAGGTCAGGCTCAGGACTTAGGCTGCGGTGCCCGGCACGTTGCTGATGCTCCCATGTTGGAAGCAGACGTGGGCACGGAGCTAAAAGTGCAGAGGGTTTATTGGGGAGCAGCAGGTGTGCAAGGCAAGGGGAGAAGGAGGATTAGATGAGGGGACGAGGGGGCCTTGACTGAGATCTGACAAAGCTCAAGGCAGCCTGAAGGTTGCTCCAGAGAAAAGATAGCCCCCTCCGCCCCCCCAGGGGAGTTATACCCTGGACGGCAATGCTATCCTTGGCCGGGGTCACCCTGTGAAAAACAGGACCTCGGTTAAACATTAAGGCCGATTTTTCTCTCGTTTTGGTCCTTTCCTGCTTCTTATTCTGTCGTTCTCAGCCAGAGACAGTTTTGCCCCCAGAGGACCTTTGGCAATGCCTGGGAACATTTCTGGTTGGGTGGGGGGCTATCAGCGTCTGGTGAGCAGGTCAGGGGTGATGCTAAGCGACCTCGAGGAACAAGACAGCCTCCCCGCCCCCACGACAAAGACCTATGTGGCACCTTAGTTGTCCACGCAGCTAAGGTTGAGAAACCCTGCTCTCGTGCAACCTTTGCCCTGAGAACCTGGTCTTCCACATGCCAGCTTCTCCCAGCCGAGACTTTCCTCTGTGCGTTTTTTGTTTGGAAGCAGTTGGCGCAATGAGAATTCATCAGAATCTGACCAGCACTCCCTGGGTGTCACCAGCTTATTACAGGTTACCGCAAACTAGAGATCAGTCCTCAAGGAGATCACTGCTAACTTGAGGAGGCATCCAGGTTTTCTTATGAAGACGACAGCCGTATAAGGTATTACCTCTTGCAAGATGGCCAAATGGGAGCCCCCCTCCCCCCGCTGATCGGGTCTGCAGAGGTTTTATTTGGCCAGGGAGCTTTCTTTTTCTTTCGGTCTTGTTTTTCATCCAAATATTATGAGCAAGAACTTAGAGTCTCTAGTTGACTACAGGTCCTTTCCAGATATTTCACCTTTATTATTTCCATACCTTCATGCCTGTATCCCTGAAGGCTATTGTGTTTGTAACCCTCTAGTCAAAGACAGTGGTTCTCGAAGTTGAGTGAGCCTCAGAGTCACCTGGAAGCCTTGTTAAAACAGATTGCTTATCCCCGCCCTGGAGTTTCTGCTTCAGTGGGTCTGAGGTCGGGCCTGACGGTTTGTATTTCTAATAGGTACCAAGAGGCTCCTGGTCTGGGGACCGTACGTGGAGAGCCACTGGTCTGATACAATGATTCTCAAATGGTAGTATGCGTCAGTTACCTGGGAAGTTGGCCAGAAATTCAGATACCATTACCCCATGCCATTAGATTCTGGTTCCATAGATCTGGGGAAGAGCCCGGCCACCCCTACTTTGTAGCAGCCTTCCAGGGGAGTCTGATGCATACCATGTTCGAGAATCATGGCTGTAAGGGTCCAATGAGTGGTGCAGACCCCTGCTTCCCCGGGACTTCATGTGCATATGAACCGCCCAAGGACCTTGTTAAAATACTGATGCTCATTAAACAGATCTGGTCATACCTGAGATTCTGCGCTTCTAGCCCATCCCCAGGCAGTGCTCGTACTGCTGGCCCACTGGCACTGTTTGAACAGCCAGGTAGACCATTGCTTCTCAACCACGATGATGTTTACCCCTCAGGGGACATCGGCAACGTCCAGAGACATTTTTAGTTGTCACAGCTGGGGGTCTAAGTACTACTGATACGGAGTGGGTAGGGGCCAAGGGTGCTGCTAAACATCGCACAAAGCACAGGACACCCACAACCCGAGAACGAGCCCGCCCAGAATGTCAGTCAGTAATGCCGATGTTGAGAAACCCTAGGTAGACAGGGTCACTGAGAAGTCGGCTCACCATCAATAAATGGGCCAGGATGGCCAGCAAAGACATCAGGAGGAAGGAGCACTTAAATGAGTCCAGCCGGCTAATATTAAGTTCCTTTCAGAGACAATGAGATCGCAACCCTCCCCTGCTACCTCCTGTGCCTCGTCTCTGTTCCGTTCCGTCTCCGAAGCACATGCCACGATCTCACATAATTTAACTTACGTGTGTCTTATTGATAACCTGCTTCCCCTATTAAGATTTAAGATCCAGAAGGGCAAGACTTCCATCTGTCTGATCCACCTTGTAACCCACCCCAGCACCTAGAACAGTGCCTGGCACATAGCGGGGGCTCAATAAATAGTTACTGAGCGAATGAGTAGATGTCCAGGTTTTTGGAGGAGTGGAGAGGAAATGGGTGCCAGGCCACAGGTTAGGGGAATGGAGAGCTATTTATTTCATCCTTCCTTCCCTCAACCAATCATAGGATGTATACTAAAGGCTTGCTTTGTACCGGCTCCTGGGGCCCACACTTGATGTGTTTGTGGTCAGGCTGTGAGATATGCCCATCACCCACTGTTCTTGCCTTTGGACATTCAGAGAAGGGCAGTAGAGTTTTCCCCAATGGACAAAGAGCCCGTGTATTTTTTTTGGAAGCATCCTAATTTCATGATGCTCGGGAAGGAAACTCTATGGAACTGAGAAAAGTAAGAATGAACATAAATGTCTGTGTCTCCTTTTAATTCACCGCCTGTCTTCTCTTTTTCTTTTTAAACCTCACTTCCATCCAGAAAGTTCTTGCCCTGTATTTTCTGAAAATCGGAAAACCAGACCCTTAATCTGTGCGTCTGCAACTGCCGGGGAGCTGGCCGGGGAGTGCAGATTCAAAGGCGCTCTTTCCAGAACATCCCATTTTCCCATTAGCACGAGTCTCCGAGCACCTTTGTGTGTTACTGTCTTCAGAGAGAAGAGTATTACAAAAACACTTTCTAATTATTGTTGGCCTTTCATTACTTTAGAGGTTCCGCAGCCTAGAAATGAACCTCCGTGCCTGAGAATTTGTCCTTTTTCTCTCTTGGGAGACGCGTCATCCCCGCGGGGGTTATTGATGGAGACTGAGCTGGCGGAATTTGCCTAATGTGTGTGACGTCAAAGAGATCAGGGCCACAATGGGAAGGACAGCTCTGGGTTCATTTGCATTCGCTCCCCTGATTCGGGAACAAAAGCCCACCCCAGACCACAGCCTTCGCTTCATGGCTCTCTTATTTTGGCTCATTTCCTCCAAATGGAGGAGTAGATTAAGAAGAAGAAAAAAACCAGTCAGGTTTTCTCTCCCGTGTCCTCTGCCCAGTATTCTTGGCTGGACTGTCATGTGGACAGGTCACTATTGTCTCTAGAGGAGGAGGAACCTTCGAGTGTGATGTTGGCCAGAGCCCCTCCCCGTTGACAGGTCAATTCCATAACTGTGTGGCGCTTTCTTGAAGGACTGCCGGGCTGAGGATCTTTGAAAGCTCATTTGCCTGAGGTCCCACCCAAGCGATCGTCTCTCCCTTTTCTGGTAGCACTCAGGGTTACCACCTGTACCCAGGTGCCTTGGTGCAGACAGCAGAATTGCTTTCTGGCCAGTTTAAGCAGGCAGAGGTCATCAGGGGGCTCACAGAATCTTCAGAGGTCGGGCAGCTGGGCTCAGGGCAGCTACGGAGCAAGATCATCGTCACAGAGATGTGATGTCCTGGAGACACCCGTGCCGCCCCCTCTGAGAACAAAGTGCCCCGATGCTGGGCACCAAGTGCCACCTCTAAGCTGTTGTCAGGGCCGTCTCCGCAGACTGGACGTAGTGGCCGGGCCCTTGCCTGAGATCTGCCCAGTGCCCGTCTCTCCCGGCCACGAGCCTGAGTCCGGCTTGGGCGTAATCGGAGGGTTGGAGCCCAGGTCACATGCAAAGGAGGCCGAGAAGGAAAACTTGTCACTTCTCATTTGCAAAGGGCTCCTAAGTAAGGAACTCTCCGACTACAGGCAGAGTGTTCAAAGCTTAGGGTGACCCGGAGGAATGACAGGTGCCTAATAGCCTAGGCGAGGCCTTCCATTGAGCTTTGGCATCCTTGTGAGCTAGAGGCTTCAGGCTGTAAGAGAGGGAGACCCGCCAAAGGATCTCCGCTGTCCCCGACTTCCCACCTGAGGCAGCAACAAGTTACGCTGCCCTGAGGTTTCCCAGCCCCGCTTCCAGGCCTCGGCTGGAGATAGATTCTGCAGAGGACACAGAGCTGTCCTACTGTTATGCCCAGAATTCGTGATCCCCAAAGACCACTAGGGAGCCGAGTCCGATGCAAAAGCAAAGAGCCTTTATTCGAGCTAGCTCGAGCTCAATCCCCTACCTGCACCGACGCAGAGGTGAGATACCAGGGAGAGAGAGCGAGTTTCAAAAGGACAAAGGTTTTATTGGGGCCTGGGGGCAGTTGGTGAGGTAATGGCTGTGGCCTCAGCCGATTGGCTGGGGAAGGGTTCTGGGGAAGGGTCCGAGTCCTGTTAGGCAGGTGAGGGGGGTTACTCAAGGGGAGGAGGTGTGGTCAAGGTGAAGGACACAGAACAAGATGGAGTCGGCTGGCATAGGCCCGCCCTTTCACTACCATCCACGGAAAAGCTCCTCTCCCACGCCCCGGGTAATGGTTTCACAGCGGCCAGGTGCTCCTTCCCAGAAGCAGCAGTCACAAGCTCGTGACGATTTGATTATTTTGATGTAGGAACTGATGACGGCTGGAACAAAAGCATGCATGATAGGCAAGCAGTTTGGTTAAAGAATACCTGACATCCAGAACGTGGGGGAGGCAGGGCCTTTCCAGATTCTGAGGACCAGCCCCCAAGTTTCGGCAGCTGGAGGAGAGAGGCGTGTAGTCAGTCCCCACTGCACATCGGGCGGGCTCAGGGATGTGAGCCAAGGAAGCGAAGGCAGGAGATACCAGAGTGTTTGTGAATAAAACTCACCAGGAATCCGCACGAGTCAGCATCTTCATACCAAACCTCTCCTGAGTTTTGGGGGCCAGCGCCCCCCTCCCCACCTCTTCCTTGAGCTTCCTCTTGCCAGACCGAGGAGCCCTAACAGCTTTCACATTCAGAATCTTTTTTTTTTTTTTAAGTTTGTTTACTTACTTTGGGAGGCGGAAGGGCCGAGACAGCGGGAGAGAGAATCCTAAGTAGGTTCCGCGCTGTCGGCACAGAGCCCAGTGCAGGCCTCGGTCTCACGAACCGTGAGATCACGACCTGGGCCAAAATCAAGAGTTGGATGCTTGACCAACTGAGCCACCCAGGAGGCCCTCGACACTCAGAATCTTAAAAAGGCCCTTATGGTTCACTGAGTCCAGAGTTTGTCAAGTGTGGTCCTCACTCTCCATGGATCTGATTCACCCCTGCACCTTGATTAGAATGCAGACTTCCTCGCCCCATCCCCAGACCTACCGAATCCAGCTCTGGGGCGATGCCCACAGATGTGAGTTTCAACCAGCTTCTCGGGCCATTCTTGTGCACGTGGAGGTTCTAGAACCACCAACGCAATCCAGCCTTCTTATCTTTCGATGGGGAAACAGAGCCTCGGAGAGGAGCAGAAACTCGCTCAAAGGTAGACAGACGGGTGGCCACCTCCAGAGCGGAGCCTGGATTTCTCCAGTTCACATCCCCAGTCCTGTGTCACTGGCCCTGATCTGCTGGCTTCTCCAGCAGATCGGAACAGTAGAACTAGAAGTGAACCCTGTTGGATGCCAAGAAGATCTTGCCTGCAAAACTGGAAAATACGTTCTCTCTAAATACATCTGTGGTCACCACGGGACCGTGAGCCAGCTGTGTAGGGATGTGAGAAGCTTAGTGGACTCACGGCTGAAAGCAAGGCTCGTCCTGGACTTGGGAGGGAAGGGGCACTTGGTAGGTGCCGGGCTTACACCCCTCCTCTCCCTTAACAGTCTCTGCCCCCTGGAGGTAGATGTCACCTCCCCAGGTAGATATTACTCCTGTAGCCCCGGGCCTTCTTTGCTCACCAGGGCAAGCTGGGCAGTTCGAAGCTTGAGCAGAGACGTGAGGCTGACTGTATCAGCCATTGGTTCTAGACTGACTTGGGGATGTTGCTGTCCACTCACGCCATGGCGGTGTGAGTGGGTCCTTAGCTGGAGCTAGACAGAGGTTTGGATGAAAAATGAAATCACTTGGGGGGGTGCCTGGGTGGCTCAGTCAGTTTAAGCAGCCAACGTCGGCTCAGGTCATGATCTCACGGCTCCTGAGTTTGAGCCCCGCGTCGGGCTCTGTGCTGGCAGCTCAGAGCCTGGGACCCGCTTTGGATTCTGTGTCTCCGTCTCTCCCTGACCCTCCCCCGTGCATGCTCTGTCTGTATCTCAAAAACAAATAAACATTAAAAAGGATTAAAAAAAAAAAAACCCCACGAAATCAGTTGGGAAATGACTTTGTCTGCAGATGTTCTCAGTGAGATTTTCTCATCACAGCATCCGTGTTCCCTCCCTTCCAGGTGCCCCACACTGGCACTGGGGTCCGTCCCATGATGTCAGTTACTTGGACAGAGTGGTAGCCCATTGAGATTTCGTGTAGCCCATTGAGATAGCTGGTTTGTTCCTCCTCTGGGGATATCACGGCTGCTAAGAGCAAAAGCCACAGCCCGTCACAGGCTGTGCTGTGTTCATTCTGCAAGATCAGTCACACCCTGACCTGATGGTGGAGGGGCAGCTGTGAAGGGGCCCCGGAAGTCACGTCTTCAGAGTGAGGCACAGATGCTCAGCAGCACGAGGGGCCCTCGGGGTGACCCCTGGACACGTATAGGAGGTGCCCAGAGAGGTGGTGGGTGGCCGTATGGACTTTGGGGCATGTTCCCCATAAACCCTCCCCTCCTGCTTCAGCTGCTTTTCCTGCTGCGGTGGTCCTTCCACTTAGAAGATGCTCCTGGGCCTTTCGTGACTGTGTCCTCAATGCCTATAGCATTGTGTGTGGCACCTAGTCCAGCGGGGCAGACTGACTGTGCCCCCCCCACCCCAACCTCATTTCCTTCCTTTATTACTTTCTCTATTTCCTCCTACCTTTGGTCTGTCTCCATCATGAGAATTTGAATCTCAGAGACAGACTCTGTTTTCTTCTGACTTTGTCTTCTGATGCTTCCAGACCTGGCACACAGTAGGTGCAGAATAAATACTTTGGTGAATGAATACTGAATAAAAGTACGTGCTCAATAATGGTTTGTTCATTGCATGTGAACTTGGAACTTCCCAGGAGTTATCATTCGCAGAGGAATTTCCGGCCCTGTCTTTGATAGGAGAGGCTCCCTTCTTGCCTTGTGGGTTATTGCTGCCTTGTTTCCCCCTGATTGTGGGCGACTTTCCTGTTGGCTTTGCTCTCTGCCCCGTGTATGCTTAGCCCCTCCAGATCTGAGCACAAGAGGGCTAAAAAGGGGCAAAAAATACAAAGGAGGCGGAGGAGAATCTGATGTGACTTGTCGGGAATGGTGGAGGGAGGGTGACCACCACATGCAACCTGGGTGTCCCCAGGCAAAGCCCTGAGCATGAGATTGGGTTTTTCCTGGGTTTTCTAGTTAGTAAGAATGAGCTGTCTTCCCTTCTTAGATGCTGGCACCAATCCAGTTGGAATCAGCTGTTGACTACCCTGCTGGGGTTACAAAGCAAGATAATCTTTAATTATGCTCATTCCCCTGCCCACAGGGCCAAACTGAAATGATCTTAATATGCTGTTGGATTCCTTCTACAAACACAAAACACCGGTCCTTCTTGTCTCACTCTGAGGCATTGACTGAGCTTGGTCAGGGTGATTGACCTTGATCCCTAGCATGTGTCCAGCCAGCCAAGTGACCTTAGAGAGGTCACTTCCCCTCCCTGAGCCTTTGTTCCCATCTCTGTGATGGGTGAGATTGTACCTGCTCTGTTCTCCTGTAGGGAAGGTGGTGATAATAAAATAACGGATGGGCACGAGAGAGTGGAGATGACCCAGATGTCCTTCGGTTGATTAATGGATCAACACAAGTGGTAGATCCCTACGATGGAATATTATTTGGCAATAAAAAGGAATAACGCATACCGCGGCATGGACGGGCCTCGAAAACATTATGCTGAGTGAACAAGCCAGACGCAAAAGGCTATGTATTGGGAGTCCATTCTTACGAAAAACCCGGAAGAGGCAAATCCATAGGGACAGAGAGCAGAGTAGCGGCTTCCAGGGGCTGGAGGGAGGGGAGAATGTGGAGTGACTGCTAATAGGTGCAGGATTTCTTTGGGGGCTGGTGAAAATTATGTAGTGATGATGGTTGCACAACTTTGTGAATAGACGGAAAATCACTGAATACATACTTGAAAAGTGTAAATATTTTTTTTTTGCTATGAATTATATCTCACTGACAAAATAAATAAACACACATACATACAATGTATGAGAAGGCAGCTGAGTAAGCTGTCAGGCTGCATTCAGCTGGTGTGTTATCATCACTGACAGCATCGTCTTCATATTTCAACATTTATTTAGTGCCTGCTGTGTGCCTGGCACTGTGACAAGAGCTTTGCGTGTCTTGCTTCACATAACAGACCTTATCGTCTTTATTTTGTAAGGAAGGCTGAGAACCTAAGAAATTGAATCATATGACCAAGGTCAAAGGGTGGCTGAAGGCCTGACTGGGACCCAAGCCCCAAGACCTAGGCCCTTTCTTCAACCCCATGCTGCTGTCTCTTGGGTTCAGGGACATGTGGGGATAATTACATGTCTTATTTTTTGGAGACCTGGCCACCATTAAAATGATCCTTGGAACTTGAAGGGTGATAACCCAAGACTCCCGTTGGAAAGGCAGACATATCTCCACGGTCAACCTAAGTGACCCTTTCAAGCTGCAGAAGTCAGCTGGCTTATGAATTGCTCACCCCTGAGACCAGCAGCTGGTCTCTCTGGCTTGGGGGCTTGGGAGTGGAATCCAAGAACTCCGAGAGTTGATGACAGGCCCTAAGATTCCCAGGCCTTGGTGATGACAGGCACCCACTACCCTGAAGCCGAGGGAAGTTACTGCAGCCTTCCCTCCGGGAAGAGCTGAGATTCAGCGTTGCAATTACGTCATATGTGAGGAGGCCACTCGTAGGAATCATCGATTAGGATCCCGTGAGCCAGCTCCCATCTATGAAGTGAGATCAGGATGCCAAGCCTAAAATAGTTTCAAGGTCTATACCAATACGTCAAAAAGCTGCGACAGGAAAATACATATATGTGCGTATGTTATATGTGTATGTATCTGTATGTAGGCACGTATGTGTAAAATGACTGAAAACAAGGTCAGTGGGGTGTGCAAAGGACCGCAGCCCGGCAAGGAGACATTCCAGAACTTCTTGAACACCCACGCAGCTTCGGCATGTGCAGACAGGGATGTTCGAGGGACGTGAATTGCTCACAGGTTTTCGGGGGGACTGCCTGGTATGGGGGAAGGGACCTTGAGGGTCGAGGGGCCCTGACACCTTAGCTCCACCTCAAATGGGCTGTGGGATTTGGTGAGTCGTCACACCCCCACCCCGGGCTTAGACTTCACTACCTACTAAGGGAGGGGGCTCGACTGCAAAACCAGTGCATCCTCTGTCATCAGTCAAGTCTCTGTCTGGTCCTTGGCTAGAAGCTGGTGGTTTAATAGTGAATAAGAAACTGGATATCAGCCTTCCTTCTCAAAGCTGAGAGGCTGGGGCGCCTGGGTGGCTTGGTCGGTTGAACGTCTGACTTCGGCTCAGGTCACGATCTCACAGTCCGTGAGTTCGAGCCCCGTGTCGGGCTCTGTGCTGACGGCTCAGAGCCTAGAGCCTGTTTCAGATTCTGTGTCTCCCTCTCTCTCTGCTCCTCCCCTGTTCATGCTCTCTCTCTCTCTCAAAATTAAATAAACGTTAAAAAAAAAAATTAAAAAAAAAAAAAGCTGAGAGGCTAATGAGACACGTGTTAACCAAAGAATCCCCCAAACATATGATCACACGTTGCGGTGAGTGCCGTGAAAAAGTAGCAAGACTTTCTCTTCACTCGTAAACTCAACCTTTCGCAGACCTGCTATGTGCCGGGCACTCTTTCCATACTTGGATTAGAGTGCGCCTGGACTTGTGGGTTTATACGGGTTTGGTAAAGCCAAGAGACCAGGAGGTGATTGCTATTGAAAAGGTTGTTGTGATTCGTAGTTCCCAAAAGAAGAGGGAGAAAAGGCCACATGGGGAAGTACCAAGTCAGGAGGGAGAAGGGGACAAGGAGAAAGCACAGGCCAGAGCGTTTACTGGGGTATTCTCAGAACGGATAGGTAAGGTAGGATAAATAAGCTTAGGACTGCGAAATCTGAATAATTTGGGGGGGGGGAGACTCTGGACAGTCCTGGTGGTCCCGGTTGTCTGGTTCCTGACCCTGGCGCAATTCCAGTCAAGGGAAACGTTGTTTTGCTTTGTCAGGGTTTGATAAAGGAGCTGGTTGGGGGTGTGGACCTTGGCTTGGTTGGTGTGCATGTCAAAGGCAGGCTCACAGGCTAGCTGTTTGCTGTCTCTAGGAATTAGCTAATCCTGGGAGGGCTAAGATAAGACAACTGAGGCATACGGACTTGCCCGAGGTTCCTTAGCTTAGTCAGAGAGGCGTTGGGGTTTGAACCCGGGCAGTCAGGCTCCCCAGTTTGCACTCCTAAGGACCTCATTCCTGCCCTCTGCCTAAGAAAGGACTTGGTCTGGTATTGCTGAGCACACCTGAGAAGTGACTTGTGCTCTGTGAGCCGAGGTCCAAGGCAGCACCTTCCAGGGTGAAGGATGCAGGGAGAAAGGGCTGTGGGAAGGCATTCCTGTCTCGAGACCTCAAGACCAACATGGCAGGAGGGAGTGGCGTGGCTGACAGCCAGTTGGCCATACAACTGGCCTGTGGATATTTGAAGCCTTCGGAGGCTGACTCCCGCTGTGGGCCAACTCAACCAGAAGCTCTGGGGCGATATTCTTGATAAGCTCCCTGAGTGACTCTGTAAAATTATCCTCCTTAAAGATTGTAAGGTAACTCACGTGCAGTTGAAGTGCACAGATCTTGGGTATACGGTATGATGAGTTCTGCTAAATGCACACACTCATGTAATCCATACTTCTTTCTTTTAATGTTCGTTGATTTATTTTGAGAGAGAGGGAGGGAGCTCGTGAGTTGGGGGGAGGGGCAGAGGGAGAGAGAGAATCCCAAGCGGGCTCCACACTCCGCACGGAGCCTGACATGAGGTTTGATCTCACGACTGCGAGATCATGACCAGAGCCGGCATCGAGAGTCTGCCACTTACCCGACTGAACCGCCCAGGCGCCCCATATAATCCACACTCCTATGGAGATGTCAAGTATGTCTGTCACCCTAGAAAATTCCCACACTGCCCTCCTCCCATGCAACCACCGTTCTGAGTTCCATCAATAGAGATCAGTTTTGTCATTTACAGCCATGGATCCTACAATAGCTGTGCTCTCATATCTGGCTGCCTTCACTCAGAAAAATATTTTTGGGATTTATCCAAGGTGTTGTGCGTTCCATATTCATTCATTTTATCACTGAGGATTACTAAATTGTACCGATATAACCGCAATTAGTTTATCTGATCTATTGATGGACATTTGGATCGGTTCCAGTTTTAGACTCTTGTGAACAAAGCTCCTGCAGACATTTGTATGCAAGTCTTTTGTCGAATTAGGTTTTCGCTTCTCCTGGGTGAATACTAGGCCTGGAATGCGTGGGTCGCCCCTGACTGATCTGTTGCAACACTGACATTGTAGAAACTCCGGACTGACCAGCTCATGACCGTAATCCCTTTCAGCTCCCAAATCCCACAGCTCCGTTTCAGCTCTAGTATGCTTCTTGAAGTTGTTACATATTTTTTGTGTGTGTGGTAAAATACTCAGGACATAAAATTTTACCATTTTAACCATTCTTAAGCATGCAGCTCAATGGCATTAAACACGTTCGTGGCCACCATCCATCTCCAGAACTCTTTTCATCCTGCAACATTGAAACTCTGTGCCTATGAGGGGCGCCTGAGCGGCTCAGTCGGTTAAGCGTCCGACTTCAGCCCAGGTCATGATCTTGCAGTTCGTGAGTTCGAGCCCTGCGTCGGGCTCTGTGCTGACGGCTCGGAGCCTGGAGGCTGCTTTGGATTCTGTGTCTCCCTCTTTCTCTCTGCCGCTCCTCTCTCTCTCTCTCTCTCAAAAATAAATAAACGTGTTTTTTTTTTCAACGTTTATTTATTTTTGGGACAGAGAGAGACAGAGCATGAACGGGGGAGGGGCAGAGAGAGAGGGAGACACAGAATCGGAAACAGGCTCCAGGCTCTGAGCCATCAGCCCAGAGCCCGACGCGGGGCTCAAACTCACGGACCGCGAGATCGTGACCTGAGCTGAAGTCGGACACTTAACCGACTGCACCACCCAGGCGCCCCTAAATAAACGTTTTTTTTTTTTTT
>NW_024412388.1:10595567-10629270 GCF_014898765.1 Herpailurus yagouaroundi
GCTGAAGTCGGACGCTTAACCGACTGCGCCACCCAGGCGCCCCTAAATAAACGTTTTTTAAAAAGAAAGAGACTCTGTCCCCATGAAGCACTAACTCCCCATTCTCCTCTTCCAGCCACTGTTTATTATTCCACCCTCTGTTTCTATAACTCGGACCACTCTAAGTACCCTGTGTAAGTGGAATCAAACAATATCTGTCCTTTCTGTGGCTGGCTTATTTCACTTAGCCAGCAAGGTCCAGCCATGCTGTAGCACATGTCAGAATGCCCTTCCTTTTTTAAGGCTGAATAATACTCCACTGTGTGTTATAGACCACACTCTGTTCTTGTATTTTTTCACAGAGAAAAAATTTCATTTAACACAAAGAGTCATAAAAAGAACGTACAATTACCCGACCCAGAAGCTCTGTAATAAATTCTTCCCTTACTCACCCAGGACATGTTTGGCTGTGTCACTGCTCACGACATCCTAGGTCCAGGAGACCTCAAAATGCAGGTAACTCGGCGCAAGGTGGATTTCACCGTGGTTTGTCCCGTAAAAGACGGAATGCATCGGGACCGTCAGCCGCTCGCCCGCCACCATCAACACCTATTTTCTCTCATTTGAACTGGTTTCCCAGTGAGTCCATTAAAATCTCCTCTCCGCTTCTTCTCCCAGAACAGTTCATACCAGAGTCTAGAAGTAGATCTCTTTGTTTATATTTCCCGTGGCTGTTTTAAAACCCGATTTGTCATATCGGACATCCTGCACGTTTCCTGTCAGATCTGAGAGGAGGCACCCGCGGGATGCGTGATGGGAGAGAGGAAATGCGAGCCGAAAGCCGCATTGACTGTGACCGCAGCACCTTCGCGGGAGCTGAGAGCCGCCGGGCGTCTCCGCGGGGGGAACCAACCTGAGAATAGCGGGCGGAGTGTAACTGCCTGGGCGCTGAGTTTCTCCAGGAATGCGAAGAAACAATCAAAGCTTCAATTGAAACACTGTCACCCACATTAGACAGTCGTGGCCTGTCCCAAAGAGGATGTGTAGGTCTCACACACACACACACACACACACACACACACACGCACACGCTGTATTCATGGGCTATTCATGCGGAGACGTGGTGCAAAGACTTCCTACCTGCATCCCACTGGTGGATGCTCCTTGGCCGCTAGACCTCAAATTTCATTTCTTTTGCTCAGTGGAGCATTTGTGTTTCCTCTGAACTATGGTAGCAGTTGTTTTCTGTATGGTGTCTTGGCCGGCCCACTTCACTCTAAAATAGAATTAGCATGGAGAACCTGGGTGGCTCGGTCGGTTAAACATCTGACTCTTGATTTCAGCTCAGGTCATGATCCCAGGGTTGTTAGATTGAGCCCCAAGTTGGGCTCCGTGCTGGGCATGTAGCCTGCTTAAGATTCTCTCTCTCTCTCTCTCTCTCTCTCTCTCTCTCTCTCTCTTTCTCTCTCTTATCCCCCACCCCCCCCCACATACACACCTACCTCTCGCTCTGATCCTCCCCCCCCCCCCCAAAAAAAAAAAAAGAATAAAATCAGTGACTCTGTCTTGGGCCTCATCTAAGCAGGTTTTATTTTTATTAATTTTTTTCATGTTTGTTTATTTATTTTGAGAGCCTGAGAAAGCATGTGCACAAGTGGGGGAGGGGAAGAGAGAGAGAGAATCCCAACGAGGCTCTGCACTGTTAGGGCAGAGCCCAACAGGGGCTGGATTCCATGAACTGTGAGATCATGACCTGAGCTGAAATTGAGAGTCGGTTGCTTAACCAACTGAGCCAACCAGGCGCCTGTAAAGCAGGTTTTATTATTACATGAGTCCTGAGTTAGGCTCTGGCCCTGTGTCAAGTGCTGTGAGCTTCTCCTATCATCTTTGCAAGGCTTGACATGTTGCTTGTTTGTAGAACCTTTTAAAGGCATTGTAGACACAGGAAAACCAACCCAAGGGCAATGGCTTTACAAGCTGGCCTCTTAGAATCAATGTTGGGGTTGTGGGTGGAGGAGAATTAATTGCTAAGGTTGGACAGACTGAGTTTGATCCCAACCCTGCCACTCTTTGACCTCAGAGGCAGGCCGTTCCACCCCTGAGTGATGGTGTTCCCATCTGCAAAATGGGGATAGATGGCATCCGCTAAAAGTGATGCACTGATTTGATGGTGGACTAGTTTTCTGCTGCTACTGTAACAGACTGCCATAACCTCAGTGGCTCACAACAACCCAGATTTATTCTGTTACGGGTCTGGAAGCCAAAAGTCCAAAATGTAACCAATGGGCCAGAATCATGGTGGAGCAGAACCGATTCCTTCTGGAGGCTCTGGGGGAGCATCTCTTTCCTTGTCTTTCCCTCTGTGCCTTGGCTCATGGCCCTTTCCTCCATCTTCGGAGCCAATGGTAGCATCGTTCTTTTCCAGCTCTGTTCCCCACGGCTCCTATTGTCACATGGTCTTCTCCGCATTCTGACTCCACTGCCTCCCTCTTACAGGGACTCTTGCAGCTACATCAGATCCACCTCAAGATATTTGGATTTAATCATATCTGCAGAGTCCCTCTTACTCTGTAAAGTAACATATGCCTAAGTTCTAGGGATTAGGATGAGGACATCTTTGGGAGACGGGGATTGTATGTATGGTGACCTTCAAGTAACTAACGCACCACATTGTCCTGTGTTCTCCAACTCTGGAGTAAAACTTCACATCGGATACTGTCTTAGTTTGGGCTCCTCCGAGGCAAATGGAATCGAGGATTCAAGAGCATATAGTTTATCTAAGAGGTAAAGGGGGCACCAGGAAGATGTCAGGAAGGGAAAGCAGCCAGGAAGTCCGAGCATCCAAACCAGTTACCTCTGTAGCAGACTGGAGCTTAACCGGAGAAACCCAGGGTTAGACTCCCAACCTTATAGGGGAGGGAGCCGGGGTATGTATTCACCAGTTCCCAGCAGTCACTGGTGTGAGCATTCCCATAGCTTTGTGGCACCTCTGACAGCAAAGTGAGCTCTGGTGCTAAGGGAAGGCAAGGAAATGAAGGCATTGGCAGTTGAAAGTTAGGCCAATGTGCACCCATGTGCTAAGGGCAAGGGTGTACGGGCAGTGTAACCGACGGTGTCCTCCACAGAGGCTCAGGGCCTCTTGGATGCTCATGGTCAGCAGTCCATCCGTCACCATGCCTGGGCACCTCTGCTCCAAGCAGTCAGGTCATTTGCTGGCTAAGAGTCCCTTGCATTTGTGTCCAAACCCGTTTATGCCATCTATCCAGTCATGTAACGAAGCTCCCTTGAATGTTAAGTGTGCAGTCATCTAATGACACTAAGGTGAAGACTTGATGGGAGTAAAGCTGATCGTAAAAAATGCTGTTCAATTAGGTATGTCATGACAGCTGTGGAAGATGATGGCAGGGGAGGACGAACCACAGAATTCCAGAAGGGGTGGTCATTTCTCCTTTTAAAGAAACGCAAGCTGGAAGGCACAGATGATGAATTGTGGGTGTGATGTGTGTGTGTGTGTGTATTCAGTTTTCACAACACCGTGAGGTTGGCATTATTCCCATTTTGTTGAATGTAAGTGACGAAACCCAAAACGGCTAGGTTAATTCCTCAAGGTCCCACAGTCAGTCAGTGGCAGAACTTGAATGAGGGGATCTCCCTCTTGGCCCTGCACTGCCTCCCACCGATCCCAGCCTGGCACAGCTTCCAGGTGTGTCTAAGCACACCTGCTTCGGTCTGACCAATTTCTTGGGGCCGACGCCATCCCACATTGCCCAGAGAGACTCCAGGCAAGTATATGTGGTTCTTCTCCTTCCCAGTGTGGGAGCTTCCTTCTTGGAAAAGGGGAAATGATACCTTTATCCTATACCTTTTCTTAACTTCTTTTGACATTAATGAGCTTCCACAGCTTATAGCCCATGGGAACACCTGAAAACTCATAGCAAAGTCAGCGCCCCCCCTTCACCTTCTAGCAGAGATGTCCTACCAGGAATTCTGGGCAGTCTCTCTCTGCTTTGCCCAATATCAGGGCAATATGTGGAGGCATGGAGGAAAGGCCCTGATACTGGCCTTGGCTCTTCAGAGACCTCCAGGTTTGGGATTTTGACAGCAACAGGAATCAGACAGTGGAGAAGCTCAGGCTGGGGGGTCACCAAGGCTTCCATGTTGGTCCCGAGTGCCTGAGACTAGGCTCTAACTAGAAATCTGTTTGGGGGGAAGAGCAAAAAGCTTTCACCCAAGCAGAGCTTATTAACTAAGCTATTAACAACCCTTGGACTGGCTGGGTTTCTTCTTCCATTTTCTATGGAACTCCCTGCAGAGGTGGCTAGGAAAGAGAGCTCACCCCAAGAGCACATGGTTCAATGAGAGGTGTCTGGAGACCCATCAATAGACAAATAAGGCAGTTCAGTTCTTGCTCCCCTTGGAACGGCAGATTGATCAACTTACACTGTGGTTCCCAGCATGCAAAATAGCCTTCCTGATTTTGACCGGGGTTTTGTGTGCTTGTTCTTAAAGGAAATATCAGTTGGCAAGTTGGCTGGTATGGTAATTCCTTCGGTATCAAAATGGCAGCTTTCTGTGACGCTGGATTGAAGGCGCATTCATTTAACATACGTATCGCATGCCTGCTGTGGTCGAGCGCTGGGCTATTGCGGTTGTAGGACTCGGGCATAACCCCTTTATCGGACGAGAGAGGTGAGTCAGCAGGCACATGGCGTGTGCCACGAGGGAAGTAAATAAAGGGCCTTACAGGAGCCCAGAGGGTGGACAGCTTCTCCACCTTTGTGTGCAGGGTTTGGGCCTGTTAACAAACACCCAGAGGAGGCGATGCCTGAGCTGAGTTGAGAAGGATGACTGTGGATTAGCCAAGGAGAGAAGGCAGAACTGTGGTGCCATAGGTGGCCTGAGCCAAAGCCAAAGGCGAAACGCAAGTGGTGGATGAGAAGAGCTTCAGGGAGTCAGCTGAGGCCAGGATGTAGGACAGAAGCCGGGGACGAGCAGCCTGGAGACGGAGACAGACTTCCACCCAGCGGGGCCTCTGGGTCTTGCCAAGGGGCTGGCACTTGACCCCGGGACGCTGGCCTTACCTGCGTCGTGCGTCGGGGACTCAGCGGCAAGCTGGAGGCAGGAGCCCTGCGTGATTTATCTGTGTAATAATGAGTCATGTTTTAAGGGTGTTCTATGCATTTTCATGGGGCTTAACTTGATAGACAAATTCAGCTCTTCGGTTTTAATTATGCAAACCCAAGAGGCAAGAATTATTCTCTTCAGCTCCAGCATGAAGACCGAAGTCGGCACGCTGGCCCAGTGCCAAGGACCTGTGCCGGAGTTCTTCAGTGCCCCGCTGCGGGGAGGTGGCCAGGGACCTGATGTCCTGCCGCTGATGTCGGAATAGGCCGGCCCCGGTCTGCCTCTTACCCACACCCACAACCTGGACACGTCTCTTCTCCTGGGATCCTTTGCTGCTACTGTGTGCCCCTGCTTTTACCCGTCTTCATTCCCAGCCTCGGCCACCAAAGAGACAGTCTCACCGAGGGGCTCTCCACATGCCAAGTGGTGTTCCAGCCAGTCGGGCTTGGGAAGAAAAGCGCCGGGCTGGGTCTCATTCCAGCTGCATGGCCCTGGGCACTTTCCTTCCCCAGCCTGTCTCCTCATTTATTAAAAGCAAGTGCAGGGGCGCCTGGGTGGCGCAGTCGGTTAAGCGTCCGACTTTAGCCAGGTCACGATCTCGCGCTCCGTGAGTTCGAGCCCCGCATCGGGCTCTGGGCGGGCTGATGGCTCAGAGCCTGGATCCTGTTTCCAATTCTGTGTCTCCCTCTCTCTCTGCCCCTCCCCCGTTCATGCTCTGTCTCTCTCTGTCCCAAAAATAAATAAATGTTGAAAAAAAAATTAAAAAAAAAAAAAAAAGCAAGTGCAGAGGCAGTAGCTGTCCTGCTCATCGCCGTATCCCTCAGTGGCTGGCATGGAACAGGAGCTCGGTACATTGCTATCGAACGAGTATGGAAACACCCATCACGGGCCAGGCAGCGTGTGCCCCCCGGGCAGACACCAGGGAGACTAGAACGAGACCCCTGCCCTCCAACGTCTAGTGGTTAAAATCAGTGTGGGAGCAAATAAGTCGAATATGGCACAAGCGAGTAGAAAACACACGTAAGTAGAAAATACTATGGCAGCCGGAGTGGCTGCTCAGTGCGATTCTTTGATTCCATTTCATCTCAGTGGAGGAATCTTAGCACAAAAAGGAAACCCGACAAGATTGCCCGCAGCTGGAGGCACGCACGGGTGCGGCCCTCACCAAGGGTTCTGACCATTCGGGAGTTCGTCACGTCCCAGATTCGTGGATGCTGTTATTTGTTATTCTCTGTGCAGGATAGCATAGATGATGCACGTGTTTGGGCAAGATAACTTTTTCTTTTTTTTTTTTTTTTTTTAATTTTTTTTTTTAACGTTTATTTATTTTTGAGAGAGAGAGAGACAGAGCATGAACGGGGGAGGGTCAGAGAGAGAGGGAGACACAGAATCTGAAACAGGCTCCAGGCTCTGAGCTGTCAGCACAGAGCCCGACGTGGGGCTCGAACTCACGGACCGTGAGATCATGACCTGAGCCGAAGTTGGCCGCTTAACCGACTGAGCCACCCAGACGCCCCAGATAACTTTTTCTTTAAAAAGAAATGCCGACGAGAGTTTGTAGGCGAAACCGTTCTGCGTTTTGTGTATCAGAGTCTGTGAAACTTAACAAATGGAGATCTGCTCAGGACCTGGTCTGGCGGGCGACTCACATGCAAGTGACGGCCACCAGAAGGAGTGACATCCCCTCTCCCCACCCTCTTCTGATTGTAGGACAGGCCTCTTGCAGGAGCTCACCTCTGGGGTGAGGTCTGGGCAAAGCTGCTGGAGGACGTTGGTGGCGTGGAAGCACTTTGTCGCCCAACAACACGTTTGCCATTGGAGTGTCTGCTTATGAGGCGGCCGGGGGTTTTAGACAGTTGATAATAAGTGAAACGCCAAGAGGGCACTTCAGCCTGCTTTGCTCCTCGGCAGGACCCAGCTGACCTTGCCTGGAAGAACCGGGAGTGGTTTTCCCGGTGAAAACCTACAGTGGCCACGAAGAGAAAGGAACAGGTGCAGGGCCCTCCCAGCAGCCCAGAGCCTAGAACGTCATCTCAGCCCGCCTCGGCAGGTGGCAAGGAGCTGCGCAAGAGCCCAGTCCTTCGGGACCGATTAGACCCCGGCGGGGATGTGCAGACGCTGCGGTTCACGGGGTTCAGCCCGTTCCGGGGGGCAGAGGGCATGGCGAGACCCTCCGATGGCAGGGAACCCGTCGAGACCGGCTAGTGCCAAACAGTCGCTACACGCAAAGCCAGGCAGGTGGGTCACTGAGCAAGAGAAGAGGATGTCGCGGGGTTGTTCTCCTTAGACGGAGTGAAACGGGCAGCAGAGTGCCTGCAGGGTTTCCAGCTTCTCTCTGGGACACCAGCTCTCTGGATGGTGGAGGCTTCCCCTTCAAAGCTGACTGCGTGTTGACAAAGTAGGCTTTCAACGTCGGATGGGATTCCGGAGACCCCGCTCTCTGGCGGCAGAAACGTCCCTTTCTGGCCCAAGCTACCCGCCTGCCGCGTGGACACCATCACTTTCTACAGTAGGATGAACGGGTGCCCTCTATGAGCAAACGAAGGCTGGCTACACGTTTCATCCAGGAGGCTTGTCACGCGGGACAGCTGCAGCCCTTGACGTGAATTATGCATCCGCGGGTCTGCTGGGGTTCCTTCCTGTCTTCTCTTCCTCAAGTGCTCGTAATATACAAGGCCCTGGAAACGTACACTCCTCACAGTCCCATGTGACGAGGAACCTGAGACGGTCATCCCATGGTTTTATCTGGAAGCCCAGGACTTCCGGAGGCCACAAAACTGTAGCAGACATCGGGAGAGAGAGAACACAGCACAGGTAGGTATTCGTGCTGCAGACCTAGCGGGGAATCCTCCAAGGCCGATCTGAAATGGAAGGAACATCGGACGGGCTCCCTCCTTGTCACCAAAGTCATTCATGGCCTGCCTGACTGACTCGGGGTGACAGCAGCCCCTGCAGGTGTAAGAGGGTTTCCTTCACGCTCTTTCTCCTTTTCCTGTTCTTTTAGATCAAAGAGAGGAAGGTCACCTTCTGGCTTTGGCCAGAGCCGTTCGCCAGGAAGGAATACTGCTTCTAAAACACACCCAAAGCCCTTTCTTAGCAGGACAGGATTCTTTTCTGCAGACTCCCATTGTATACCAGCCATAAAACTCCTTAATAACTTTGCCTTAGATAGGCCTCTAATATCCATAATTCATTCAAGGAGGCAGACTCCAGAGGCTGCACTGTGGTTTATCTTATTTTTGTATAATTACACTCCCCCCCCGACCCCCCACGCACACACACACATACACACACACATACAGGGGTGTACGTGGTGATTTACAGCGATGTTGGGATACCTGGTTATTATTCTTCACTCCTGATCCATTATTATTCTTCCTAATTTTGCAGAGTCATTTGCTGGATAAGGCCATTTAGGAAACAAATGCATATTTTAATAGCTAATATTGAATTTACATTTATATCTCAGGTGTATAGGGATAATGATGTGGCAATTAAAGGCAAATATATAATTTTTAGTCATGACTAGGGATTACTCTGCTGACAGAGCAAGAGCTGACTTAGATATTTAACTGAATGTTAAATTTTTTAGAGCTTTGGGAATTGTGGACTCTTGATGGATGGCTCAGTACTTTCAAATTTTAGGCGGGGGCAGGGGAAAAAATCCTGATTTTGCACTTTATTTTACGTCTAGGTGTCTCAGAAACATGTGGCCAATTCATTACATATGCTCACAATGTATTGATGAGCAAAGCAAGCAAGTATGTGTACTGTGATCCCATCTGTGTGTGTGTGTGCACAGACACACGAACTGTGTGAGTATACATGCACAACATGTATATATATAAAATGTACATGTATGTTATTTGTATAGTTTTTTTGCATATATATTATAGTATGTATTTATAATACACACACACACACACACACATTCATGTTTCCAGATGTCTTTCAATGCATGTGTGGAAGTACAGATAAAATTTTAACAGACATTAACTCTGGGTTTATGGGGTTCTGCTGTCTTCATCTTTAAGCATAACCGCTGTTGATTCTCTTTATGGAGAGCCCGCCATGAGATGAGCCAGGTGCGGAGCACGTGTTAGATCCAGACTGCCTGAGTTCATGTACCTCTGTCAGTTCCTTATTCCGGTGTTGACATCAGGTTGATCTTACCAAGGGTCATTTTTAAAGGGAATGGGGATGTGTCTCTGCTTGGGTCACTAAGTAACTACCCTTGACTTTGACTTTGGTGTCTGAAAGCTCCAGGCTGGTTTGCGAGGTTAGGTGGGAATGGTGATGTCTCCCTTCCCCCAAAGAGCAACGGTCCTCAAACTGGTTTGGTCCTTACCGCTTGGATACAACAGAACTGTCTGCCTCGCAATCACCTCCTTACTATTTGGGGCCTCTCTTAACAAAACAGCCTGGGGGCGCCTGGGTGGCTCAGTCATTAAGCGCTGACTTCTGCTCAGGTCATGATCTCGTGGTTCGTGGGTTTGAGCCCCACGTCGGGCTCTGTGCTGACAGCTCAGAGCCTGGAGCCTGCTTCGGATTCTGTGTCTCCCTCCCTCTCTGCTCCGTCCCCACTCGTGCTCTGTCTCTCTCTGTCTCTCAAAAATAAATAAACATTAAAAAAAAAAAAAAAACAGCCTGTAGAAGAAAACATTAGGGGGAAAGCTCTTTGACATTGGTCTTGGCGATGACTTTTTGGATTTGACAGCTGGAACACAGGAAACAAAAGCAAAAGTTAACAAGTGGGACCACGTCCAACGAAAAAGTTTCTGCGGAGCAGAGGAAACCATCAACAAAATGAAAAGGGAGCCTGCGGAATCAGAGAAGCCATTTGCAAACCATATATCTGACAAGGGGTTAATATCCAAAATATAACTCCCATGAGTCATTAGCAAGAAATCAAAAACGTGATTAAAAAATGGGCAAAGGACTTGAATAGACGTTTTTCTGAAGAAGACACACAGATGGGCAAAAGGGACATGAGAAGATGCTCGGCCTAACTCATCATCAGGGAAATGTGAATCAGAACCCAGTGAAACACCACCTCACACCTGTCGGGATGGCTAAAATCAAAAAGACAAGAAATTATAGTGTTGGCGAGGATGTGGAGAAAGGGGAACCCTCTCGCACTGTTGGTGAGAATGCAAACTGGTGCAGCCGCTGTGGAAAATAGTTTGGAGGTTCCTCAAAAAATTAAAAATAGAACCATGTGTCCCACAATCCCACTTCTGGGTATTTATCCAAAGGAAATAAAGTCACTGTCTCAGGAAGATGGTTGCACTCTCGTGTCCATTGAAACTTTGTAGCCATAATAAGGGAGCAACCTAAGGGACTGTGGACAGATGAATAGATAAAGAAAATAACATAGTCATGTATATTTATACATACATGTGTTTATACATAGATACATATACATGCATATATATGCATATATATACATAAACATATATATACACCTGTACATACATATAAACACGTTTATAATTCAGCCTTAAAAAAGGAAATCCTGCCATGAGCAACCACATGGATGAACCTGGAGGATGTTATGCTAAGTGAAATAAGCCAGAGAAAGACAAATGGTATCATTTATATATGGAATCTGAAAAAGAAAGGTGGGGGTGCCTCATTGGCTCAGGTGTTAAGTATCTGACTTCTGCTCAGGTCATGATCTCATGGTTCATGAGTTCGAGCCCCGCATCAGGTGAGCCCTGCTTCTCTCTCTGTCTCTCTCTCTCCCTCTCCCTCTCTCTTTCTCTCTCTGTCCCTCATAGGATTCTCTTTCTCTGCCCCTTGCTCGCTTGTGCCTTCTCTCTTCCTCTCTCTCTCTCTCTCAAAAAAAAAGGAACTCCCAGTAACAGAGAGTAGGGTGGTGGTTGCCAGGGGCTAAAGGTGCAGGAAAAGGGGAGATGTTGGCCAAACAGTACAAACTTTCGGTTATAAGATGACAAGTTTCTGGAGACATCATGTATAGCATCGCGACTGTAGTTAAAAATAATGTGTACTTGAAATTTTGCTTAGAGAGTAGATCTCAGGTGTTCTCATCACACACAAAAAGGACACTATACCAGGTGAAGGGTATGTTAAGTAGCTCAATGGTGGTCATTATTTCACAATGCATACGTCTATCAAAACATCGTTTTGTACGCCTTCAATATCTATAATTCTTTTAAAAACATCTATCTATATCTATATCTGTATCTGTATCTATTTTGATCAGTCATACCTCAGTAAAGCTCAGGGGAAAAATAAAACCCCTGAGCAAGAGAGGTAGTTGTTTGTCCGTGGATGATAAGGGAAGGATAGCTGAATTCATCATTTCTTCCCACCAAGAAGCGAGGAAGCCTCGTGGCTCTCATTCCAAACGTCAGGACTGCACACTGGTATGCAGTAGGCCCCCTGGAGAACTGTCACCTCTGGGTCCCATCTGCATTTGAGGACTCCCACTCCGAAAGGAATATCCTCATGTTGGAGAGTGAAACTCTTGAACCTACGGGTGCTGGACTTGTCCTGTATTATTTAACCTGCCCTTGGATGGCGAAGCAGATGCACTTCTGGCATAGAAGCTTAGATTTTCTGTCTTTTCTTTTCTTTTTTTAAGTGTTTATTTATTTATTTTGAGGGGGGAGGGGCAGAGAGAAAGAGAGAGAGGGAGAGAGAGACTCCCAAGCAGGCTGTCCACTGTCAGCATGGAGCCCAACACAGGATTCGACCTCACAAACCTCGAGATCATGACCTGAGCCAAAATCAAGAGTCGGACGCTTAACCGACTGAGCCACCCAAGCGCCCCTTACATTCTCTTTATTTCACTATCCTGCTCCACCCCCCTTACCCTGACTCTCCCTCTCCCCCCGCCCCCACACACCACCACCTACAAATCTGTGTGTGTTGGGGGGGGGGGGTTGCAGGGTTCAGTTCTGTCATGCGCGTCACTTCGTGTTCAAGAGTCTACAATTGTCACCATATTTTCGGAGACACCCTGTTTTTCTTGAGTGTTTGGGGATCGGTCCAGAAGTGCGTTCCAGGATAGGGACCAGATATTCATTTCTGGATTCAGCATGTTGAGTTGTGCCTGCCATCCAGGAGCTCGACTGGGTCTGCATTAAAAAGACCCCACTGAAGAATGGTACTAATGCACAGAGGGGCCCGAGAGCCTGCCCCAAGCTGTGGTGGTGATGGCCTGCACTTAATGGAGAAGATTTCAAATGTGGCATGCAGGCTAAGTGTGATTTTAACTTGAGGCGGTAGCACAGGCTTTAGCACCAGGCTAGGAGGAGATGGGCTATTAATCCTTTTGACATTCCCTTTGAATAGCATCATATTTCAATCCCGTTAAGCTGTGGGGCCGTTGTTTATCAGTCTCCCTCCAAAAGCAGGGCCTCTGTTGTGCTGAGCTGCAAAACTCTGCCCAGCTCTGTGCCTTTAAGACGACAGTTGGCTTCAGCCTGCTAGGTGACCCCCTCCACCTCTCCGGCTCTGAGATAAACTCAGGCAGCTCCCAGCTGCCTCTGCTCGCCCATCTGTCACTGACCAAGCAAGGGGTCAGTGGACCTGGTGCCCTTTATTGGAATGTGGAGAGAAGGATAAAGAAGCAGCACATCTGGAAAACAGGGGGAAAAAGGAAGGGGAGGTGGTCAGGCATGCTGAAGAATCCCAAATTCCAAATTGGGACTGTCTCCATGACCTCGCTCTTCCTGTTCTGATCCCCCCAGCTTCAATGTCCATTCATTTGCACATTCATTCATCAGACCTCTATTGAGCATCTCTCAAGTGCACTGTGCTCAGTGCCACAGGTACAGGATGAACACAGCAGGTGAGGTCCGTGCCCTTATCAACCTACCATCTAGCAGCGGGATGGACATTGGCCACAGGAAGTTGGGAATATGGAGAGGGAGGATTTGGAGACCAGTTGTCCGGGCTCTGGAGCCTGACTTGGCTGCTTGTAGGCTGTACAGCTTGGAGGAAGTCACTTGACCTCCTTGAGCCTCGGTTTCCTCATCTGTAGAATGGGGCTAATAACACTACCTCTTCCAGGGTTGTCGAAAGGTCTAAATAAATCATTGCAAGTAACACACTTAGGAAGCAGTCAATAACTGTTGGGTTTTGCTATTAAATTCTATGGTAAATTGTATTGTAAAGGGCAAGCACGAGGTGCAAGGGGAATATATTACAGCAAAATTTGCCTCATCTAGGAAGTCAGGGAGGCATCCTTGACGATGGGATGTTCAAGCAGTGAACTGGAAATAACCCCCAGCCTATTCTCTCCCCCACCCCCCCACCCCCGCCTCCCTGAGGGTTTACCACTCATATGTTCAGTCTCCCAGGTTTGGGCTTAATTGAATCTCTGTCTTCCCTCTGCTTAGAGGAGAGGGTCCTGGTGGACAAGGAGTGTACCTTGTGCATAATTCTAGCACTTTCTGCCACACTTATTGTATTGCTTGGCCCATCACTGGACAACCAGGTAAGTGAGTGGCCAATCTGTGTCCACACACAGACGCTGAAAGATCTGAAGTTAAGAGTCTCTTACGACACGGTCCCAGGAGCAGCTCCAGCTGGCCTCACAGATGTACAAGGTTTACCTCATTCATATGCTGCTTTATAATTGTCCAGTGAGTTACGAGGGGGTCCGTACTCTTGGACTGTCAGCGGGAAGCACACTCCCCCAGAGGCTGCCCTCTGCCCAGGAGGTTAAAGGAAGTACGGGAGGGGGACGCAGGCAACAGGGGGCCCGGGTGGCTGTGGAATTTCTTCCCTGGCCTCCGCCCACTTCTTATGCACCACTCACTCCCAAAGGCCACAGCTTTTAGGGGTGCTGTAACTCCACTTCCGCAGCGAGCATGCATGTGTTTTTAACTTATACAAGAGCCTGAAAATCTGTTCATCAATCTTTCCTGTTTGGGTGAATACAGTAAGAAACCTTCTAAGAGACGTGTGAATGTGCCACATGTTATGCATAATTCAGTTTTCCTTTAGCTATTAAGTTGGCCTTGCATGCCTAGTATTTTTAAATTGCTGCTCCTACTGAGCTTGCTCCTGTCCTGTGAGCCTGAGACCTCACAAGGGTCTGAGGGCCATTCTCTCTATCTCCTCCTAGGACCCGTGTCGAAGCACTTTGTTCACTGGCGAGCCCTTCCGTGTGTGCGCGTGAAAGTTGGGAGGATGGGAATAAAGCCACATTTATCTCCCGGGAGCCCACAGTGCTCAGCAGGGAATGAGTATACAGCAGGCTGAAAGGTTTGCAGAGGGTTTGCCTGGGGAGCATCAGGGGCAGGGTACAGGCATCCTAGACAGAGGACAGCCTGAGCCTGGCGAGAAGGTGGGATACCGCAGTGTGAGTGGGTTACTGCTGCCGAGCGTGGAGAGGTACGCAGGGAGGGGCGTGGCCAAGCCAGGTGGTGGAGGGTCTCGCGCTCCACAAGAAGGAGACGGGCAGGAAGGTGGCTTGCACAGGATGGACAGCGGAGGAGTTTGGGCAACACAGCAGTGCCTCCTACCCCCTGTATTTTTTTCTCGAGGATGGTTTTGCAGGAGCCTCTATGCCACAGGGCGGTGCTTCTCAAAACTTGAGCGTGTGTCACAATCATCTGGAGGGTTTGCAAAAACCCAGGCGGTTGGACCCCACGCCCAGAGGTCGGGGTTCAGCGGGTCTGGGGTGGGACTGAGAATCTGCGTCTCTGACAAGCAAGCTCCCGGTGAGACTGATCTCGCTGGCCCAGGGGCCACGCTTAGAACCACTGCTTAGGCATCCAGGAGGTCGGCCAGGAGGAGCAGTGTCCCCTGAAACCATCAGGAGAGAAAGAAGCAGGTTAGGAAATGGGGGGAAGGAGCCACTTAAGCAGCTGCCCACGGACAGGCTGTCCTTGAACTCACGCTCTGGGTCCCAGCTGAGAATCCCAGATTCAGCCAACTCATGTGGGCTGCGGTTACATTAAGGAAATAATCACCTCCCTTTCATAACTGTATACAATTTGGCCGCATCCGGAAACGTAACCCGTTTTCCCTTTTTACTTTTAATCTTGTCTGCTCTCTCGGAGACTGAACACGGCGTGTCGAAGGCTTTATTTCGGAAGCCTATCTTCTCACTGGTTTCCAGTCTCCTCTCTCACGGCTTTCTGGTCACTTTAGGGCACATCACCAGTGGCCAGCAACTCCTAACACTGCAAATCACCTCCCCGCCCCTTCCTCTCACCCCAGATTTCATGGGTTCCCATCAAACGCTTCGGCCCAAAGGGTCCAGAGACAAAGCTCGTTTTCTGATAAAGAGAAGCACCACACTAAACTCTGAAATGTCACGTTTTCCTGTGTTAAGACCATGGTCTTGGAGGCCCAGAGGGTGCCCTCCGGCCCGGGGCCACTGGCTGCCGCCTGCCTTCCCTGCTAGCTCCGTTTCCTCTCCCGTCCCCCCCCCCCCCCCCATTCTGCTGTGGTTCCTGCCCACAGAGAGGTCCCAGAGGACCCAGCAGGGAGGATGCTTCTCTGGGTATGGAGCCATCAGTTAAAGGAGAAATGGGGGTCACTGAGGTAGAGTAGCCAGAAAATCCTGGTCCCCTTCTCCGGAGTGTGAGGCAAGACTGGCCAAACCTTGGCCGGGTTCCTGCGGTTTGCCTGTGTCTTTGCTTCTCCCGCATCCTCCCCAAAGGCTGTTGAGAGCCTCCATGCTGTGGCTCCTGATAACCTGTCGACCCGTGTGAGTCTCGGTCGGCAAAATCAGTTATATGCATCTCCTGGGCGGATTTTAAAGATTTTCCGATAGCACATTCAGCTTCAATTTCAGCTCGGGGCTCCATTTAGCCAGAGTGGTGGAAATGTGCCATCAGGTCAGCTGGGGTGGGGGTGGGGCGGTGTCTAAAGTGCCCAGGGCTTGGGGCCGGCGTGGGGAGGGTGGCAGGGTATCTGCCCCCGGTGTCATCTGTGCACCCAGACATCTGCCGAGGCCCTCGCCGTGCCATCTGGCCCTTGTCAGGAGTTACACAGCTGCTGCGGTTACCCTTCGGGGGGCGGGCAGCGGGCAGCGTGCAGAAATGATCCCGCTGCTCCACTAACGGGGGGCGTCTGCAAGCCCGGCTCCCGGGGCCAGGCTCAAGGGCCGTCTTCTCACCAAGCCAGCCCGTGTTGCCCCTTCGGAATTGTTCTCGAACACTTGGGAGAACCTCTGTTGACCGTATCACCTGCATGGGCCGTCCCACGTCAGAATCCTTTACCTGTCCACCGCTGGCCGCTAGACTGTCGCCTCCTGGGGCCACAGCACCAGCTCCTTCCAGGACATGGCATGGCGCCTGGCCAAAAAGCGTGGGCAAAGCGTGCTGACCTGACACGCGTGGAGACCCGGAGCTGACAAAGCCCCGTCCTGCCAGCAAAGAGGAAACCAGCCTGTTTGTCTCCCCCTGAGTCCTCTGTGAGAAAAGGAAAACGGGCGGGAGCACCTGAATCGACAAGGACACAGGGGCTTGACGGGTGAGAGGCCAGAAAGCTGCAGAACATAAGCCCCATTTATCTCTGCTCTTCTATCATCCAGCCTTGGAGCGTCCCTGCAAAGAAAGCCCCAGCAGATGGCTTCTGGACATCCCTCACTGGGACGGAGGTGAAACCCCAGCCCCCAGGGAATTCCGAGGCCCGGGCTCATGGCATCCTTGAAGGATGGCAGGAGATGACACTTTGGCTGACCCCTGGGAGAACTGTCCTCGCTGGTGAACTCCAAAGGCAAGGGTGGTGTTGCATCCCAGTCGGGGCCAGGGAGGATCTGGAATGCTCTGGGCCCCAGGCCTTGAAGGTTCACTCTTCCCAGGGAGGAGCATTTGCCGCACCCCCCAAGCGCTTCCCAGTCAACTGGAGGCTTGAACAAAGGGCTTATTGTCATGCCCAAGCATTTCAAAGAATATGCATTGAGCAGGGTGCCTGGCCCTATACTAGGCTGGGGGTGGGGGTGTGTGTGTGTGCAATGGGCTGGTGGCTGCTCTCAAGAGCCTACGGTGGGAAAGGGAAAACCATCCAAAAACTTAGCAGCAAATAAATAACCTGCTTGTGGGTTTGAAAAACAGGCAGTATGAAGGGAAGGGATGACAGGCAGGAGGACTTGTTGACACGGCAAAGGCTTCTCAAAGTACCACTGGAAATGAACACTGAATGACAAGAAGGAGCCAGCCAGTGGTGAGCTGGTAAATACTTAACAACTTGCTCTAAAAGAAAGAAAGAAAGAAAGAAAGAAAGAAAGAAAGAAAGAAAGAGAGAAAGAAAGAAAGAAAGAAAGAAAGAAAGAAAGAAAGAAAAGAAAGAAAAAACAAGTCAGGAATGCAGAAAGGAAGGGAGGAAGGGGGGGAAGGAAGGAAGGGAGGAGGAAGGAGGGAGGAAGGAAGGAAGGAAGGGAACCCCAATGTGTAGTTTGCCAGTTTCCATGGTGTCATTATTCCCACCATGGCCGATTTCAAGCTGTCAACCTGACATCATAGGAAGAGATGTGCACACTCAACTCTCGTGAGCTGGTGTGAGCCCCACTGCACTCATCAGAGTGAGCCATGGGAAGACCTGGAGAATGAGCAGTAGAGGCAGAAGAAATGGCAAGTGCAAAGGTCCTGAGGCAGGAATAAGTATGTTGTGTTCAAAGAACAGAAAGGAGGTCGGTGCAGCCTGGTCATAATGAGCAAGGGGTAGGAAGGTCATGCTGGAAAGAGGCTGGGCCACAGAGGGTCTTGTGGACCTTAGGAAGGAATTAGGGGCATGACAGATGGCATGTCATGCCCCCCAGATGGCAATGACCGTGTACTGGGGAGGTGCTACTAGGAAAACCATTGACCACGGCAACAGCAGTGATATAGCACGATGAGGCCTGGAAGGAGGAGGCCTTGCCCAAGTCCTTGAAAACTGGCTCTAACCCGACTGAGCAAATAGGCAGAGACTGGGCGCACTGTCCCCGTCCCTGTCACACCTTCCTGGTGTCTGCTGGAAGCATTTGTTTCGATTTAAGAGGATCGATGATTTCCACCGAGAAAAAAAAAAGAAAATATCGTCGTGACGAATGTGTCCACACAGCCACCCTCTGTTTGCAGATGTCACCGGGGCGGAAGTCGAGCGTGTGGGTCTGCTTGTCCTAAAAAAGCAACCGGGAGATGCACCAGAGGTAGCAAGAAGGTAGAAAAGACTCGGGGGAAGGCAGCTTCCTGGCTCGGGTTCTCTCCCTGTCTGAACAGCCCCGGTCACCGGGCCAGGAGGGAACCGGCAGGAACGGAACTGAGCAGTAACTGTAGCTCTTAGCGAGGAACAAGCCCCTCTAAGCAGTGGATCAGGCATCCAGATCCACGCTGGGTGAGCCTTCTGGAAGTTCTCCTCTCCCTCCCTGCTCTCCCCGGGAAACCTCAGCCCGCACAAAGGGGCTGGGGCCACGGAAGGGACTTCAAAGGGAAGTCTTGTTCCAATGAACGAACCGGAGAAGATTTCAATTAAGGCTGCTTATTTATTTATTGGACTTTTCAAAAGATGCGGCCCCCATGCCCTCTGGGCGCGGGTGTCTAATTTAAAACATGTTTCATTAGTATAATTTTTAAAAAGCAGAGAAGTCTCCTCCGGGGCACTTTCCACCAGGATTTCACTCTCGGACGAGAGAGAGCCCGTAAGAAGAAGGTGCTCCCTCCCCCTCCCCTTGACCTGTCTCACAGGGGCTCCGTTTTTTCCTCCCCACGTTTTCCCTCCACCTCACGCATGTGCACCGCCCGCCACCCCATCTTAGCATCCCTGTCTCCCGGTCTCCCCCAGTCCTCGCCAGACCACAGGCCCCTTACTCTGTGCTTCTGCATGCTGAAGCACAGCCTTGCTTCTGGTCGGTTTTCCGGTATGCACGGATGCGTCTGCTGTCTGGTTGTTCGTCACCGGGGCTCCAAGTACAAGTCTGGGAAGCAGGGAACCACTAAGGGGGAAGGGAGGGCTGGCCTTGTTCGCTTCACGTTTCTCTTCGGGTCCTAAATTTGATGTTTTGAAAAGGCGCGAGGGCCCGGGCAGCTCGGGAGGTTAAGGAAGCGACCCTGGTGCTAGGGGTTCTGATCTTCAAACACTTGCACGGCCTAACGGGTTTCCAGAATGCACTGACGTGGTCTGCAGAATGGTGTGTGTGTTCTTCCCGCGAAGAGAATTAGTACCTTCCCTCACTTCTCAGGGGGGTGGGTGGGGGGGGTGGTTCATGGGTTTATGAAATCCCAAAGGTTAGGAATAAAGTGCCTGAACATATAGATGGTCTGTCCTCTACCAAACAAGATGAAAGACACACGAAATCAGTACACAATTGTAGGGGCTTCGTGGATTCCCCCAAGAAACCCCACCTCACACCCCTGTTTTGTTTTTCTCGGAGCTGGAAGGAGGAAAGTCCTACATGATGAGGCCCCACCTCTTAATTCCTAGTCTCCTGTCGGGTACTCTTTGCCTTTTGAGGATCCCCCCAGGCAACAACCTGTTTTTTTTGTTTTTTGGTTTTTAAAAAAATTTTTTTTCACGTTTATTCTTGAGAGAGAGAGAGAGACAGAGCATGAGCAGGGAAGGGGCAGGGGGAGAGGGAGACGCAGAATCCAAAGCAGGCTGCAGGCTCCGAGCCATCAGCACAGAGCCCGACGCGGGGCTCGATCCCGTGAACTGTGAGATCATGACCTGAGCCGAAGTCGGACGCTTAACCGACTGAGCCACCCAGGCGCCCACAAGCTGTTTTAATTAAAATGTAAAACGGCCCGTAGCAATGGGCTCTGCTGAGGTGTTTACTGTGAGCTTTTTGGACTGTCCCCTTCTTCCGGGACCACCCTCACTTCTTACCCCTGTTATTCCTTCACCCGAGAATGAGGGAAACAAGGATTTACAACTCAAATCTACCCTTCATCCACTTATTCCTCCACCCCCACCCCATTTAAAAACTCAGGGGGCCAAGGAGCGCCTGGGTGTCTCAGTTGGTTAAACGTCTGACTCTTGATCTCAGCTCAGGTCTTGATCTCAAGGTCGTGAGTTCAAGCCCCGCATCAGGCTCCACGCTGGATGTGAAGCCTCCTCAAAAACAACTGGGGGGTGGGGGGAGCAATATTTTCGTTACTGGATTCAACACACTGACTGCTGAGTAGACAATCCCATTTAATAATAATCCCATCAGGTAAGGACTATTATCACCCCCGTTTTAGAGATGAGGAAGCTGAGGCTTTGAGAGGCTAAGATATTTCCCCAAGGCCATGCGGTGTGTAAACAGTAGAGCAAGGATATGAACCCAGGGACCTGTTGGGTCTCTGGGGCTGTGCCTGAGAACCGAGCTACAGGCTCCTTGTACAGCTTCTATCATGGACGAGGTTGGCCAAGAGGAGGTTGACCAGTTCTCTGGAGAAGAAGAGACGGGAGAAAGCAGCTTCTGTGTGGGAACTGCGAGGAGGCAGTTCACCCTCAAAAGAGGAAGGAGCGAAGGGAGCGGCCGGGCTGTGCATAGCCAGTTTCTCCTTGCAGACTTACCCGTCAGAGGAGTCACGTCTCCCTGGGGGTGCGGGGACAAGAGTGGGAAAGGCCTGCAGGACAGCACCGACGGATGACCCTCGTGGGAGGAAATATCAGGAAGAGGGAAGAAGTGCTCCCCACCCAAGGGGATTTTGACACCAACTCCCATAAAGATCCTGTAATACCCATGGTTCCACAGCACGAGGGCCCTGTGAACAAAGTTCTAGAGCTCCCATCATACCGTGACAGCAAGGAGAGCATCTTTGGAAGGGACAAGGTGAGCCAGGCCAGCTCGGCCTCCCACTGGCATCATCAGGACCTAGCATCATCATGAGACCCAGCGTGTGTGTCTGGAACACTGGGTTAGTTCCCTGCAAAGCGGAGAGGTGCATCCACGGGGCAAAGGGGAATGATTTGACCCGCACCTTAGAGGGGGCTGTGGGCCTTGGCTCTGGGGGATAACCTGGCCGGCCACCCTCTGTAAGAGACGTAAGACTGAATTCGTCCTCTCCAGGAGGGGCACCGTGGCCATGACATCATGTGCTTTTCTTCACGTTCGAAGTCTCTACATCCCATGTCTGGAAATATTTTCCGTTTGCTCCTCCAGGTCATTCTCTACCCTTGCCCCCTGCTCTCTGTCATGACAGGCGACATACACAGATGGCACCAGCGCGTTCAGCCAACAGGGAGTCTCCCAGCAGGAGCTCGGAGCAGGGAGTGGGGGTGAGGTCAGGGTATTCGCTGTCCTGGCTCCCTCTCTGGGTGGTCGCCGTGGAACTGCACGCTGTCTGTCCACCAAAGGTCACTGCAAGGCAGTCCTCCGGACACAACCCTTTCCTTTATAGGCCCTTGGGTGGTTACAGCCCCTGGTTACTGCACAGATGGCTCCTGTATTCATCTGCCGTAACAAAGTACCGCACACTGGGGGGTCTCAACCACAGAAATCTATTGTCTCACGGTTCTGGAGGCTGGACGTCCGCCAGGTTGGTTTCCTCTGAGGCCTCTCTCGTTGGCTTACCGATGGCCGCCATCTTGCTGCTGTTCACAGGGCCTTCCCTCCTGCCCCTGCTACCCCCTCCCCTCCTTGAAAGGACAGCCAGTCGTATTGGACCAGGGCCCCACCCTAGTGGCCTCATTTATCTTGACCCCCTCTTTAAAGACCCCGTCTCAGAACAAGAGTACATTCGGAGGCTCTGGAGGTTGGGGCTTCGATGTAGGAATTCATGGGAGCACAAGTTAGCCCTAAGCAGTTCACCTGCCCCCTTCATGAATCACTTTTTTTCCTGATTTGAACCTGCCATCTGTTTCTGGCTGTCTGGCTGATCAAGGAAGGCACTCTGGGCTGTTTCTCTTGTAGAGATTTGTACTAAAGCACCTGTTTGTCTCCCCTCACACCCCAGGAGTTGGAAGGAACAGGGGCTGGGTGGTGCACAGAGCCATCGAATCCCTGCTTACACGGAGCCCTCACTGTTGGCTTCTCTCCGGTGCCATGAACTTCTCCCCCGGTGACCTTCGAAGCCGCAGATAGCATGGCGTGTCCTAAAGTCCAGCCCCCCAGCCAGTGCTCCCCAGCCAGTGCACGCCAGCACGTGAGAACCTTTGCCTGGGTGTCGCCAAGCTACGATCTGTGTGTAAAATGTGTGTAAAAGATGCCATGCGTGATGGTGACATTTGTCTAGTAGAATAGGGAACACAGGTCACAGCTTCCCATGGGTGAGAGGGGAGAACCCAGTGTCAAGGGACCGGGTAGAGGGCTTGGCATCCAGAGGAAATAAATACATAAAGAGATATAAGGCATAGGAGTTCCGCTTCCCCCACAGCACCCAGTAAATGTTCAAATAACCATCTGAGGCAGCAGAATCAAGGCAGTAATGTCAAGCCTTCAAAAGGGTTGAGGACCACCGTGCGTCCTGAGAATAATGCCAGGCCATTCCATTGGCTTCCCGATCTCAGCAGGTCTCTTTTCCAGAACTCTCCATGCCCACGTGATGGTGGTGTGGCTCTTCCTCTGAGGTCTTTATTTGCTCTCATTCCCAAACCTAACTCCCTGCTATTGAAGAGCATGAGGATTTCTCCCGGGTCCCAGAGTCACCAAGCGCCATTGCGAATGCTTTGCAAACTAAGATTTTGTTCCCAAGATGTTGTCTGTCTCCTCTTATAATTGTCTGTCACATAAATTATCAAGAAGCCCGCACTTACGCCGAAGGCATCGGCGTTTGGGGCAGTTGTTTGAAGTCCGTAAAGGTTTTGCGTCTGCGGTTCTCGCACCTCAGCCCTCCTCCCTAATTAAGTGTGGCTCGTCCAGTGCTACTTGTCAAGCACTGTGCCCGGGCCCTGCAGGTGTGGGGGAAAGTAAGACAGAGCCCCTCTGTCACGGAGCTTGCCGCGTGAAACACCCTGCCAGGACTTCAGGAAATGAAGTCAGGATGCCAAGTGTTCCTTTGGAAAATCCAGGTCCGTTGAGTCTGAGCAGTTTCCAGATCTGGCCACCGTGGCATTTGCTTCCTCCTCACTGGCTCCGGCTTTTGGAGTTCCTCCTTCCCAATCGTGGGCACCTCAGCAATGCATCCAGAAAGGCTGGATTCCCTCTGTTTGAAGCCTTTTTGCAACACCCTCCCCCACCCCTGCCCGCCAAAGATCTGGTTGTGCCTTTCCGTCAATGAGAAAATCTGGTGCTCACCCGGGGAGCCCGCATCCGCACAGGGAATGGTTACGGGGCTGGGGCTTTGGACTTTGAAGTTCCGTAGAAGGGAACTCAGAGGTAATTAGTGGGAACAAGTGCTTTGCGGGTTCTGTTTCAGTCCCCGAGCATGATCCTGACCGAGGCTCCTGGGTCCCTGTGAATTTGATCAAAGCACAGAAAACTTCTGTGCCGCATGGGGGATAGTATAACATGTTGTTTTCATAAATAATTCCCACGGGCCTATCTTTTGTTCCTAAATGTGCCAGGTGTCTGGTTAAGAATTGTCTAAGGTTGGCATCAGAGGGTTTTCACACGGTCTCTGCACAGAGCCACGTAAAGGTCTTTTTAATGACACCAGTAAAGGGCACCTGGGTGGCTCAGTTGGTTAAGCCTCCAACTTAGGTCATGATGTCACGGTTTGTGGGTTCGAGCCCCGCGTTGGGCTCTGTGCTGACAGCTCGGAGCCTGGAGCCTGCTTAGGATTCTGTGTCTCCCTCTTTCTCTGCCCCTCCCCTGCTCACACTCTGTCTCTGCCTCAAAAATAAATAAAACATTAAAAAATTAAAAAAAAAAAAAAAAGACACCAGAGGAGTTGAGAACGCTCCTGTGTAGAAGGCGGCCCACAGCTCTGTTCACGCATTGTAACATGGATGGTTCTGGTCCCAGATTTGTGAATAGTGCCCCCGATCCATAGCGGCTGGTCTCGCCTCGCGGTATCTTTTCTTTTTCTTTTTTTTTTTTTTTTTTTTTAACCCCAGGAATATTCAGCTGGTGGCAGCCAATATGAGCACTTCAAGAAGGATTTCTTGTTTTCTGTCCTGCAGTGTTGGCTGTCTTCGACTCTTACTTGGTTGGTTGGTTTGTTTAAGTTAATTTTATTTTCCCTCAGCAGGTCCTGGAGTTTAAAGATAGTTTTTGAGCATGGAAATAAACAAGCCCGGGAGAGTATCATTTACCAGGGCCGTGTTTTATGCCCTCTGGATCTGGAGTCCCTGACTTGGCTCCTAGTAGACACATAGGACCTGTTGGTGATGCTGGTGATGATGGGAGGGTGGTGGTGGCCGTGATGCAGATGATGAAGACAGGCGCCTTTTATTTCTCTGCTTATTTATTTTGAGTGCCTAGCCTGTCAGGTCCTGGGGCAGGGGACCTTCTTTCCCCCTTCTCATTGTATCCTCGTAAGTACCTGAGGAGGTGAGGTGCCGTCACCATCATTTTTGCACAGCTGAGGAGTCAGAGACACAGAGGCACATGCCGGTGATCGGGGGAGCTGAGACACATCGACACGGGTCCCTCTCCAGAGCCCAGATTCTTGTCTTGAATTGCGGAACGAAAGACCAGATTCGTAAAGTGCAACATGTGTGTCTTTCCAGTTCTGTTCCTTCCATCTCCAAAGGCACGACATCAACCTTTGTGATGCCCCGGAAGCATTGAACTCCAGAGTCGGGAACATGACAAACTCAGGCTAAATCTGAGTGAGAGCCCTGAAGAGGTGGGTCTCAGCCTGCCAGGGCCCAGAAGAACCTCCTGGAGGCAGGGGGCGGGGGAGCGGGGAGCTGAAGCGTCCCCTGAGAAGTACCCAGTGCTCCTCAGGGAAGCCACGGCTGTACCCGGTGGTCCGGCGAGGAAAGCCACTCAGTCGGCTCAGCAGAGAGAGGACTCGGGGGCCGGTCTTTCCCACAGGAAGTGGATTATCTCACACCCGCCACTATCTGAGAGGCCACCGCTCCCAGGATGCAATGACAGAGAGGGGGCAGAGTTGAGGGACAGTAGGAATCCATGCTGTTGCGGTCCTTCCCTTCTAAGAGCAGAGGCACATGAGGCAGCTTAGCAGGGACATGAGCTCCTATGTGTTGGTGTCTTCCAGGTGCTAGTTACTGTCATTTACAGTTGCTGACGAACATTTCTTAACGAGATAGGTCTTTTGTCCCGCAATTTACAGAGAAGGGAGACAGGGCTCAGAGGGGTTCAGACACTCACCCAAAGAAGAACAGAGAGTAAGAGCTGGAGGGATGATTCAACCCAAGGGAAACTTCTAGACTTGGCATCACTCCCCGTGCCACCTCTGCAGCACACACAGAGCTGCTGTGTCAAAGGTCGTGTGTCACGCGCTATAAAATACTGCCCTCCATCAACTCGTACCGCGCCCCAGGCTCTGAAGGCAGAGAACATGCCAGACACGGCCTGTGCCCTCGTGCAGTTAATACCGAAGAGAGAAGCAGGCCGTAAACAATGACATGTTGCACAGTTAACTACTCGTTTACAACGGCGATAGGTACCACCCAAGGGAAGGACCGGTGTTTGAGAGTACGTCCATGGCTTACCCGCTTCTCCCCTCCACCATGGCTGCTGCCCTTGGCCCGGCCACCGTGGTCTCTGAGCTGGTCTCCCTGCTTCAGCTCTGGCCAACCAAAGGGATCTTTTAAGCTACAAATCAGATCACGTTATCGCTCTGTTCAAAGCCCCCAGAAGCTCCCACTTGACTCAGAGAAGAGGTCAGAGTCCCACCACGGTCCCACCATGGTCACCTCTTCCCTCTCGCCGTGGTGGGGAAGCTTCGCCACACTACCTCCTGTTGGCTATTTCCTGCATCCCCCAACTGTGCTCCAACTTAGGGCCTTCGCAATGGCTGTTCCATCCGCCAGGAACACCCTTCCTCTTGTATTGGTACGAATTGATCCTCACTTCCTGAGGGCTCTGAATAGGAAAGTCCTGTTGTAGTTACACGGCCCTCCCTGTCTCCCTTTTCCCTGCTTTGTTTTTCCCAAACAAGTGATTGCCATTTGGTATTATTATGTTTATTTGTTCATTTTGTGTCTTCCCCGAGTGGGATGAAAGTTCCTGAGGCCAGAGCTGAGGTCACCTGTGTGCTCTGCCTGATGCCCAGGGCTGAGAAGGGTGGGTGGCACACAGTAAACCTTTAATAAATCATCGTTGAGGGGATAAATACATAACGGAGGGCCACATTTGGGCTTGGGGCCATGCTGATTTCTCTGAAAGAAGGGAGGTGTTGCAGGCAGCTTCGAAAATGGTTCTCCATCATCCCCACCTCGTGGTGTTCTTGCCCCTGCGTGGTCCCCTTCCCCTGAATGTGCACGGGAATCACGGCTTGCTTCTATTAGAATGTGGTGAAGTAGTGGGATGTCACTTGCAGGATTAGGTTACACGGGACTGTGCCTACAGTCCTGCTCGCACTCTCTCATTTGTTCACGTTGAAGAAGCACCCCGCCAGGTCGTGAGTGATGGAGAGGTCTCCGTGGCCAGGAGCTGGGGGTAGCCTTGATCAACAGCCAGGGAGGAACCTGGAGGCTCAGCCCCACCGATCCACAGGGAACCGACTGCTGCCAGCAGCCACAACAACCACGTGATTGAGCTGGGAAGCAAGTCCTTCCCCCTTTGAGCCTTGAGATGCCTGCAGCCGTAGCTGAGACCTTGCAACCGGCGGGAGACCCTGAGATAGAAGCTCATAGGATCCAGGAATCCTGATGCACAGAAACTGAGACCGTCACCGTTGCTTTGAGCCTCTGGGTTTGAAACCATTTGTGACGAAGCCGTGGACAACAATACAAGAGAGGCACAGGGTGCGTGGAGTGGCACTCTGAGTCTCAAAGGAGCAGGATGCAGGGCATTTAAGATGCAAAGAAGCCAGAAAGCTAAAGCTCCGTGAATAGGTGGGGGTGGAGGGTAGGGGGGGAGAATCCAGGGTGAAGTGAGAAAGGGCACAAAGCCAGGCTCTGGGTTTGAGTTTCAACACGAAAGTTCACATAAACCATTAAAGGGTTGGAGCCCGCAAAAGACATTTATCCAATTTGCATTTAAAAGATCACCTTGGGGGCGCCTGGGTGGCGCAGTCAGTTAAGCGTCCGACTTCAGCCAGGTCACGATCTCGCGGTCCGTGAGTTCGAGCCCCGCGTCGGGCTCTGGGCTGATGGCTCAGAGCCTGGAGCCTGTTTCTGATTCTGTGTCTCCCTCTCTCTCTCTGCCCCTCCCCTGTTCATGCTCTGTCTCTCTCTGTCCCAAAAATAAAATAAATGTTGAAAAAAAAATTTTTTTTTAATAAATAAATAAAAGATCACCTTGGCCTGGGTGCCTGGGTGATTCCCAGTCCCTTAAGCGTCAGACTTCAGCTTAGGTCATGATCTCACCGTTCTGCACTGACAGTGTGGAGCCTGCCCCTCTCTCTCTCTCTCTCTCTGTTTCTCTCTCTCTCCCTCCCTCCCTCTCTCTCTGCCCCTCCCCCACTCGTGCTTTCTCTCTCTCAAAATAAATAAAATAACCTTTGAAAGAAAGATCACCATGGCCAACGTACAGAGAAGAACCTGGAGGGGCAGGGGTGGGTGTGGGGAGATGTGTTGGGGGGCCTTGAACCATCTTTGTGCAAGATGTCGGTGGCTTGGCCCTGGGTGCCGGCAGTGGGCATGGGGAGAGTGGGTCCTAACGTCGTTTTAGAGAAGATCCCACAGGACTCGGTGATTCAGTGGTTGGGTGATTCAATGGGTGGTGGCCAGGGAGAAGGAGACGTCACAGGGCTGCTCTGTAGGTTTCAATAGTTTTTGTCTTCGTTTTCGGTCCACACTGCAGGCCAGTGAGATGCTTTGTTGGTTTGGGTTGACGCCAACAATGCTGAAACCACGCCGTCCTCACCATAGAAGTTTTTGATGCCTTCCGAAAAGCAGGTAGAGCTCCAACTCCGTTTAGTGGTAGGGAAACCAGACCCCAGGAAGCGGGGCGTGTTGCAATTATCCAGGCTTTGAGGGACCCCAGGACCTGCCCGAGAGCCATGCCCTGGAAGATGCACTTTATTTCTTGAATGGTCGCTCTGTGTTCTCACTGACCCCAGTAACTGGCAGCTGCTCGGTCCTCTGTTCTTACCCAGAGAACCAAAGCTGGGCCTCAGCGGGGAAAGGAAAGATAAAGTCAGAAGCTGAGGACGGAAGCAGCCCAGACATTGACAGGCTGGAACATTCCCCTAGTGCAGTCCGTGGCTGAGAGTCAGCCTGGAGCAGCTGCAGAGTGAGTGCTTCCTTCCCACCCTCACCTTCTCCCCACGCCCCCTCACACACCACAGTCAAAAGCAGCCGGGTATTCCCAGCCCTGATGACGCCGGGACTTCGGGATGTCTATATGTGATACAAGATGGCGCCCTCCCCATAGATGCTCATGTATCAGCTAGTTTTTGATATGCCGCTAATGCTGCGTGACACAGACCCAAAACATAAATAACTATACATGCCTGTTGCTCACGTGTCTTGATGGTCGGTTAGACGGCTCTGATGTTGACTGAGCATGCTCAGTCCCTACAGGTCATCCCGCTGTCGGAGGGCGTGACGGGACTACTGCTCTGTGCTCTGTATGTCTCACCTTCCACTGGGCCGGCTCGGGCGTGTCCTCATGGCAGTAGCAGAGGGGATGGAAGGGACAAGCCTAACTGTACAAGCACATTGCAAGCCTCTGCTCGGCCCCATGTCTGTTAGCGTCCCAGTGGCCAAAGCAAGTCACGCGGCCAAGCCTGGGGTGAAGAATTGGGAGCATTTTGCCACCTTCCCTAACAGATACATGATTATCCCGCGTTTCTAAAAGCACTGTTATTTCAGTGCTCATCACTGTCAGTTATGGAGCTGGCACTGTGGTTATTTTATATTAACTCAGTGGCTCTCCACCGAGGGTGGATGTTCCCAGGAAACGTCTGGCAGTTTCCAGAGACATTTTTGGTTCTCACAACAGAGGGGGAGGGGTGCTACTGGCATCTAGTGGGTAGAGTCCAGGGATTCTGCTAAACATCTAAGGCGCCCAGGACGGTCCCTCAACAAGGGATTGTCTGGCTCCAGATACTGATGGTGCCAAGGCTGACAACGGTGTTAATCTGGTGACACTCGTCCTGTGGAGTAAGTTCTGTTGGATCTGTTGTTACTTCTTCCTTTCTTTCCGTATAACTTAGTCTTGCCCCGTGGGACTGTCCGATGGAGACCGCCTGTGATTTGGGTCCAGATTGATGCAGTCTGGTTACCCTCATACCAGTTGCATTTTATTTCTCCCATTTAGTCCAACTTCCAAGCAGGTGCCAACACTGCCCCGTGCGTGGGCCCATGGGGGACAAATCCCTCCTCAAGAGGCATCTGGAGGTACCTTCTTTGGAACAGCTGAAGAGTGTGAAAGTATCCCTGTTCTCCATTAGCTGGGTAATTGGCTCTAGACGGAATTTCTCACCGCTGGTGTTAGGCGATCTTAAAGGAATTCAGAAGAAAGGAAACAAATGTCAGAAGAGCCAGCCTGTTAGCCTGGCCACCTGGTCTACCCTGTAGAACCTCTCCTCACGTGTGCACACAATGAATGCACACGGCCCACAGAGGGGCCCGGGGCTGGAGATGTTTGTGGTGACTGCAGACATCTCTGCTGTCAGCTTCTGTGTGTCCTCGGCTCTCACTTCAGGTGATTTCCCTCCTCTTGTGAGCTGCTCACACAGGTTTGAAGGTCCTTGAGGAAGGCACTGTGTAGGAGAACAGCTGCTGATCTCAGGGCCCTTCCCGTGAGGAAGAGAACAGTGCGCTTAGGTCTTGGTTTTCTCACTCTTGGGGCAGAAAGACAAGGTTGAAGCCATCCACTGGGCCACCCAGTGGCTACAGTAGAGAGTTTACTCTTAATTCCCAAGTTTGTTGCGCCGTGAGAACCCGGTGCCCTGCCCCCAAGAGGCTCCTTGGGTAATAGCAGTAAGAACAACCAGCATCTGGGCCCCGCGGGCTCCGTGTTAGCGTCTGTCATGCATCTCGTCATTTATCCTGACCGCAGTCCTCCGACACGGGTTCTGTTATTATCCCCATGTCATCGATGCAGAAACTGAGGCAGGGGAAGCTACCGTGTGCACGTTGCACAGCTAGGGGAGCTGGGAGTCCGAGCCGTGCGATCCGGCTCCAAAGCCTCGCTCTCCACCAGGACGTGGGCTGCTTCCCCGTGGCCCACGGAGTCTCGTCCCCGGTTGCCCTGGCCCCCCAGTGTTTGGCACAGAGCCATTGCTTCGTGAGTTTTTGCTGGATGAACGGAGGTCTCGGGCGCCTCTGTAAAGGCACACCGTGGAACCCAGTGTGGGGAAGGGATGAACAGCGGAGGACCTACCTGCTGTGGCCCACCACCTCTGCTGGGTGCTCTTCCGTCATCCCATTTGTGCAGAATGCTCTCGATGGAGCAACTATTAGGTGGCATCTGGAACAGTTGGTGACAGGGCACCAAGACTTACCTGGCCTTCAGTCTCCCCACCTGTAGGAATGGGTCAGGGGAAGTGATTCTCACTGCCCCTCCTAGCTTTCCTCTTCCTTGGTACTTTGAGTTGAGGACAAGTTTAAATGAGGAAACATGCATTTCCTCCTCACAATAACCAAGCACAAGATGTGCAAAGACCCACCTGCTTCTCGAACCTAGATTCTGAGTTTTCTTTTTGTTTCGTTTTGGTTTTTATTTTGAGAGAGAGAGAGAGAGAGAGCGTGCGCGAGCAGGGCAGGGGCAGAGAGAGAGGGAGAGAGAGAATCCCAAGCAGGTTCTGCACTCTCCGCGCAGAGCCCGGCACGGGGTTCGAATTCACGGACTGTGAGCTCATGACCTGAGCCAAAACCAGGAGTCGGGCACTCAACCGACTGAGCCACCCAGGCGCCCCCCATAAAGTCCAAGTTTAAAGGAAGTTGTGAGGAGAATGGGGTTCGGCGACCAGGACTCTCTGAATTGCTTGGCCATGTCAGCTGGAAGTCTGTCCTTCCTGGTCCTTTTCCATTTTTTTAATTCTGAAAACATCCACTGAAGGCACACAAGGACCGTCCTCCCCATCTTAGAGCAAACTCTATGTACCTTCTAGCTGCTTCGTCTCTATCCACAGTCCTCTAACTGCGATCCTGGGGGCTCTCCCAGAAATCTTCTGCTCCAACCTCTGCCCTCTGTCACCTCCTCTGCTTCGCCGACAGATGTCCCCTCTCCCTGACCCTCTCCTCCGTTGTCCCTTCCATCCGCCTGCCTTTCCCAGGAGCTAACGCGTGCACAGTGCCTCACAGTTTGCAACATGCACACAGGGACCTTCTCCCGTGAGAATTTCCCAAGCGGACAGGCGGGCAGGAGCACCACCCCCGTTATGGAAGCGAGCAAACGGAGCCTCACAGAGGTTTCCCATGATCACGTGACCCAGCTGAGCACTGAACCTGGGCCACCCATCTTTCAGTCTTGTCCTTTGTCCCTTTAACACCCCACGGCTGTACTCGGCTGCCTGCTCTCCCAACTCCTGGCTCACAACAGGCACTAAATAAGTGCTTTATGTAAAGTAGCTCTTTATCCTCATAGCCACCCTGTAAAGTAAGTACCCTTATCATCCCTCCTTTATGGATGAGGAAACCCAGGCCCAGAGAAATCAAGCAGCTTGCCCAAGGTCACACAGCTAGTAAGCGACAGAGCCGGGTCATCTGACTCTAGAACCCATGAGCCTGATGACCTCACCATGTTGCCTTTCTGAAATACCGCTCAGCATTCACTCACTCATTCATTTAACTGTGTGCCAGTTGCTAAGACAGGTCAAATAAGACCTGGTTTCCACCCTCAAGGAGTAGGATCTGGAGCTTTAAGGGTGTAGTAGTTTTCTACGGCTGCATTGCAAAGCGTTCCCCGACACCCGTTTATTATGTCACCGTCTCTGCGGGTCAGGAGTCTAGGTGTGGCGGAACTGACTTGTCCGCTCAAGGTCTCACAAGGCTGAACTCTCATCTGGAGCTCACCTTCCTCTTGCAAGCTCACGAGATTGCCGGAAGAATTCGGCTCCTGTGGTTGTAGAACTGAGCCCCACCTCCTGGAGGTCACTTGTCATTCCCTGACAGGTGGCCCTCTCCCTCTGTAGCATGGCACTTTGCTGCTTTAAGGCCAACAGGAGGCCCATACTGCTGCTTCTCGTCTCTTGCTTCCAGCTCCCAGTTTAAAGGCCTCTCCTGATTAGGTCAGGCCCACCCGTGATGATTTTTTTTTTTTCCCTTGATGGATTGGATTCAAAGTTAACTGATTAGAGACCTTAATTACATCTGCAAAATCCCTTCACCTTTTCCCTGTGGTGTAATCCAATCCCAGGAGTGAGATGCCATTCAAAAGTCCCACTAACTGCTCGGGGGCAGGGAGTATACAAGTTGTGAACATTAGAAGGGGTGGGGGTGGGGATCACCGCTAGCAGCTAGGGATTTGGGGATGAATGAAACATAACAGTGGTGAGAACAGTCACAGATAGTTACCCAGTGCCCATAAGGAGCGAGCTCCGTGGCAGAGCCTTTGTGACATCGTCTCATCCCGTCCTCTCTCAGGCTCCCCTCTGAAGAACGAGGGAACCCCAGCTTGCCGACGGAGAAACCGAAGCCCAAAGGGGTTACGTGGGATAGCTGGAGGTTGCCCACATGGGTTTTCACCATCCCAGCAGCCAGAGCCGCCCCGGCATCACTTGCTGGCTCTCGTGGTGAGAATTCTGGCCGCGGACAGCACGGGCCCCCCAGGTCCGCCGTCCCCGGAAGTCCTTGGCCCGCTTGCCTTTCAGGCTAAGATGCTGCATCCTGGTGATTCTGCCAGTCTGCCAGGGTCTCCGTGTGCAGCACCATGATGGTTGTTGGAGAAGTTCGAAGACGTAAAGGGCGTTGATCTCGGTCTCCACCAGCCTCCTGTGTCACGGGGACCCTGCCCCAGCCTCTGAGAGCTCCCGGTCTGGTGGGAGGGCCACGATCTCTGACGCTTTACGCTCCTTGGGAGGCTAGCCAGGTTTACAAGACGAGGTGACCCTTGGTGTCACAGGATGACACAGTCTGAAAAGGAAGGTGTTCCACTCGGGGTAGGGCTGTGGGACACAGGAGGCGCGCGCTGTCCCCGGAAGGGCCTCGTGTGCTCCGTGGCGCTCGGAAGACGCAGGCTGCGGGTGCGGCTTGGTGCGTGCGAGGCTTGGCAGAGGACTCCGTGACGGATGTGTCCCGTCCTGGGGGTGCAGTTTCCTCCCAGGACCGTATCACCTCGCAGGGCCAAATTCAGGTCGAGAGTCTTCCGTCACTCTGAAAGGCTCGGCAGCGAATCTACGGTCGGAACCTTTTTGCTGATTGAACTGAACGTATCACAGCTCCGTTTTCTTTTCTCTTTGGGTTAAGTCAGTCCTGACAAGGCCTTCCTGAGAAATGAGGTTTGATCTCGTTTTGAAACCTCCAATTCTTCAGCACAGAGGCCCGGGCCACGGTGGTGGAGAAGGTTCTGGCTTCTTGTTCCCGAGCAAGTCAGCCGACCCCACCCTCTCACCGGAGGCTTCTAAGGACTGGAAAGAAGCTGTGTTCAACCGAAGGCCTTTAATCAAGCTGTGGTTAGCAAGTAAAAGGAAGTGGCATTTCCTTTGAGTCATTGAAAGGTTTGGATTTCTCCCTCACAAGTGTTTTAAGAGCAGACCCCAGGGTTCACTAAAGTCGGACATGGCTTCCACATATGCCC
>NW_024412388.1:10634270-10748685 GCF_014898765.1 Herpailurus yagouaroundi
CCTGCATCCTTCAGAGGTTCTGTTTCTTTTGTTTTGTTAAATCCACTGCACAAGGTGAAGCTTCCAAGCCTGCCTTCCTGAAGATTCTGCCAGTGGGGGGGAGGGGGATGTTCTCCCTGCAGTTCCCCTACAGGGATCTTCGGCTTCCTGTTCTCTGTGCCTTCCCTCAAGCCACTCCCTCCCTCTGGAAAGCCTTCCCCTCCCAGACCCAGCTGGGAGGCCCCGTGCTCTGGGAGTGGGGGGACACCTTTCTTGATCGCCCGGGGAGCCCTCTCCCCTGCAAGCCTGGGGCTGCATCTCCACCTCGGTGGGGCACACACAGGCTGCCACACGCCATCGTCTCGCAGCCTCCACTCTACCCTTCGCCTCCCTGGCGATGGGCTCTGAACACAAGGTTATCTCTTCTATCCCTTCCGGTCATTCATTCATTCAACGCACAAACTTTCCCAGGTCCTGGGGCTTGGGCAGTGAATAAGAAAGGCACACCTCTATCCTCATGGACTGTATGTTCTAGGCAAAGAGTTTTAAAACAAGTACAGAGATGACAGCTTTGTGAGAGGTGGCAAGAGGGCATTAAAGGAGAATCTTCTGTGCACAGTGGGTGGTACTGGGCGGGGCCCCGTGAATGAAGCATCATCGTCATCGTCATTGTCATTGTCATCGCAGTGGACACGGAGAAGATGGGGGGGAGTGAGCCGGAGTGGGGGGGGATGGGGGCCTGGGTCAGGGAGACAGGAGGGCCAAGGAGACCCCGAGGGGGAGGACGTGGGGGTGAGTGTGGCTGTCACTCAGTGAGGGGGAGGGGAAGGCCAGGCAGGAGGGTGGGCCACAAGAGCAGACATTTATTCTCTCCCAGGTCTGGAGGCCAGAAGTGCAAAATCAAGGTGTGGGCAGGGCCATGCTTCCTCCAAAGGCTCCAGGGGAGGACCCTACCTGGCCACCTCCAGCTTCTGTGGCCCCATCCATCCAATCTCACGTGGCCTTCCCCCTGCGTCTCTGTGTCTCCTTCTCTGTCTCTGATAAGGACAGTCTCCTTGGGCTCAGGGCCCACCCTATTCTGACGCGATCTCATCTCTGTCTTTACCGCAGTTTTGTCTGCTAAGATGTTATTTTAACCAAGGCTCTGAGGTTCTGGTTGGACGTGAATTGGGGTGGGGTGGGGATACTATGCAACCCCGCTCCCACGGCCCTCACAGCATCCCTGCAGGGTTAACTTGGAGGTGGAAACTGAGGCCCAGAGTGTCAGTTTGTCCTGGGCCGCACGGCCGAACTTGGCCCAGCAAGGAGCCAACCGAGCCTCTTGCCCCCAACATGGATGCTCTCCTGTGCACACCCCCTGCCCCCCAGAAGGCAGGCCGGGCACTGTTGCCTCGGTTACTGTTCTCAGCCTGCTCCTCAGTTCAGAGTCTAAGAATAAACCGGCCTCACAGCCCGTCGGGCCGGAGGCCGGGACTGCAGCCATTGAGACTGGGGTGGGGGTCGGGGGGTCCCTCCACTGGGCCTGGCCCCATCGCCAGTAGTGACTCAGGGAACGACGCCAGGACCGATGGCATTGGCTGGTCACCACCCTTGAGCTGAGCACAAAGAAGCAGATACCCCAGGGATTCAGCTTCGCGTCCGTTGCATTTTCGTTGTGTTCTATGCTCTTAGCTCCCAGCTGCTCACACACCACGTCTAATGGTTCCTTCTATTTCTCTGTAAGGAGAATGTTGGTCGTCTCCCTTAAGTGCCCATCTCCCCCTGGGGTATGCCGCCCCCTTTTGTTCTCCGCCTTGCCATGTGTTTAAACAGCGGCAGGCGGTGCACCCTCTTGGCCACTTGTCCTTCTGCGCGGCCCCTCCCTCGTCCGCCCTTCAAACAGTCCAGACCGAGTTTCCCCCGACCCGGCAGGCTGGCATCTTTGCGGGGACTTTTCTTTTCCGGATGGTTGCAGTATTTCGCCAGATCTTTTTTTTTTTTTTTTTTGTAATAAAAAGAGGAGAATTGCTGACAATTTTCACAAATTTGGGCTCTTGAAAGAATAATTTTCTCTGAATTATATGTGGTTCTCCCTTTTTATGTATCCCTTACATTTAGTTTGCTCGTGCTGCTGCCTCTAAGCTGACTGTTAAATATTTGGTGTCTCCCGTCACCTAGTTTTCAAGCTGTGGGGGTTTAGCACAAGCCACAGATGCAGGAAGACCTTAAGTGCTGAGTGTGCTGTTGGCCTTCTGGATGCCCACACTCCGCGAGCAATGGAGGAGGCAACAGATGAGAGGTTTGATTTGACTGCAGAGTCTCTGAGCCTCTGCCCTTTCTTTCTGCTTTTATCTTACAACCAAGACGAGCCCCGGGTCCCTGGGGGCTGTGAGGGAGGCAAGAGGGCGCCCCATATGTGCTTGCTAGGAGGGCTTGATGAGCAGGGCATAGAAAGAGAACACAGTGAGTTTGAAGCCGACAGTTTTCAACTGTGCAGACTGATGCTGCGTTTAGACCCGGGATTGTCTGAATCTTTGGGAACTCGGCCTTGGTTTCCAAGAACAGGTACCACAATCTGGTTACAATCATCAGGTGACTAGCCCATGCTCAACCCCTGCACATAGGCCATTACACATCTGTCTGCTTGCTGGTCTCGGGGATTGTGCCCAGCGGACGACATAATAGGTGATGGCTCCCTTTGGGTTGAATTAGTGAAGTATTTGCTATGATGATGATGGTTTTGTTGAATGAATGAAATACTACCGATGATGATGATGATGATGATGAAGGAGAGGGAGAGAGAGAAGAAGAGGAAAAAGAACTTATGGGTCCCTTACCTGGGTCAATAAATGTATGTCGAATGCATCCTCTCTGCCGGGCACCTGTGCTAGATCTTGGGAAATATGGCGGAGAATGAATAAAACAGACATGAGTCCCTGCCCTTGTGGGCTTCGATTTCCAGAGGGAGAACTGAGGCCATAAAATAAATAAGTAGATTGCCTTCAGTGGTCTATTAGAAGGTGATTAACACCGTGCAGTAAAAGCAAGAAGGTGGAAAGTGCAATTTGAGGGACGGTGGTCAAGGGCGGTCCTCTCTGAGAAGGTGACGTATGAGCAAAGGTGGGGAAGATGGAAGAGAGCCACACACGTGCTGGAAAGGCCATTCCAGGTGGAGGGAATAGCCAGTGCAAAGGCCCGGGGGCATGTTTGAGAGACAACAAGGAAGTCAGAGGGACTGGAGTGGAGTGAACCAGAGGGAGAGCAGGAGAGGGGTCGGCGAGTTAAGGGGCTGCCCTCCCACCATGGGTAGTTGAGGCAGCCAAAGCTCAAGGAAATTCAGGGCGTGTCTCAAGCCCCCCAGCCAGTGAGTGGTGTCGTAGAACTGGTTCTTGTGCCACCTCTCAACATGACAAGAGGGCCCCCTGGAAGATGGCACCTTTTGTGACGTGGCATCCCCAGCACCTGGCTGCTACAGCTGTAGCTTGGAGAGAGGACAGACCGCGTTTCCCTTCCTTGCTCCCGGAACATCTTGAGTCAAGGGGACACGAGTTGGCAGCCCCATGATTTCAGTCTGAGCCGTCCTCAGAGTTCCCAGCTAGATCCCAAATGCCTCCGAAGTCCTTACTGCGTCTGTCTCGGTTGTCCAATGCCACGGTGACCCTGATTCCTTTTCCCGCGTCTCCCTCTCGCCCCCAGCTTCTTGTCTCCTTCTGGAACTGGCCAGGAAGACGTTTAATTCGGGGCCTCCACCTGTTCACAGCCAGTGAGCTCCCACCGCTCATCCGCTCTGACAAAATCATCTTCCTGTGCCGACCTTTCCTTCCTCGCGTTTTGGCAGCGTTTTCCTTTGCTTTGCTCTCCGTGCCATCCTCTTTTCCATTTCTCCTCTTTGCTTTTCTTATCATGTGCACAGCCTGCCCTTCCCTCGTGTCGCGAGCCTTCCTGCCTTCCCCGGCTGCCTCATCTTCACTTTGGAGGGAATTTCTCTGCTGCCTTCAGGGTCGATGGCTTTGGGGACCCTCCCGCGTGCGTACCTGTGATCTTCACCGTCTAGTTTGGCCCTTTCCTTTATGTCAGTTGCCCGCACAGAGGCAGGCTCTTCCTACGGCCCGAAGTGCTGTTGAGCGTTCCTGGGAAACAAGGATGGGGCGGTGATTTTGATGGCACCGCTGATGGAGACTCGCAGAGCTCTGTGCGGGTGTGATTTGGCGAGACAGGAACCTTGAATGCGACCTCGTTATCACCGAGATCTGGTTGTGGTTGGGCATTTACCTCAAAGGTAACATTTCTGTGCTCACAGCAGGCGTGCCCATCGGTACGGTCTTTTTTTTGAAAGGCGCTTTGCTTTGGTGAAGGCTGTTGAGATTTTCCACGCATTTCTGGAATTTCAGAAATACTAAGCGGGTTTTGCAGAGGTCTGTACAGAAGACCACCTACTACAGCCGTGTTTACTGTACGAGTAAATTGAGATCCTAATTGTCTATCAAACGATCCGCAGGTTGCACTGGGTAAGTAAATAGTGGTTCCTGCCTATACCAAGGAGTCCGTGAGGTTGTTAAAAATGGTGAAGGGGCGCCTGGGTGGCTCAGTTGGTTGAGCGGCCGACTTCAGCTCAGGTCATGATCTCACGGTCTGTGAGTTCGAGCCCCACGTTGAGCTCTGTGCTGACAGCTCAGAGCCTGGAGCCTGCTTCAGATTCTGTGTCTCCCTCTCTCTCTGACCCTCCCCCATTCATGATCTGTCTCTCTCTGTCTCAAAAATAAATAAACATTAAAAAAAATTTTTTTTTTTAAAAATGGTGAAGATTGGTCCACGTGGACATAGAGAGATAACCGGGAGACTGCGTTGTTTAAAATAAACACATTGCCCTGCCTTTGTGTAGGGGATGATCCATTTTTGGAAAGCGAAATTATATACCCGCTAGAGAACAGGCATGATCTCCTTATTAAGAGAAATTAACTGCTTCACAGATCTGAAACACTGTAGCATTCTCAAGTCATTAAGTGGTTATACTATTCTAGCTAATTAACATAAAAGGTAAGTTTAAAACCTGGAAGGAGAACATTTGATCAGAGCCCCTCCCGTTTGTGTGAGTGGAGAGAAGAACGATTCATTCATTGTAACTTTGTTTTACTTTCAGTAAACATGAAGAATCGTGTTCACTTCAAAACATTATACCTCCAGATAGATATTGTGCATTCATAGGAAAACCATTAGAAGGATGTGTCCCAGAGGCCTCTAAAGAAGGGGGAGAAGCGTGTGTGTGCAGGAGAGACAGTAACTGAGACTTTTTACAACCTGCACCGCTGGGTTGCTGAAGCTCTCTTCCAATGAGCGCGTCTTTTATTATATAATAAAAAAAACAATACACGTAGGGGAAGTTACTTTACTTTTTCTTTGACTTTGTGTCTCTCTGTCTCTTTATCTTGATTGTGGGGAATTTTGAGCATGCAGAGAGGTGGACAGCCTAGTAGAACACTCGTGTATGTACCCATCACCCAACCCATCAGTCTTAGCCTGTCCTGCCCGGTCTCAACCTGGATCCCCTCTTCCAGCTGCTAGTCCTGTGTGAGGTCGAAGTAAACCCCTGGCTTCATTGAAACGTCTCCTTTCCTCCTCCCAACTCTGCTGCCCTGAGGCTGCCGGGGGATATGTCCTCTGATGCTTCACTATTGCAGCGACATCCTAATCCTGGCCTGCAGGACTCCTGCCCGCTGTTTGCCCCACGCTGTCCCCAGAGCGACCTCCTTATGCCCTAATCTGAGCTCTGTCTTAAATGCATCCGTCTGAACATCCCAGCTGTGACAGAGGGCCACCAAGGGGTTGCAGGTCTGCCCAGACAGTGATGTCCTCGCAGTCAGGGGTGGCCAGAGCTTGCTGACCGTGGCCTGTGGCCTTACGGAGCCTCATCAGTTGGACACCAGCAAGCTGTACAAATAGCATCATGTGTCCATCTGCCATGTCAAGGAAAGAGCTGGAAGACTGGACCACTCAGACTGCTGCCTGCACAGAGGGCAGGTCGCAAATAGCCCTCAGTCGGCCTGTCAGCCTCAGCTCTTCTCATTCTGCCTCCTCCGCACCTGTGTCGGCTTCTCCCCCTGGGACTCGTGTGCCCCAGGGGTGAACATCGTGGGATGGGGTGGGGAGGCGATGCGTCAAGCCACGGCCGAGTGTGGTGCACAACCCTGAAATGTCGCCATGACTGATTCGGCCAGTCTTTCAACAGATACTTTCCTGGGTGCCTCCGATTTGCCGACACCCTTCTAGGCACTGGGAATGCAGAGGTGATGGGAACAGACAAAACCCCTGCCCTCATGAAGTTTCTACACGCGCAGGAGCATACAAAGATGTTTGCAATGACATCCACTGAATATGGTTGAATTGGGGCTCTTTGCTCTTTTGTCTTTGCATCATTCTGTATTCACTGATTTCTTTAAGGAATGTGCTTTGTTTCTACCAAAAAAATATGATTTTTCTTTTTTTTCTAAATGTTTCTTTGTTTTTGAGAGAGAGAGAGAGAGAGAGAGAGAGCGAGAGCGCACACACACACGCGCGAGCGGGGGAGGGGCAGAGAAAGAGGGAGAGAGAGAATCCCACGCAGGCTCTCTGCTCCGCACAAAGCCCAACACGGGGCTGGATCTTATGAACCTCTTGATTATGACCTGAGCCAAAACCAAGAGTCGATGCTTAATGGACTTAACCACCCAGGAATCCCATAAAAATGTGATTTTTCTTAAAATGAAAGCCATAAACACAGGAAGAAGCACTATTGTTTGTTTCTTTCCCTCCAAAATCAATTTTAATTTTTGTTTGTTTGTTTTAGAGAGAGAGTGCATGAGCAGGGGAGAGGGGTGGGGGAGAGAGAGAGAGAGAGAGAGAGAGAGAGATTGGGAGAGAATCTTAAGCAGGCCGCATGCTCAGCACAGAGCCTGATGCAGGGCTCAATCCCACAACCCTGGGATCATGACCCGAGATGAAATCAAGCATCAGACGCTCAACTGACTGAGCCACCAGGTGCCCCTGCCAATCTTTGAATTAAAAAAAAAAAAAAAAAAAAAAAAAAAAAAAAAACTAGGAAAAGTGAATTCTTTGGAATCAGCAGTGAATCAGCCACAAAGCAAGGGATGTAAGGAAGGTTTTTTTTTTTTTCCTTCTTACACTCCACCTGGAAACCATCGTATTGCTGCCTCACTCCAGGGCACACATGTGCTGTGGAAAAGCTGGGATTATCGTTCCCCGACTCGGTGAGGCTTTCTCTAAACCACCTTTTTGCGGCCTTAATTCCGTGAATACAAACAATAATCACCAACCTAAGTAGACTGCTCAGCATAGCTTAGACGCCTCTGGGTCCCTGAATGAGTCACATTATTGAGTGCTCACAATTCATCTAAAAAATTAAACCAATTGCTTTTCTGGTTCCCTCTTCCCCGTTTTGTGCCTGAGTGACACTTCCACAAATTGATCTCCGGGGCCGTTATTTCTGCTTCCTGTTCCCATTTTTCTCCAGGACTGGAACATTCCATGAAAGCTAATTTGTTTCTGGTCCAGGTCTTTCGGATTTCTCCGTCCTTCCCTTCTGGGTACTGTCCCTTGAGCCTCAGCGGGCTGCAGCCGAATGGCGCTTCCTGTTTATACTTCTTCCATGGTCTGTCTGGTTTTTCAATTATTACTTCGCCAACTCCCTCCTGTCCTTCTCCACTTCCCCCCCATCAATTTTCACTTCACTGTCAAGTTTGGAGGAAGCCGGTGCAGTTGCCCCCACCCCCCAGCATCCTAAGTGTTAGTGAGGAGTGAGAAAACAACCCCAAATCCTGAGAACAACTAATTCAAAAGTATTTGTTGAGTTGCTGTTAGCACAAAGGAAAAAAAAAAAAAAAGTGCAAAGGGCGCGTCTTCCTTCACCAAGCTTATCATTTACCGAAGGAAGAAGAGAACCACACACCAAACTTTAACCCTAAATACAGAAGACTTTGGGGATCACTTGTTATGCAGCTGTAGGTGACTAATGCGCATTCTCTCGCTTCCTGGCTGGGCACGTACTGTGTCCCAGGTACACCCGGCTCAAACGCATTCGCTAGTCTGGAACATTCTTCTTCTCCCTCCTCCCCTTCCCCTGCTCTTCCTTATGTGTCACTGCAGACATCACTTCATCAGCGTCCCCCCCCCCCCCCCGCCCCGGGTGGTGGCACCCTGCACCTTCTCCTTTGTTGCCTTTACTTTGCAACAGACGGTCACCTCGCATTCGTTTGTGTGATTTCAGGTGTCCCCTAACGAAGCCTACGTTCTGGGAGGGCGGGGACACGGGCTGTCTTGTCTCTTCTTCCTGTTAGATCTCCGGTGCCTCTCAGGAGTCCTGGCACATGGCGGGCACTCACATATTTGGTACAGGGATGAGCAAACAGGAACAGTCGTGTTACTCTCATTCCCATTTTACACAGATGAGGAGACTGAGGCTCAGAGGGCAGAGGGGGGTTACTCACATTAATCGTTCAGTTACTAAGTGACTTAGCCAAGCTTCCGGCCTCGGTTTTCCCTGGCTGCCTTCCCCAGCGTATCCCTTAGCTCAGCACTTCTGAGATGCTACTGGCCACACACACACACCTGGGGATTTTGTCAACAGGCGAATTCTGACTCAGCAAGTCTGGGTGGCCGAGAATCTGCCTTTCCAACAGTCTCCCGGCCGTGCTGATGGTGCCAATCCTGGATCACACTTGGAGCAGTGACGTTGTCCTAGGTATTGTCTGCTCACGGAGGGAGGGGATTGGACAGGCTCAGAGCGCACAAGGAGCTCCGCATGGAGCACCTCGGTCGCGCTGGGCACTGTCCTTGTGTGGCCCCGTTCTGCTCCAGAACTGTGTGTGTGTGTGTGTGTGTGTGTGTGTGTGTGTGGTGGCAGTGTAAACATTCAAACAGGTGGGGCAGAGGCAGGGGACATTCTCAATACCAGTGTCACGTCACCTGCCACTGGGTTTGTGAGTGAGGCTTCAAATGGCTTGGTTCCTGGGCTGGGCCACCCATGGGGACTAGAAAGACTTGTGACAAGCCCTGGTGGCGGAGGTGCCTGGGCTCTCTCTGAGGAAGCAGCTCCCAGCTGGGCACGGACAGCTGGCGCTTGGCAGAAGCAGATGTACACCCTACACAACAAGGGAGAAAACCGGAGCACATATGGGGGCTGTGCAGGCTGCTGGAGGCTCTCGTCGCCGGGGGCTCCCTGCTTCGTCCCAGGAAGAGGTGTCCCTGGGAGATGTGTTCCCAGCCCCTCAGGAGACGTGTGCACTGCCCCCAGGACCCTGCTCACCTCCCTCCGTCTTTAGCTTCCTCCCTGAGCCGTCGGCTGGAGGGTGCTGTCCACAGCCGCCCCTCCACGAGTGTGCGTCCCACGAGTAGAGGTCGGGCCGGACCAGGCTGCGCAAAGACCGTTAGAAGCTCTGAGCCCCGCAGCACTGAGCTGCTTAGCAGTCCGCACCAAGCCAGAAGACCCCAAGACTGCCCCTTTGACAGCCGCTTTCCCCACCAGAACCAGACCAGGAACTGCTGGCTGAATTTTCTGGCTGTCAGTGACGATGACCGCCAGGCCGGCGTGTTTCTGGGACCATCTGAACGGGTTCCACCCCACCTCTCCTCTGCCCTCCATCCTTCCCCCAGGATGCCGAAGGGGGACGGGGCACATGGTGATCTTCACCCCGGGATTTTGAATCGTGACTTAACTAATACCAAACGCTCCTTGTAAAAATATTAAAAAACAAAAAAAAAAAAACAAAAACAGCCACGAGCCCTGCAAAGATCATTACCACAGTGCTGTATAGAACAACAGCAAAAACAGTAAATCCTTACGAAGCAATCATTGCAATGCCGTGGGTCAGACATTGCTGTAACTATTTGCCTACACTTGTAGTTCTCAAAGTGGGGTTCCCCGACCCGCAACAGAAGCGTCACCTGAGAACTTGTGGGCAATGCAGATTCTCGGGCCCCACTCCAGACCTGCCAAATCAGCATCCCTGGGGGTGAGCCTGGAATCGGTGTGGAACATGCCCTCCCAGGGACGTGGATGCATGCTTGGGTTTGAAAACCTCAGACCTAGATGAACTCACTTAATCCTGAAAGCAAGCCTGTTAAACGCAAACCGTTGCGGTCACCTGTCTGAGGTCACCCAGCTGGAAAGTGGAGGCAGCAACATTCAGCCCTGGGCCCCTGGTTGCAGAGGCCGGGTCACCACCTGCCTGTCCTCAAGTGTGGTCCCCATGAAACCAGTGCTCTGTATAAACCATAAACACACATAAGGATGTCAAACCAAATAGCATGGGGGTTTTTTTCCTATGTTTTTAAAAAATAAAGATGTTTATAAAATACTGGATTACAAATCACTGGGTTTTCCCCAAATGTTCTTTTCTCTTTTTCGTGCTCAGCCTTCCCATGGAATAATCCAGCACTAGGCCGAGCGGATGCAGATTCACAGGGGAACAAAATAGGCCCCAGACTTGAACTGAGGCCTTTCTGACAGTTGCTTCCCAGTGCTCCAGGCCCCTCTCGATGAATTATTTGGTTGAATTGGTTATCAACTAAGAGGATAAGAGCTGACAGGCCTAGCAAAAGAATTCTCAGGATCACCCAGATACTTGCTAAAATTCAGATTCTGGGGTCTACCCCCAGAGAGGCTCACTCAGGGCATCTAGAATGTGGCCCAGGAACCTACACGTTAGCAGATTACACCCAGATGGTTCTAATGCAGGAACTTCCCGTAGCCACCAGATCTCAAGACGCTTAGCTTCCTGTGTTCAAAGCCTGTTTCCTTTTAGTAACACTGCATTTGCAGAGGTCCTGAACCCACACACGAACGTGGCCACCTAGCCTGATGCTTCAGGACACAGAGCTGGGGCCCAGAGATCGCAGGTTCAAATCTTGCTTCTGGCACTCACAGACTTTATGACCCTGAACAAATTTCTTAACCCCCCCAAACCTTGGTGTCGTCTTCTGTAAAATGGGCATGGTAACAGTCCTCCCCTCGTAAGGTCATTGATGAGGATTAAATGAATTGGCATGCATGTTTGGCCCCACTTACGCACTTAAAATAAAATCACGTTTTAGGTTATCAGTAGGCAATTTTAGTGCCTTCCAAAGGGTACTCGTTCAGATTCTCTGTAGGTATGATGGGGAAGTCCATTTCTTAAGCTCCTTCTAGGTGACAGATGGGGAGTGGCTCCTTGACATGAACTGTGACACTGCTCACAAAGCTTTCCTACCCTTCTTCTGCCCTATGCTCTGTGGATCAGGGTGGGGAAGGGGCATGTCACCACAGATTCTTGGACATGTGTATGGCCTTTGAAGGCCACATGGTGCAGCAAATAGATGGGAGAGTCCACGGTGACTCAGAGAGACTTAGTGGCTCTGTCTAGCCACATTTCCTTCAGTCTGATTGACCACGTGAGTATTTGTAAATGAACTGGAGACTTAACCAAGACCCTCCACCAGGGAGCAGACAGCTCTGCAAAGCCCCCTGCCATCCTCCCACCCAGCACCACTGAACTGCCTTCTTTCCCACACTAACCAGTTCCAACAAATGCTTTTATAGGAGATCCTAATGGGGTTTGTGAGGTGTTGCATTCAGTGTGTAGTCTACAGAGTAATCCTTTCCAACAGTATCAAAAGATTGGAAGAAGAACCGAGAATTCCAGAACTGGAAGATGCATGAATTTAGACTTTACGTTGGCTCGCTCACGCAGTTCCGTTGGCGAAGATCTCACCCTTCGAACAGGGCCTACTCCGTTCTGTGTCCCAGAATTTTTTCCTTTGCGGAGGTCACAAGTGAAGAACAAGAGAAAAAGGAATGTGTTTCAGACCAGAGATTTAACTGACTGCAAATGAATAACATTAAGACCCTAAAACAGGGTCGGCAAATACTTGCCACTGATGTTCGGATGTCCCACGAACTACAGAATGTTTACTTTTTTTTTAAGTTTACTATTTGAGAGGGGAGGGGAAGAGGGAGAGGGAGACAGAGAATCCCAAGCAGGCCCCACACGGTCAGTACAGAACCTGACGTGGGGCTCAAACTCACAAACCATGAGATCATGGCCTGAGCCGAACTCAAGAGTCGGACGCTTAACAGACTGAGCCACCCAGGTGCCCCCAGAGGGTTTACAATGTTTAATGATTGGGAAAAGCCGAAAGAAAAATATCTGAATATTTCATGATATGTGAAAATTGTATGTGAAAGTCCAAGTTCAGTGTCCATAAATAAAGCTTTATTGGAACACAACCACGCTCATTTGTTTTGATGTAACACTTGTGACAGAGACAGCGTATGGCTGCAAAGAAAGCCTGAAGTATTCACTGTCCGGCCCTTCATAGAAAACGCTTGCCGACCCCTCTCAGAAATTGTCATAATTTGCCAAGGGAGCTTGCATGTGTTTAATGATGTATGTGTGGAGTTCTTCCTATGAATCTTTCTCGTGTTTTAACTCATTCAATCCTTATAACAACCCCAGGACACGTACTCTTATAATGCCCATTTTGTCGACGGGGAAGCAAAGGCAGACGAGCTTCCTGACATCTGCTTTAAATCATGAAGCTAGAAAAGGGCAGAGCTAGGACTCAAATCCGGGAAGTCTGAAGCCAAAGTATACACTGTTGACTACTACCTCGCCTGCCTGGCTTCTGCGAGACTTTATCCATAAGGGGAGCATCTGGAAGGTGGGGTCCTTAGATTTTCCCAGGCAAGAACCCAAAACCTCTTCCTGAGAACTAAGCCCAGTGGGACTGATGCTTTCTCAGGCCCCAGGGAGAACATTTCCTCCTGATTTGCTAGAACATCCCCTTCTGATCAGGGCTGGGACTGGGATACAGGTGTCTCAAATATCATCTTTGACCCACTTCAAGATGGCTGTCTCTCCCACATGTCCCAGAGGCTCTCTGATGCCAACTTGGGCACAGCAGGGAGCCCGGTGCCCAGGCCTGATGGATTCCAAGACCCCAGCCAGTGACATCCCCATTAGCTGGGGACAAGGCCCTGGCTATTGTTCTGTTCGCTTTCCTTTGTGATGTATTGTTGCATGGGAAATTTATTTCTTAACAATTTCACTTACAGCCCCTTTGACAAAATGGGGCTGTGGAGAACTGCATCATTAGCATTGATAAACACTTTAGAATACCATCATGAGCAAATGGAAATGCCTAATGAAAAGAAAAGAAGCACTGCCGAGTAATTAAAGAGGCTGGTGGGTTGTTATTATTATTTTTGAGCAATTATGACTAAAAGCTCTCAGCAAGCAGCACCCATTTTCCCATCCATTTTGAACTCGGTGATTAAAAAACATGCGTCGTCAGCTACACGCCAATGTGGTCAAGACACCCATGCCAGGTGGCGCATTAGGCCAAGGGTGCCCAGTCCTAAGTGCTTTGCCTTCTCCATGGTCCTGAAAGTCTTGCTCTGGGGCCTGCCCTTGACATGTCTTTCCTCTTTCTGTCTCTCCTTCCCCCACTCTCCCTTTCCCGTCTTAGGAGGTTTTGCTTCGGGATTAGTCTTGAGTCTTCTCCATACATCCTTTATTTCTTGTCATAAAGACCATCCAGTTTCAGAATAGCTGTCCGAGGTACACCAACAGTAGATGTGGTCTCAAGGACCACAGAGGTTGAGAAGCTCACAAAAAGACACACAGCTAGTGAGTACTAAGGTCTAGACTTGATCCCAGGTCCTTGGACAGTGCTGGTAGGAGGGAGGTGAGGAGCAAGGGCTTTGGCTGCAACTGGCCTGAGTGGGAGTCCCAGCTGTGCCTGGTGATCTTGGGCAAGTACCTTAACCTTGTGAGGCATCAGTTTCCTCATCTGTAAAAGGGGAGGATAGTAGTGCTTATTTCATGGGGTGGTAGTGAGATCGTGTATACAAAGCACATGGCAAGTGCTCCTTAAATGGCAGACTCTATGGCCACGGTTCCCAAACTGTGCACCGATGTGTCCCGGGGCACCACAGTGGAGTCCCTGGGGGTGCTCTGGGGTATTTTCAGTTTTCAAAGAAAACATAGCGACATCTGTCAGGCGTTGAGGAAAGTACTAGCTCAAGGTAACTCAGTTTTCCGTGGCAGATTCTGCTACATTCCTTTCGATGACATCATTTCTTTGTGAAGCTGGGGTTTGTGCAGTCCCTTTGGTCAAATACCAACAAAATCAGTGTGTTCCAGGAAAGGCGGGTGGTTGAGTGCCATCCAGGTTCAAGGTTGGAGGAGCTGTGCAGAACCCAACAGGCACACCCATTTCATTGGTACATCCGTGAGACTGTTTAAGAACAATTTTAATCTATTGCTTTTCCTTTCGATGTACGTACATTTTCTTTTCAACTGGCTAGTAAGTTGTTAGACCATAGGTAGTTTTTAAGGTTTGGGCTTGAACTACTTAATTAAAAAAAAAAAAAAAAAAAAAGCCTTTAGGGATTTCTTTTAGCCTCCAGGTGCCATGAAAAAAATGATAGAGACTCTAAGAGTGCCGTGAACCGAAAAAAAAAAAATATGTGGCAACTCCTTCCCTAAGGCACACCCAGCGGCTGCCCCACGTCCTCTTGGGAAACTTAACTCCAGACAGCTCCACCGGGGGGTCGGACTTGAGACACCACTTTCTGCGAACACGGGTGGCTGAGTGTTAGACTCTTGCCTTTATGTGTGTTTCTTGGGATCCGTTGCCGCAGATTCATCAGCTCTGACTTTAGCCCCCCGGAGGGACTTTCCACCCCGCTGCACCAGGCTCAGGGTATAAAGCCGTCCGAGTGACTTGGGACCGGCTCGTGTACCTTCTTGGCAGCCTGCGCTTGGAGCTGAGATGACACCACGAGGAGACGTGTCCCAGAGAAACTTAGCTGATGGGGAGAAAATGGTGTCTCTTTCAAATGCAGCTTTACCCGCCGCTTTCCGAAAGGAGAGCGTGCCTGTGAAACCCTACGTAAGCCCGAACGGTGCAAAGCAGAGAGTGTCTCTCACTCTCTGAAAGTTCACGTTAGGCCGTGTGGCTTTTACGAAAGATCTATCAGAGAAGACTTTACCATCCTAATGTACGTCTTTTTTTTTTTTTTTTCAACGTTTATTTATTTTTGGGACAGAGAGAGACAGAGTATGAACGGGGGAGGGGCAGAGAGAGACAGGAGACAGAGAATCTGAAGCAGGCTCCAGGCTCCGAGCCATCAGCCCAGAGCCCGACGCGGGGCTCGAACTCACGGACTGCGAGATCGTGACCTGGCTGAAGTCGGACGCTTAACCGACTGCGCCACCCAGGCGCCCCTTAATATACGTCTTTTGTACAAGCCACGTGGCCCAATGCAGGCACTTTGGGGGAAAAAGGGGGTACCTGCACACGACCCTGAGTTTTACCTCAATTAAATGGAGACAGAGAAGTTCTTTTCCCACTCTGCCCCCCCGGCCACATTGATTTTCAAATCTGTCAGCAGCTGCAGCCGTGCAACATCTTTTTGGCAATTCCAGTAATGCCTGGAAATGAAGTCACTGCCACAGGGCGGAACCCAAGAGCTTCCGGAGTCAGGTGGATGCTCCCTGTGAGGTGTCCACGTGGCCCTGTTTGCCGGAACGCACAGAAGTTCTGGAAGGTTCGGCAAAAGGAGCACTTCTCGAAGGGTTGGGGGCCCCATGTTTTCCCAGAGCCTGTTTGATGTTCAAGGTGGGTTCTCAAGGGAGATAGTAGCCTCGGCCACGGAAGCTCTGTTTAGGGCCTCGTGGGGGGTCTGGCCCCTGCTGGCCCCCTCTCCAGTTGGAACCTTCTCCTTGGCTCACTGCACAGCCCAAGCCCTGGCTGGACCCGACTTCTCTCCATTCCCTGCCTTAGCTCAGGCTGTTCCCTCTTCCCAGAATGCCCTTCCTCTGGACACCTATCCTTTGAAGGCTCTCAAGGGTTTCCTCCTTTAGGAGAAACACTTTCGAATCATGATGAGACTGTCTCCGAGTTCAGGTCATAACCTCACACCTTTGCGCATCTCTCAGGTCTCCCTCAGTCTCCTCACCCTTAGAATGAGGATAACTGAGTGCGTCTCAAATGTTAGGGTACCCGGAACCACCCAGGGATCCTGTTAAACTGCAGGTTAAGATTCATCTGGTCTGGGAAGGAGGCTGAGAGGCTGCATCGCTAACGGGCTCCCAGGTGATGCCGATGCAGCTGGTCCAGGGACCGCGCTTTGAATAGCAAAGGCCTGTCTGGTTGCATTACGTGTGAGGGGGGCGTGTGAGGTGCTGAGGACTTGCCTGGCTCACGCCCGGCCACCCATGGGAGCTCTTCTCGTGCGCTTCGTGAGGTTTCTAGAGCACGCCCGCCCGCCCTCCTTCCGGGAGACTTGGCCTGACCGTGTGTCCAGAGCATCTCACTCCTTCCTCCCCTTTCTATCCACGACTCCTCGTGGTTCGGTGTGGTTCCTCGATCTCCACGTGGGCCATCACGTTGCCGAGGCCTGAAACACCAAAAAGGGAGAAGGCGTGTTTGTGCGAAGATGGGCCCCTTGGCTTTTACGGTGTGGAACAGGTCCTGTTCTTTCCAAAGAGATATTTAGTGTTGAAGGGAACACAGCCCCACCGTGGTTTTTGCCCATCTCGGGTGCTTGGACTGGACCCCGGGGCCGCCTGCCGTCCACAAGGCCCAGGTAGCGAAGGTTTCCGAGCAGCCGGGCTCCGAGATAACATGCCAAAGCCCAGCACACCTAATGACCCATTTTCACATGGCAGTCCCCCAGATTGAGATCCAAATACCCGAACATCAGACGGCTGCTGTAGAGAGAAGCAGCAGGAGACGTACAAGCTACTTATCAGACATTTTCCATTATCCCTGCCACCTGTTCCCGGATTTCCAAAGCAGCGCACCGGGTAATAGCCACTCTTGCACCAGGAAGGAGAAACGCCGACGATTTTAAGAGAAAGCTCCTTTTCTTCACTCTGGATTTTATAAATTGTAAAAGGGGCTCGCTGTGAAATAACCACTTACTGTCTCAGGGACTTTGTGATTTGCAAGCTTGGAGCTTGAGCGAGAGCCTGGTGACAGTCTCAACCTGTGGCCTTCGAAGAATAAAAGCATTTGGGGGAAATGGGCAGGTAGAGGAGAAAGCCCAGAGGAGGGAGTGTGGTGGGCCATCGGGCAGAAGGGCGAGCCGGAGATGGGAGGGGCCCGCTGGAATATTCCATCTGTCCGTTTGCAGGCGTATGTCGGGGGCTTTATTACTGCCAGTGGATAGATGAGACCAGCTTACAGCCGGAAACTGTCCTCAGGCTCGGGACAGACGGGAGGGGGTGGTGGGCGTGTGTTTCCTATGAGTCCTGTAAGTATTCTCAAACTTCCATGCGCCTACAAATGGGGTAGGGGACTACTTCCTCAAAATTAAAAGTACATATTCGTGGGCCCCGGGCCTGTGAAAGCTAGGGAAGGACTTGAGCATCTCCAGATGGTGTTGGCGCAGGTGGTCCCCTGGCCGCGCTTTGAGAAACTCTGCCTCCTCCGGCGTGTTCCCCTCTACAAAAGTGAAGGAGAGACCGTTCATTGTTCAGCTCAGGATGTTCAAGGGAGCAAGAGTAGTATGTTCACTCACATGGTTTGAAATGCAATTTCCAGAACAGATTTAAGCTGCAGAATTTGAGGAGACGTGGCCTTAGTCCCATTTCATTCATTCGTTGTTCATTCATTCATTCAACAAATATTCCTGAATACCAGCTGCTGTTCTAAGTGCTGAGGAAAAGTAGAGAATTGGGCAGACCAAACTCCTTGACTTCAGGGGCGCCTGGGTGGCTCAGTCAGTTGAGCGTCCGACTTCGACTCAGGTCATGATCTTGCAGTTTGTGGGTTCGAGCCCCGCGTCGGGCTCTGTGCTGACAGCTCGGAGCCTGGAGCCTGCTTCGGATTCTGTGTCTCCCTGTCTCTCTCTGCTCCTCCCCTGCTTGCGCTCTGTCTCTCTTTCTGTCTCTCAGATATAAACACTTAAAAAGTTTAAATAAAATACATTTAAAAAAAAAACCACAACAAAACAAAGTCCTTGATTTCAAAGACTCTGTTTTCCTCTGGAAGAGCTCAGCAGTACAGAAGATAAATAGGGATGTGAGTACATCGAACACAGTTAAGAGTAGGCAAGAAGGTGGTAAATACTCAGCAGAGGGAATATTGCAGGCAGGGACGATGGTGGGAATAAATGTGGCAACTTGAAATTGGGAGGTCTGGGATAAGCAGAGACTTGAAGGGGGTGAGGGGCCCACGTGGACGTTGGGGGTGAAGCACAGAGACCCTGAGACCTCAGGGCGCCCCAACATGCAAGGAGGCCGGTGGTAGAGGGGTGACCAGGCAAGAACATTGTAGGACATGAGGTCAGAGGGGGGAGTGGGGAGCACGGCAGGGTGAGGGCCTGCCCAGTTTGTCCAGGACAACACCAGCTGAAACTCAGAATACCTGCATGGTGATCAGTGGTTTCCCATTTTACTCTGAAACGTTCCCCGTCTGAACAATAACATAATTATCCGCTTACCTGTTTACAGGCCATTGTAAGGACTCCGGCTCTCAGTGAGATAAATCCCTAGAGGGTTGAGCAGAGGGCTGACGTGATTTCATTAGATTATAAAAGGCTCCGTCTGGCTGCTAAATTGAGAGCAGACCGTAGGGCAGCATGGGTAGAAGGGAGAGTTAGTCGAACACTCCAGGTAGCCCGTGGGGGCTCAGGAAGGTAGAATAATGCCCCCCCCCAAAGTTACCCACATCCTAATCCTGGAACTTCTGAATAGGTTACCTTATGTGGTAAAACGGACTCTGCAGAGGTGAGATGGGAAGATTAGCCTGGATTCTCCAGGTGGGTCCCCCGTAATCACAGGGATCCTTCTGAGAGGTCTGTGTCAGAGAGGAGAAACAGAGGTTGGAATGAAGCATCTTGAGGATCGAGGACAGGGGCACAAGCCAAGGTAGGAGGCAGCCTCAAGAAGCAAAGAAACAGATTCTCCCCCGGAGCCTTCAGAAACAACACAGCTCTGCTGAGACGTTGATTTCAGCCCACAAGACCCACTCAGACATCTGAGCTACAGACCTGCAATATAACAACAAGCTTGTGTCATTCTAAGCCTCCACATTTGTGGTGACTCTTTACAGCAGGGATAGGAAATTCATGAAGTGCCCCAGGGTTTCACCAAGCGGTCCCCTCGACCTCTTGACTTCCTGCCTCTGAGTCCCTAAAAACCAGACACTTTTGGAAGGAAGGGCTTCTCTTTTACCATAACTCGACAACACAGGTCAATAAACTGTGGCCCACCGCCCGCTTTTGTACATAAAGTTTTATTGGCACACGGCCATGCTCCTTTGTTTACATATCGTCTAAAGCTGCTTTCCTTCTACAATGGCAGAGCTAAGTGGGTTGACAGAGGCCATATGGCCCTCAAAACCTCTAAAGTATTTATAGCTATCTGCACCCTGCATAGACCCTTTGGGGAATGTACTCCACCCACGATGACCCCACCCTTTCAGAGTTATCGTACCACCTGCAGGCGAGGCCACAGCAGCCCTGCTCGGCTCACCCTGACCTTTCTCTCAAGCCCTGCTTGGCTCACTCTCACCCTGGTCATTGCAGAATGAACCAAACCAAGGCCACCCCCTCTCAGACTTTGGAACTGGATCTCAAAGAAAGCTTGCGGCTGGAACTGAGAACAAGCCTTGGCACGTACTTGCCCCTCAGCGGGTATCTTGTGAATGAGTGAATCCATTCGGGAGATACGGGCTTGGCCTCATCCGCAGAGCGCAGAGAGGAGTAAGGAGATCCAGGAGGGATCTAGGAGAAGAACAACCATGAGGCTATGCAGGGAGAAGCCAACGCAGAAACCACAGGGCGTTTTCCACAGGGAAAGGGGTTGGGGAAGCAGCTGTGCCATTATCTTGTGTATCATTGCTGCGATACCCAATTATCACCGACTTAGTGGCTTAAAATGACAGACGTTATCTCTCAGCCTCCCTAGGTCAGAAGTCTGGGCAAGGCTGGACTGGGTTCTCTGCTCAGGGGCTTCTAAGGCTGAAATCAGGTGTTCACTGAGCTGCGTGCCTTTCTGGAACTCCCGGTGGTCTTTCTTTGAAGCTCATGCAGTTATTGGCAGAATTCTGTTCTTTGCAACTGTGGGACTGAGCACGCCGCGGCGGCGCGGCCCGAGGGGGGGGGGGGGGGGGGTTTGGCGGGGGCTGCTCTCAACTCCTAGACGCGGCCTGCAATTCCTTGCCGCGTGCCCCCCTCTGTAGTCTCTCTCAGGCTTCTAAACCCTTAGGAAACACCCAGGCCCTTTTAAGGGTTCACCTGATTAGGTCAGGCCCACCCGGACACTCTTCTTTAAGTCAAACTCCACTAAGCTTTGCCATGGGAGTGAAACGCCATCCCATTCGCAGGTTCTGCTTGCACTCAAGGGAAGTGGATTATATAAGACATGTACACTAAGGACTGGAATCTTAGAATAGTACCTCCCATCCTTGGTTCCAGCATGATTTCTGGATCCCGGCATTGGAGCAGCAGGGGCTATTGTCTTCTGTCCAGGGGCTCCCACCCGATGTGATAAATGGCCAGTCTCACTTCAGTTGGCCCCAGGGGATCTCTGTTAGAGAGCCCTGGCTGAGACAGGGATGGGATGGGGGTCCTAAAACCAGTTTCAGCCTTGCTTGCCTGTGGTGTGCAGGAACCTTCTCTCTCTAGGAGCGGAAAGAAGGAAGCAGTCATGATCAAATGTTTTCCAAGCTGCCTGGGCCGTGGCAGTTCACTGCCATGAACCCTGGCTACTGCCCCAGCACGCCCAGCCTTAATGTATTGACATTGGCAGCCTTTGTGTAGCTTGTCATGCCAGTAAGGTAATTGAAATGGAATTGTCTCCAAGCGTCCAATTAATCAACAAATAAATCATAAACCTGTGGTCATTCACTCAGGGAGGCAAAGAGGCTTCTCTCTGGCTTCCTGACCACTGGAGCAGAGGGAGCTTGGGCCTTATGCACGTCTAATGAGCTTTAGGAGAAGAGAAGGAAGGGGAAGGTGACTTTCAGGGCATTTACTGAACCCCCAAGAAGTGTGTGCCTTATAAACGAGACCTTATTCTTCCCTCAAAGAGGTTTACAGGCTGAATTTCATTCATAAGACAAAGGAAGGATTATGATCCACATTTTACAGAGAAAGAAACTGTGCCCCAGAGAGGTTAAGCAAATTGGCAGAAGTGACACAGCAAGTTAGAGGGCAGAACCTACGTTCGAAACTAAGTCTGTCTAAGCTTCAGAAAGGCCGTATTCCTTTCACTCCACGCTATGCTAGAAATGCAGGCCTAAGTAAGAAATAGTTTCAATTGTTGGTCCAGAATGGTGCAAGTTGAGACAATATTTGAATGGGTGTCCTCTGTCCACCTCTCCTCTAGCTCAGCCTTACTAGGTGCTGGTGTTGGGAGGGAAAGTGGGACCGGGAGCGTTCTCTGGTGCACCTGTGGGAAGGCGTTCTCATGTTCCGTTGGTGACAGAAGATCTCTAAAAGCCATTGAGTTCCCAGAATGCTTCCAGAGTCCAGCGTTCCCTCCTCTTCGGACAGAAGGGAAACCAAGGAACCGTTCTCAAACTTGGCTCAGGAAATAGGGCATGTTGTTTTTCGCCTTAGGATGCCTCAGCGACCTTCCAGCCTCTTTACCCAATGCCCCTTCTTTCTCTGTCCTCCAGTGTTCAAGTCAAGAAGTTAAATGGATTAGGAGGCCAGACTGACTAAGCCAAAGGCACAGGGTGTTCCAAAGAGCGGAAACATTGCAGCGTCCTTACTTGGCCTCAGAATCACAAAATGCTGACCTGTCTACAGGCCTCCCTACCTGCATAGGAGGGATTCCTATGCACACTTCGGGAGGGCTTGCGTCCGCTTTGGGGTTTGACAAGCGGGAGGAGTCACCTTATTCTCAGGGTTTGGGGTTCTGCTGCAGGGGGCGTGACCCTGAGCCCTTCTGGTAGAGGCAGGGGGAGAGAGGGGTAGAGAGGATGCTGGTGGAGCGCGGGTGGTTTGCTACGCAGTGAAAATGCAGAAAGAAGCCAGCCTTTTCCTAAAGGAGGCACCTAAACGCGTCTGCAGGAAGCGGGAGACCATCTGCCATGCAAAACCACGGTTGTCGACAGAACCAAGCTGGGCGTCCTGGAGCTGTCTGTGGTGAATACCCAGCAGCCCCCAGGAGGCAGATTGGTCCCTCTCCAGGGAGCTATGGCTTCAGAAATCCGTGCAGCTCCGGGAACTAACCAATGGGGTGATGAGTAATAATAGCACCATAGATGCTGTGCTGTGCCGGAGAGCTGCAGTCCCAAGCGCACAGACTGAATTCCTGGGTAAGAAGCCTCTACCTTGATGCACAGATAATTACGGGAGGGGAAGAGGGGGTCGGAAGCGTCCCCTGACATCCAGCCCCATGCAGACTTACCTCCCTCCAGCTCCTCCTCATTCTTGCCTCTCTTCCACACCTGCAGACGTGTACTTCTCTCAGTTGTTAGAACCACCCACTAAAGTCTCCCCCATCCTGCCCTGTGTCCCCCCAGAATACGAATCTGATCGCCTCACTCTACTTGGCCCAACCCCTCGGTGGCTGGGCTCGCCCCGCAACCCTCCCCGCTCCGGCAGCTGCCACTTGCACCTCACACTTTATGCAGCTGTGACTCTGGGCCACAGGCGAAGCTGTTCGTCTCCACTCTCTGCTCATCCTCCTTCCCTTGCCTAGAATTCCCTTAGCTCCCCTCCCTGCCGGCTCCCAGAAGGATGAAAGACTCCACCTTTGCTGGACTCCGGGGTTCCAGCTACCAACTCTAGGAATAACAGAGCATTTGGGAGTTTAGTTTTGGCATCTCTGGGGGAATGACCAACACTTGCTCTCCATGGTGCCGGTGGGGGTGGGGATCCTGCCCTCTTTGCACAGACCTGGAGGGGAGTGGGAGAAAACTCAGTGGATGATGATCTTAGTGTTTGGACATTCTTCCCTGAGGGGTGCACACCCCCTAAGAGGCTGGGGCACAATCCTGCCCCTCACTTCCTTTGTTATGCTCCTACGGAAGTCCTGTGTGCTGGCCAAGCACTTGTCCCAGGGTGCTGGAGCCAGTGGTTTATCCACCCGACTATGTCTAGGTGCTTGGTTTTCGGATGGATGGGGGGAAGGAGAGAAGGAAGGAAGGAAGGAAGGAAGGAAGGAAGGAAGGAAGGAAGGAAAGATGGATGCATGGATGGATGGATGGATGGATGATGGATGGATGCCTTGCCCTTTGTGTCCCAGTGAGCTAGTGAAGGGTAAGGATCCTGTCTTGATCATCTTCACCTCCCTAGCACCAGCACGATGCCTAAAGCACATAACTGCTCAATAAATATGGGATGAAAGGAAGTTGGAGGAGGGGTTGGCTGGCAGCACCAGTCGCTTGTGTTACCTCAGCCCAGGCAAATCCCATGGCCATTTGGAGACCTGGGGACCTGCAGTGCTTTCTTGAGATTGTTGCCTCATAAGGTTCTAACAGTTCTGGACCCTTCTCTTGGATCTCCTGGAAGGGAAGGTCCAATAACACCTCCCACGGGGTCCAGAGGGCTGAGAGCAACAATCCTCACAGTAAAAGGGCCAGTGTCATTTGGTTAGGGTTTTGCTTCTGAACCTGTGTGGTTTGGCTCTCTCCTAAATGATGCTGATGTTCAGTACCTTGGAGAGGGAGGCAGAGGGGCCCTGCCCTCCAGGGTTTTGGGGGCCTGCTCTGCTTCACGGCTGATAGGTTTGCATTCTTCGCTCAGGGATTGGTTTTCCAAAATGGCCCTCTCAAAAAAAAAAAAAAAAAAAAAAAAAAAAAATCCTTCAAGGCAAATGAAACACAAGTAAACCTTGATAAAATTTCAGATTGGTGGCATGTTTTTATGAGAAACTCGAATGAGAAACTGATGAGGAGTCCTGTAATATATTTAAATCTTGCTATTTGAGCCAGAACCCAAATATTGCTTTTCTGTGAACTAACTCAATGTTGCCTGTCTACTGTGATTTTTTTTTTTTTAAGGACTTTCCTTGTAGGCAGGCACACTTTGTTTTTGGTTTTTTTATTGTGTTTAAAGTTTATTTATTTTGAGAGAGAGCGCACGCATGTGAGCACGTGAGTGGGGGAGGGGCAGAGACAGGGAGAGAGAAAGAATCCCAAGCAGACTCCACACTGCCAACGCAGAGCCCAACATGGAGCTCGAACCCACAAACCATGAGGTCATGACCTGAGCCGAAGTCAAGAGCTGGATGCTTAACCGACTGAGCCACCCAGATGCCCCTTCACTCACCTTCTTTTTTTTTTCTTTTTTAAGATTTAAAAAAAAATTTTTTTTAATGTTTTTTTATTTATTTTTGAGACAGAGAGTGACAGAGCACGAGCAGGGGAGGGGCAGAGAGAGAGGGAGACGCAGAATCTGAAGCAGGCTCCAGGCTCTGAGCTGGCAGCACAGAGCCCGACGCGGGGCTTGAACTCACAGACTGTTCACTCACCTTCTTAATGGCTGAGTTAACTGTGTAGAAAAACAAAACCTGCTGCAAGCAGGAAAATATTCTTCACACTTGGTGAGAACCCAGTGCAGGCAGTGATTCCCTCCCAAGTTTCAAAGAGCAGAATAAAAAAAGGACAGATCCGTTAGAAAGGGCCTTCCCAACTACTATGCCTGGCACATAGTAGGTGCTGAATCAATAATTATTTGTGGACAAGCTGCTTGCTTACAGGCTCTGTGATAGCAAGGACCACATGCACGTCCAGTTTGCTCACTGACGTGTTCCCTCAGTTTAACATCATAACGGGCACCAGATAGAAGCTCATTCATGCATTGAGCAACCACTATAGGCAGGGATTAGTCAGACCCCCATATAAATATTTGTTGAGTTAACGAGTGCATTCACACATACATGATTGAATGAATAAAAGAACAAATGATTGGGGGGAGAAAAAAACAACCAATAAGCCAATCAATCCGTTTCATTTCCCTTTGTTCCAGTTCTAGAACAATATGCCTTGGGATTTCTCTCCCTGTACTTTTTCTCACTTGCTTTGCTGTCCCCGATGAATCTTCCCCATCTCTGCCTCCCGAAACCATTAACTGTCAGTTCCTGCGCCGTTTCTTTGAATCATCCCATCTGGTGGGATGTGAATTCTCTTGCTTTGGAGTTGCTTCGTCACATTTTATCCTAGCCACTTAGCACAGTTCAGAAATCATTTGCTGAGCCCCTCCTGCAGGCAGCCACGGTGGCGGAAACCAGGAATGCAGAGATGACGGGGAACCAGGTTGTACCCCCAGAGTCACTGGTGTCCAGCGTGTGTCACGCCTGCCTGCGCCGATCGTAAAAAGCACCCGGGGTCCCGTGACAGGTTTGCCCCTCTCTGTAATCGCACACAGCACTCAGCACTGAGCCTGGTCCAACAGATGCTCCCGCGTTCACTCTGCGAATGGACGTGAGATGTGCAGCCTTTGAGATCTCCCCTCTGGTGGAACTGAAATGTGGGAAGAGGGAGAGCAGGCTGAATCGCAATGCGTTTGGGCAGGGGTGGTGCATCTCAGGCGGGGGCTCGGAGGAGCCTGGGACCAGGGCAGACACATCTGTGCCTGCTGCACTAACAGCGACCCTCGAAGGTAATAATAAGTCATTGCAGTGGCGAGAGTGGGGACTTCTTTGGTAGTAGCCCAAATATTGTCTAAGCTTGCTTGCGCAAAATAAGGCAGAAGGAAACCTCAATTGGCTTCCAGACCGGGGAAGTCGTAGGTTGTCACCGGCATCAGGAAAGCTCAACGGTGAAATCGGCCTCTTCTCACCTCTCAGCTCTGTTATCCTCTGGGTTGGCTTTGGTTTCAGGCAGACTGTCTTCTGGGGCGCCCCCTACCCTCGGCTGCTCCCGGATTTCTAGAACTATTTTGTCTTCAGAACTATCTCAGTGGCTTAGGGTTGATCTCAGGTCCCCAGTGGCCAAGATGTTGGGATATGCTGATTCCCTGGCCTGGGTCAGATACTCACCCTGGGACCAAGGGCAGCTCAGTCGTTTTTTATTTATTTAAATTCAGGTTAGCTAACATACAGTGTAGTTCTGGGTTCAGGAGTAGAACCCAGTGATTCATCTCTTATATACAACACCCAGTGCTCATCTCAAAAAGTGCCTCCTTAATGCCCATCACCCATTGAATTCATCCCCCCCCCCCCACCTGCACTACCCTTCCAGCAACCCTCAGTTTGTTCTCTGTATTTAAAAATCTCTTGTGGTTTGCTTCCCTCTCCGTTTTTATCTTATTTTTCCTTCCCTTCCTCTATGTTCATCTCTTGTGTTTCCCAAATTCCACACAAGAGTGAAACCATATGATACTGGTCTTTCTCTGACGGACTTATTTTGCTTAGCATAGTACACTCTCGTTCCATCCACATTGTTGCAAATGGCAGGACTTCATTCTTTTTGATTGCCAGGTAGTATTCCATTGTGTACATATACCATATCTTCTTTATCCATTCATCAGTCGATGCACATTTGGGCTCTTTCCATAATTTGACTATTGTCAATAGTGCTGCTGTAAACATTGGGGTGCACCTGTAATGCACCTGTACGGCACACCAGTGTCTTTTGGATAAATACCCAGTAGTGCAATTGCTGGGTCGTAGGGTAGTTCTATTTTCAATTTTTTGAGCAACCTGCACGCTCTTTCCCAGAGTGGCTGCACCAGTTTGCATTCCCACCAGCAACGCAAAAGGGTTCCTCTCTCTCCGCATCCTCGTCAGCATCTGTTGTTGCCTGAGTTGTTCATGTTAGCCGTTCTGACAGGTGTGAGGTGGTATCTCATTGTGGTTTTGATTTGTATTTGCCTGATGATGAGCGGTGTTGAGCATCTTTTCATGTGCTGGTTGGCCATCTGGATGCCTTCTTTGGAAAAGTGTCTACCCAGGTCTTTGAGGGCAGGTCAATCTTAACCCAACTACTGAGGCTGAGAAAGGGGTCAGGGTGGTTCCCTGAAGCAAAATCAAAGTGATGGTACTATAAAGAGTGAAAAATGAAAGCTGGTCACCCAAAAACCACTCTTGGTCACTGTGCAGAGCTATCAAGAGAAGTGAATGAGATGGCCGGCCACCTCCCCCAGTGCCTGTCCCCCTGCAAGTGATGTGGTTATTGGAGCAGTTCCTGGGAGCCTACTGAAAACAGAGAGGTTGTTGTGTGGTGCATGGGGCAGATACTTCTGGTCCTGCTGTGTGACCTCAGGCAAGTTGCTTCTGCTCTCTGGGCCTCAGTTTCCTCACCAACAAAACCATGGGATTGGAGGAAATCATCTGATATGGCTTCCTCCTAAGAGCTGATAATCTCCATTCCTACAGTTGGAAGAATGGAGCTGCTCTCCATGGGCACCATCATGGCCCTGAACTCTTCCTTACGTCCAAGCAGCATGGACCTGACCATGGTCACACGTAATAATAACAGTAGCAATGTTACTGACGGCCACCATCATGTGATATGCGGCTCTTCTGCACTGGCAAAGTGCCAAGTTCATTATGATCTTATTTGGTCTAGATCCCAACCCACAAGTGAGGATTATTAGCCCCACTTTACAAATAAGGAAACTGAGGCCCAGAGAGGCTAGGTTCTTAAGTGGACAGGTGGCAGGATGTTCTTTTCACAGTGGCCACATCCACGCAAGCAGCAAAACATCACCAGCACCCAGCAGCACCGATAGCCCCTCCCAGTCACTGTCTGCCCCCAACGTGGCCACAGTCCTGACCTGTAGCATCAGCGGAAGAGCAGCTTCCCTGGGTGGTCTGGCCCCAAGCCGCATTCCTGGCCTCGGTCCTTTCTCACCCGTGGGCAGTGTTATGTTATGACGGACTAACCGTGTAGTTCAGGTCTCAGGAGATGACACGGGTGAAAGGAGGTCTTCACTCGATTGAATTGCCTCACGATCTAACCAAACACCTTGGCCCAAAACCCAGACAGATCCCGATGTGGCCAGCGCCCTGTGGACCCAAGGGCGCACGGTGCCAGGACTGGCCTGGCAGCTGAACGGGCTTATATCGTGAAATAGGAAAACCACATTCTTCCTTCGACAAACGGACTTCTCCACAACCATTTCCAAACGATCAACACATCAAACAGATAGGAATGATAGTAACAGTAAGGTAAATAAAGAACCCCCCCCCCAAATAATAGTGGGGCTTTATTCCTTGCTTGTAGGAAAGCCCAGAGTAATTAGCACCCTGAGCACGGGGTTGGGGTAGGGAGTTATTGCTGCTTCTACAACACTCTAATTACCGGTTACTAAGAGTCATAATAGAACTGAAAGGAGGCTTCTGAAATCTCACCGTTGAGTGACTGCTTGAGGTGGTAAAACACTCAGCAGTGGGGATCCTCTGCTTCTCGGGGCCAGGCACTTGGAGTGGGCTTGTTTCTCTAATGTTAGGTGGGGTAGGGAACGCAATGCTTGCACAGAGTGAAAGAGCAGAGAGGGAGGTCTCCACCGTCCCTGGAATTATTAGCACTGATAACAAAGTCAACGACTCATCCACCAGAGCATCATGCGGACGAATGCTGTCTTAGACATTATTTTCTTGGCTGCTGTAGCTGTCATCCCCATTTGGCACGGTTTGCCTTTCTGTTGGGGGCAGACCGTTTTCATTTGTCACAAGCGGGTCTTTAAGAGCCTGCTCTGGCGAAGCCCTCTCTCTGCTGGCACGGGCCATGTGGGGGAGACCCCCCGGGGAAGTCGGCAGCCTCTGCCCTCATGGAGTTGATAATCCAGCAGAAATAAAATATAGCAGAAGTTGTCTCTGAAGGAAGAATCTTAACAGTTGTGCAATGTGATTCATCATGAGCTCTCACTGGTTTGGTTTAAAAATGCTATTTGCATACACCCCAAACTAGGTTATGAAAGTTCAAAGTCACCCCTGACCCAAATCCTTGATGGACCTATGTACGGGTGTGAATGTGCGGGTACTTTGTGGCTTTATTTTAGATGCCACATATAAGTGATGCCAAACGGTATCTGAGTATTTGTCTTTCTCCTTCTGGTTTGTTTCGCTTGGCATAAGGCCCCCCATGTTGTGGCAAGTGGCAGGATTTTCTTCTTTCTCATGGCTGAATAATATTCGTGTGTATGTGTGCGTGTGTGTCACGTCTTGATCCATCCATCTGTGGAAGGACGTTTAGGTTGTGTCCATACCTTGGCTACAGTGAATAATGCTGCCGTGAACATGGTATGAAGGTCACTCTTTGAGATACTGGATACTCAACAGCGAAAAAAAGTAAAGAATCCAACTGAAAAATGGGCAGAAGAGTGGAATAGACATTTTTCCAAAGAAGACCTACAAATGGCCAACAGGTATAGGAATAACTGCTCAGCATCACTCATCATCGGTGAAATGAACATCAAAACCACAACAAGGTGATACCTCACACCTGATAGGATGGCTGTTATCAACAGGAGATAACAAACGTTGGTGAGAATTCAGAGAACAGGTAGCTCAAACGCTGTTGGTGTTCCAATGTAGACTGGAGCAGCCACTAAGGAAAACAATATGGCGGTTCCTCAAAGTTAAAAATTGAACTGCCGTGTGATCTAGCCTTCCCATCCCTCGGTATATATCCAAAGGAAGTGAAATCAGTATATCAAAGAGGTGATTTCCTCTTGATTCTCACACCGAGTGAATCACCTCTCTCCAAAGGTTTAGGTAAGATTTCTGGAGTACAGAGGAAGGACGGCAGAGTCTTATGTTGACTTAGTTAACGTTGTATTGAGTGGTCGAGAAGATGCCAGGCTCCCTAGTAAGCGTCATGGAGGGATTCAAGTGGGAGAGACTCAACCTCTACTCCCGACGTCCTGAAGAAGAGGCCTCTTTCAGACAACTAACTGTAAACACCAAGAAGCAGACAACATGCTTTAGGAGGTCAGGTCAGTCAGGGAGGGCTTAAACTTTCCAGCAGGCAAGATGATCCGGGAAGCCTTCCCAGAAGAGGCGGCACGAAAGCATCAGGAGGATGTTGATAAGCAGAAGTGGGAGTGGGGGGGGGGGTGCATTTCAGGTAGAAGCTGGAGGTGGGAGGCTGAAATGGCAGTTTGAGTGTCATGAAGAAAGCCACTTAGGTGCGTCCTTGAGAGTCAGGTGACTTGGTGGGAGGTGGGTGCTCTGGTAGGGATTTCTTAGTGCTGGAGGTCAAGGCGGTCTTTTCGAGATTCAGCAGCTACAGTTGTTTTCCTTGCAGACCTGTGCATGCGTATATGTGTGTGTTAATATATATACAACAGGGGCACCTGGGTGGCTCAGTCAGTTAAGCGTCTGACTCTTGATTTCGGCTCAGGTCATGATTTCATGGTTCATGGGTTTGAGCCCCATGTTATGTATATTAGATATAACATACAATTCACCCTTTTAACAATTTTTACGTGTATAATTCAGTGACTTTAAGTACTTTCACAGCGTTGTCCAACCATCACCACCATCCATTTCCAGAACGTTCTCATTTTCCCAAAGAGAAGCTCTCAACCGCTTAAGCAATAACTCCCATTCCTGCCAGCCCTCAGCCTCTGGTGTAGCCTCATCTGCTTTCTGTCTCTGCGAGCGTCCGTACCTCGGACAAATGGAATCCTACAACCCCACCCTTTTGTGACTGGCTTAGGCCACTTAAGGGAACGTCTTCCAGCTGCCTCCGTGCTGTAGCGTGGATAGTCAGAATGTCCTTGCCTTTTAAGACTCAGTAATAGGGGTGCCCGAGTGGCTCAGTTGGTTAAGCACCCAACTCTTGATTTTGGCTCAGATCATGATCTCACAGTTTTGTGAGTTCCAGCCCCGACAGTGCGGGAGCCTGCTTGAGATTCTCCCTCTCTCTCTGCCTCTCCCCTGCTTACACTCTCTGTCTTTCTCAAAAATAAATAATAAATAAACAACTTAAAAAAAAAAAAAGACTCGGGGCGCCTGGGTGGCGCAGTCGGTTAAGCGTCCGACTTCAGCCAGGTCACGATCTCGCGGTCCGTGAGTTCGAGCCCCGCGTCGGGCTCTGGGCTGATGGCTCAGAGCCTGGAGCCTGTTTCCGATTCTGTGTCTCCCTCTCTCTCTGCCCCTCCCCCGTTCATGCTCTGTCTCTCTCTGTCCCCAAAAAAATAAACATTGAAAAAAAAAAAAAAGACTCAATACTATTCCATCGTGTGTGTGTACCACATCGGGTGTAACTGTTCATGTGTTGATGGACAGTTGGTTTGTTTTCAGGTTTGGCTGCTGTGAATACTGCCGTTAGGAACATGGGCATACGTCTATCATCTGCTTGAATCACTGCTTTCGGTTCTTCGGGGGTGGACACCCATGCGTGGAATTGCTGGATAATATCGTAATTCCACGTTTAACTTTTGGAGGAACCGCCAAACTGTTCTCCACAGCAGCTGCACCGTTTTACGTTCCCACCGGCAACGTATGAAGGCTCCGATTTCAACACACGCACGTGTTATTTTCCTCCTTTGGGGGGGATAAGCACCCTAATGGACACGAAGCGGTGTTACGTTTACATTTGCTCCAGCAACGTCTTTGATGGGAGTCCTACCTTGTCGGTTTTCAGCTGGATCATGTTGCCAATTTTCAAAGATTTCAACCTTTGTTCTTTTCCCGTCTTGAGTAACACGGTGGCAAGGTGACCAGAGAGGTGCCTGTGAGAGGCTAAACTTTTGGTCATCAGATGCTGGCTTGGGAAACCGACCCCTCATTTGGTTCCTCTCTTGTTGTGACTTGGACCGTTTATCAGGCTCCACCCAGGTCTTTTCAACCAGGAAGTACGAGTTCTTCAGTTTCTGCTAGGTTTTCTCCCAGAACATCATCTTTCAAAAAATAAATCTCAAGGAGCCATATGTGGCAAAAAAAAAAAAAAAAAAAAAAATCACTTTTCTCATCCTTTCCAACAGTTTTCAGTTCACAGGAGTGTGGGAGGAACTCAACTCAGGAATAAGCCTCCCTCTGGGATAAGCTGTAAATAGAGTGGACATCACATGATTAGGAGTCCACAGACCTGGGTCCAACAAATTACGGTTCTGTGACTTTGGGCAGGTTGACCTCTTTTTGGGCGGGGGCGGGGGTGGGGGGATGAAGGGCAAAGTTATACAGTTCTTTTCTTCTTTAACCTCTTTGTTCTTCAGTTACCTTGTCTATAAAATAGGGATATTTGACCAGCTTCATTTGGTTTTTGGGAGGATTCAGTGAGGGAATGCCTGTAAGTCATCTGTAACTGTGGCTGGCATATAGTGAATGTTCCGTGTCTGTTAACTTACATTAGTTTTGTTGAGCCTCGACTTCTTTTTCTGTAAACTGAGGCTAGTAATAGGTTATGTTTCAAAGGCTGTTATGTAAAAGAACGGAGCTTGGGCGTATAAAGTTTTTGACCCAGGCTTGGCACATAGTGATTGCTCAGCAAGTCTAAGTTGTGTTGTCACTACCAGGATTGTTGATGCTGATAACCTCCAGCGCCCCCGAATAAGCAAGTATTTATCCTTAGCCCGGAGGGTTGTGATGATATCCAAACTCAGTCAGTTGAGCCATAGCTTAGGAGAAGAAAGTTTTGCAAGCACCAGAATGGTCTCCCAAACTCTGCAGGCAAAAAAAGAACTAGTCAAAAGATACATTTTATATTTTCTGCTTCATCTCTAGTGTTGTGCTTGACCACAGGCAAGTAAGTCCCTCCAATCCTTGGGTCCCAGTCTCCTGCTGTTAACAGACTCTATCAAGAACGGTAAATAAATGTGGCCTGAGTGCCTTTCCTCTCCACGGCAGACGTTACTAATCGATCTCAGCACTCCTAGCCGCTGAGACCAGTCTCCACCTCAGAATCCTTCTCAACACAGGGCTACAATCAACTGCAGTAGGTTAATGAGTTGAAACCTATTTGATGTTCTAAGTGGGAATCCTGACTCCATTAATAAACTCTTCTCCCACACCACCATGCCCACGGGCAGACGTGCTAGGACTTCTTTTTTTTTTTTTTTTTTTTTAATTTTTTTAAGTGTTTATTGGTTTTTGAGAGAGAGAGACAGAGTGCAAATGAGAGAGGAGGAGAGAGGCTGTCCGCACAGAGCCCAACGCGGGGCTCAAACCCATGAACTGTGAGATCATGACCTGAGTGGAAGTCGGACACTTAACCGACTGAGCCACCCAGGCACCCCAAGGACTTCTTTTGCTAAGTGTCTCATCAGTTATAGCTCCTGAATGTTTTCACTAGGCCAGGTGCTAGGGAACACCGTCAGCAGTGCAAGAAGCACTCTGAAGCCACTCTTAAACCTTCTCCAGGAAAGGGCTTCCGCTTGGCATGAAGAAGCAAACACGGATCAGGGAATTAGTGGTAAGGGGAAGTCACAGGTACCTGTGGTTCAGTCTGCCCCTTCAGTTCAGGCTCTGCCTGGGGTTAAGAGAGGAGAACAGGCTGCGGTGGGGGGGGGGGGGGGGGCCGAAAAGTTTCCCCAGTGGGGAAAGAGAAGCATTTCCCCTTTAGGCCGATTTTTCTGGGAATGGGCCTTTCTGCCCCAGAGACCACCAGCCCACTGCTCCCCGCTGGGGGCTTATCAGCATTTGCTGGCTTCCTGCTCTGGAAGCTACTGTCCTTGGCCAGTTCTGGGGGACTGTGTATATAATAATATGTCACAGAACAAAGACATACGCCACCACCGCACATATAAAAAAAAAAAAAGTGTACATAAAAACTGGTAAAATCTGAGACATGTGTCAATGTCAGTTTCCGCGGTTGGGAGAATGCCATTATTGGGTAAAGCTTTATTATAGGTACAGGAAACCTCCATACTATGTTTGCAATTTTGTGTAAGTATGTCATTATTTCGTAACAGAAGTGGTTTTGTTTTTTGTTTTTTTTTTAAATGAAATCCTTGAACGTGCATTGAACAATTTCAAGACAGCACTCATGGGCTGTAGTTCCGGACATGAACTCCTCTGCCCGGTCCCGGGAGTCCAGGGCCCTGTGGAAGGAACGCACTCACAGCCCCGGCATTTTCAACACCAGAGGCTGAAGGTCTCACCCACCTCTCGGGCCACCTGTGTACCTGAGTTCACAAGGGGATCCAAGTTCTAGGTGCCCCATACTCCAGACATCAACACTGAGGCCTCAGTCACAGCAACCCCCCGTACCTGGAAAAGCTCGTATCTTGGCATCTGTTTTTCCCCCCAAATTCATAGTCTGAGATGCTTTCTATCTTAAACACAGCTGCTTCCTCAATTCTGTACATGACAAGATTTCTTTTTTTAAAAAAGCCTTCAAATCCATTTGTCTTCCATTCCCTCTGCAGGGCCTTGAGGAGCTCAAGGCCTGGGAAATTGTGATTAATTTGAAGACTTGTTAATTACTCTTGTATTGAGGGAAGCCGCTAAACCCGAGCCCGGGCTGCCTGGTCGGGTGGTGGGGCGGCAGGCAGAGCGTCTCTGCACTTTAGAAAACACGTGATTTCAGAGAGCTCGCTGGGAGGGTTCTGACATCTGGAGGCTGTTGCTGAAAATAAGCAACAGTTTCTGTTGGGTCAGTGGACAGGCCCAGCTTAAACCCCGAGGCACCATTTTTGTTCCCAGGTAAAGTGGGGAAGAGCGAAGAGCCTGATCACAGTCAGGGCTCATGTGTCGTGTGGGAAGGTCATTTATAATGCAATCCAGACTCTGGCCCCTTTCCTTCCCAGAGGAGATGTGAGATGGGAGGCTTTTGCGTTTGCTTGTTTGTTTCGAGTTTTAAAAATCGCTTTGTTGCCTAGATGAAATGATACATGCTCACTGTCAGTGAACCCTGACTTCTACCACCCGGATACAGTCACGCTTCACATTGTGGTGAGCCTTCCCCCAGATCTTTGCAGGACTTTAGTCACGTGTAGATACTGTGTATACGTGTAGACGGAGTGTCTGCCTGTGGATTTAATATATTACTCGCGTGGCCTTCTGACACCTGCCCATTCCGTTTGCATCGTTAGAGCCCTGACCATTCTTACGTTCATTGTCGTTGAATTCCAGCCTTACTTCATCCCCCATCTGACTTCTGCCTGGCACAGGTGAAGCACTTCCCTCAGTGTCAGACACTCTTATAGCACCCAGATGATCCCTGAGTCCTCCCAGCATCCCTCTAAAATGACTAGTGTTACTGCCTCCATTGAATACTAAGACACAGAGAAAGTAAGAGACTCGCCCAAGGTCACGCATCCAGGCCCCAGGCCGGGCACTTGAATAAGACATTTGGTGCTACAGTGTGTGCTCTTACTTGCTGGGCTACCCTGGTGCTCAATCCTGAATCCAGGCATCGCTGAACTCACCTGGCCCTGGGATGGGGAATGTCTGACACACAGAATACCATTTCTCAGCCTTGTTTCCATGGCAGACATTACTAATGGATCACAGCTCCTTTCTCCCTGAGAATCCCAGACCAGCTCAGGCTCTCTCTGGATACATCATCACAGGCAGTGACTCTTAAGCCACTGAGATGGGTTCATGGGGTGATGCCTAGGTGCTTTCCCCGATCCATTTAATGCCGCTTCCCCCTTCGTGAGTGAGGAATCAGGCCCAGAGGGAACTGACTTGTCTAGGTGAGGAGCAAAGCCAAAGCCGGTGCTCGGTTCTATTACCAGTCCCTCTCTTTCTACCCTATGCCACCGTTTCCCCAACTAGAGCAGAACAAACAGTGACTACCCTTGGGGACACATCCTCATCAGAGTTTTGTTTCTACCTAACTGTGCACGTGGACAACTCAGAGTTAACCAGAGAGGATGGGCCACAAAGGATCATTTCATCACAATACACTTGATAAAAGATGTTGCCAAATGGAGTGCATTAGTGATATCAATACTTTTAATTTATGCAGTGGCCACGGCTCAGGGGGCAGCAAGCCTGGGTGGATGTCAATTGCCGAGAGTTTACTGAGGGTGTCCGTGACTGGGGGGCACTGAGGGAGACCCAGGAAGCGTACCTTCAAGTAGTCTATTCACTCATCCGACAGGCATGCGTTGAGCGCCTCCTGTTTATTCAGAGAGACTAGGTTTACACAGATGAAACAATCACCCATAAGACAAGGTGGTATTGGTGGGGTTTCAGATGAAGAGGACCCTTTTCTCCATCCCCAGGTTTGTTTTTTTTAAGTTTATTTTTATTTATTTTTGAAAGAGAGATAGAGAACAAGGAGGGGAGGGGAAGAGAGGAAGGGAGACAGAGAATCCCAAGCAGGCTCTGCACTCTCAGTGCAGAGCCCGACACAGGGCTCGAACTCACAAATCGTGAGATCATGACCTGAGCCAAAACCAAGAGTCGGATGCTTGGCCGACTGCGCCACCCGGGCGCCCCCACTCCCCAGTTTCTTTTTAACTGAGAAATAAAGACGCGGAAGAAAGACCGTGGAGATCACAGTCCTTACCGACAGAGCTGACTGGGAAACAAGACCTGGGTGTTGGCCGGTTCTCCTCCCCAGGGGCAGGCAGGTCTGAAGGGCCACAGACCTCAGTACTCCACCCTCAGGAACCAAGTCTTCTCGAGTACTTACCTCTGGTAGAGAACAGACCAGAATGCATATGTCCGTGGGCAGCTAGGCTCCGGGTAAGCCCTCTTCCTTCTCCCAGACTTACCAGCCAGACAGGAGTGAGTGAAGGGCAGTGGGGAGCCTGGCATGTAGGTGACTGGGGCTCCTTCCAGAGACACTTGGCCAGGACTTGGGGGCTCTCCTCTAACCAGCCTGGGCTCAGTTGGCACAGGTGCTGGGGATTCAGAAGGCGGGGTGGAGCTGGGCTTCAGCCACTGGGAAGAGTTGCTGCGGGACCCCAGATCCAGGCCTGAGAGTGGGGGTCACTTTACGCGGACCGGATGCAGGGCCAGCACCCTGGGCCTGGCAGTTAGACAGCGATTTCCGTGGTATATGGCGAGGAGGCCCGCGGAGAGGTTCCGTTGGGCATAATTAGATAGAAAACACAGTGTTTTGAACCTTGCGAATTCAGCATGTCTCCAGTTCGGATCAATGAACCCCGACTTTTTAAGCTGATATGTTCACGTCGGCGGATGAGTTCACGCTTCGTGACGCGTGGGAAAACGCATTCTCACGCAAGAAGGGGGAAACGCGTGTCGGGGGGAAAGAGAATGGCTCTGGGGCCTGGTGGGTGCTCTTTCAGTCCCTAGCTCCACTGCCTGCCAGCTGTGTGACCTTGTACAGATTACTTAACCTCTCTGAACATCTGCTTCTGCCCCCGCTTTATAAAACGGGAACGACATGGATTTCCCAGCTTGAAAAAATTAAGTTCATCAAGGCTTGCAAAACGCCATTTCTGTGCCCGTCTCTAAACTCTCTTTCACCCCCCACACCTTGCCCACCAGTCCCTCATCTCTCCACCCAGAGGATTTTGATATCGGATACAACCCTAACTCCCAGGTGAGAAAAAATGTTGAACGCTTTTCTGTAAAGAATATAAATTCAGGAAGTCGACTTGTACTAATATATGGGGTTGTAGATTTTTTTTTTTTTTTTTTTGGTTAGGGAAGGAGAAAAAAATGCCTCCTGGGAAGTTTCGATCTCCTAGTCATTAAGAGGGCGGTCTCGGCAGATTCCCCAAAGTTGCAGAAGAGGAAATGAGACTCAAGCTCCAGATTTGCATAATTGCAAATGAGGCTGTTCATTTGCCTCTCCTGTGAAGGGCAGCCCCCTTCCTGGCCTGGATGCCCTCTGTGCCCCTGCTCGGCGGGGTCCCCCTTGGAATGATGCTTTAATGACCGCTCAAGTGGCATTTAGCTTCCAATTAAGAACGAGGAGGAAAACACTAGCCGAGTGGGGCGAACGTTCTGGGGAATTCACCCACTTAGGAGAAACCCAGAGAATTAGCAGGCACACAAAGCCACTTTATGACTGGAGCAAAGGCCTCAAAGGCTTGCAGACCCCCCACTGGCTGGAGAGGAAGTTGGCTGCAGAGTGACCTGTCTTTAGAATTGTACCAAGGACTCCCTCCTGAACTTGGGAGGCCATGTCCACCGCGGGGGAGGAAGAGCCTGAACAAATACTTCTTGAGGAGATCCGTCTCTGCCAGGCTGGGTGCCTTCCTGCCTCGTGCTAGTGTCTCGGGCTATGGATGGAACATTTGTCCCCCTGCGCCCCCTTCCAAATTCATATATGGAAACAGTAATGTCCAACATGACAGTATTTGGAGGTGGGGCCTTTGGGAGGTAACTGGGTTTGGGTGAGGCCATGGGCGTGGAATACGGGGACGAGGGGACCCAAGCTTGTGCCCCCCGCCTCTCTCCCCTCTCTCTCCGCCATGCGAACCGACCAGAAAGAGGGTTCTCACCAGAACCTCCCTGCGCTGGCAATCTGATTGCAGACTTGCAGCCTCCAGAACTGTGAGGAATAAATGTCTGCTGTTTAAAAATACCAGCATCTGGCAATTTGTTACGTTGTAGCAGCCTGAACTGACGGAGATGCCCATACTCATCCTCACAACAAACCCTCATAAAAGCACGCGGTGGGGACGAAGATCAAGGAGGGAAATCAGCTTGCCCCCGGCCAGCGTGAGGATTCGAACCGAGGCCTTTCTGATCTAAGAGCCCATGGTCTTCAGCATCTGAGCAGACATCCCTTAGAGGCCCTTCCTCCCCAGACAGGCATCTCTGTTCACCCTCTGTCTTAGGCCAGCCCTTGGCCTCCTGCTGCCGGACTGTTCCTCACTCTGAGCCAAGCGGGCAGGCTAAAAAGAGCTCTGAAAACCGGCCCTGTTCCCCCTGCTGACCCACCTTCAAGAGTGCCCTCAGCCTGACCCCGGGGGGTCCCAGTCAGTGTGGTTAGTAACGCAGCGTATTTGGGGGTGAGGTTTTGGAAATGCCCCTTCTGGTGCCAGACCAGCATCTCATCCCAGTTAGTGCCTTCTTTATCCGTTCATTTCTGATGAACGCTGCAGTAAAGTCCGCCGTGAGGTGAGCGGACACGGGAGCAGGGACTGTGTCCTCAGGCCTGGGGTCATTTACAAGGCAGCACGGACACCACCAGGGTCCGAGATGAAACCACAACGGCCCCGCTTCGCCTCTGTTACCTCCCCCGGTCCACGCATTGAGAATATAATGAGGGGAAATCATCGGTTTTGAATGTCTTCTTACTAAGCAGGCTGCTGAAGGAAGAACAATTAGTCTCTTTATCATAACTGGCTTGGCCACATTGAAATACTGAAAAGAGAAAACAAAAAAAAGAAACAAAGAAAACAAAACAAATAGAACAAAACCTTTTGTGTTCCTGCCAACAGAGGGGCAAAGGATAGGCTTGTCATTTTGCGGACATTTTTGGCTAAATGTCCTTTTTACCTTTAATCTGCGAGGTTTGGGATATTCTGTTGCAAGAGGGAGAAATCGACCTGGCCTGTCTGCGGAAGGACTGTGAAACTCACTTCAGAATCTCCCTGCAGAGGCTCAGGAGTTGACAGAGCAAGGATTTCAAGGCCGAGGCGGAGGCCCTGGGGGACTTTTGCCTTCAACATCACCAAGCCTTCTTCTGCTCCCAAGAGTCCACAGGAAATTAACAGTTACGATACGAGGGGTTGTCAGTGTTCACAGACATGACTCCGACGCTCTACGGGACACAGAATTCTGCATTAGCACAGCCCAGAGCTAAGCCAGAACCCGTCTGCTCCTGCTTCCTCTGCAGGGCCCACTTCTGCGGGCAGAAGAAAGCCGGAGCTGGTTACTGAAGCCAGAGAGAGGCTTGGAAGTTACGGGAAAAAGCAAAGGAACAACCGTCTGAGGCCTGGGTCTGAACCCCACGTCCGGCACAGACCTGCTGTGGGACCTTGGGCAAATTAGCCCGCTTCTCTAAGCCTCCGTTTCCTCATCGGTAAAACACTGACAGTAGGAACCACCTCACAGAGTTTCATGAGGAAGATACAGTTTATGGAAAGTGCGTCGGTGAAGCGTTACACAAGTATCAGGCGCCGATTTCATTACACGCAGGACAGTGTAGGAAGCAAACGGCTGCTTTTGAGGGAACCGATTTGACTAAGTTGAAACTTGGTAATAGTTCCGTATCACTGGGATGTCCTAATGGGGGAATCAAAATTTCTCCTGTGGGCTCAGGAGTCCCTTCTGATGTCATCTCTTGGGAGCACCCGGTACATCTTACGTATGGATTAGGAATTCGCGTTTTAGCATGACGGGTCTAAATGTCCAGATAATCACTCGTCACCATGATTGACCTGTTTAAGGAGGAAGGCAGGACTGGACAACAGTGACCCTGTTGTGTTGACAGGAACGTGCAATAGGCTGAACTGTCCCAGGTGGAGACTTCGGACAGTAATTGGAGCCACACTGTCACCATGGCCACCTTGACTTTAGACCCGATCATGTGACTTGCTCTGGCCAATGGCATGTTAGCTAGTGTAACTACAGGCAGAAGCTGGAAATGAGCTTTGAATCTGCTTTACCAGGTAGGACGCTTCTCAAGATAGCTGCACCTGCATTCTTGGGGGGTGGGGTGGAGGGGGTGGTGAGAAATAGTGCGGGGGAATTGGAGCCTCTGGAGAGATCGGGACTTTGAGATCTGCTTTGCCTCTCAGATGACAAAAAGCTGTGACCTTGCATATCGCTTACTGTCATTTTGCTGGGAAGCAGCCCTTCCCAAGCAGGGTCATTTGAATCTAGAAATGAGTGAAAGGGAAAGATGAAAAGTGAGAACATGAGAGCAAGTTGGGGGCAGGAGGGAAGATCCACAGAGGCTTGAATTTGGCCAGTTCCGCCGGACCAGGAATTCGTCCCGGGGCTAACGCAGGATCCCCTGAACAGCTGAAGGGAACTTTAGGAAGGGAGGCAGGATTCTCTTGGAGATTAACTTCGGCTTTGGCTTGCTTGAGCCTCGTTAGACTTTAAAGAAAAGCTGCGGGGAGCGGGCACCTATGGGGCAACCCCGGGTGGTGGCGAGAGTTTGCATCCCGACATCGCCGTGCATGCCGACATCTGACACTTCTTATTTCAGTAACTGATGTGGCCGAGTTGAAGCTTGTCGCTGTGAGAGCGCCGCACCGTGGCATTGGCAGTGCCGTGGCTGTGTGCAGAGTGGCAAAAATCAATTTCCACTGTCCACGGAGTGTCGTTTGATTTATGACTGCAGGAAGAAGAAATGCTTCATCTCCCAGACCCTCTCGGGGAGGACGGTTTTACGGTCTGCCGTTGGAGACACTCTATAAAGGAAGTCCTCTTTGCCCAAACTTTGGTATTTCGATAACCTTCCTTGGCTATTCAGAGGACATTGAACACTCCCAATTTTTATGACCATCATTTGTTTCTGATTAAGCAATTACAGGCATTAAAAGACAATCCGCAGGAGCGCGGCCCGCGTACCTGCAGGATCATTTTGTACGGTGGGAAGCAGTGTAAGGCTTCAATTTTTCATGACCACCGTGGGGAGGAAGGACGGACTTACTGGGAAAGCAGAGGAACGGACGGATTTGGGAGTCACGCTGGGTTTGGAACCCTGCCTGCCACTGGAGAGCGAGCCAGCGAGCCTCAGTATGGGAGCCTCAGTCTTTCTCATCTGCACAGTGGGTGTGTGGAGCAGACAACAGTCTGCTAAGATTCCCCGACAGCCCTTCCAGCCTTTTCTTGTGTGCCACCTCTGCCTGCCCCTGTGAGCTTTCGTGTCCAGCGCCCTGCACCTGAGACACGTCTCCCCAAAATCACCCTTGGCTTCTGGAGCCACTCTGCCTGCACAGCCACAGAGCCGGGAGTGCCTGGGAATTGATGTCCTTTCGGGGCGGCCGTCAGGCAGTGACTGACCAGTGTGGGGGGACGGAAGCCCAGCTTGCACTCCAGAGCCCTCGACAGCCTCAGGCTAAGGCTCCCCCTTGCTCACCTTCCTCTCCTTCCCTGACCCTCTTCCCCTCTCCTACCGAAGACCTCTTTCATATGTCACTTATGCCCTAATCCTGGTCTCAGGGCTGCTTCTAAAGAATCCTACCTCAGGGGCGCCTGGGTGGCTAAGTCGGTGAAGCGTCCGACTTTGACTCAGGTCATGATCTTGTAGGTCACCGGTTCTAGCCCCGCGTCGGGCTCCGTGCTGACAGCTCAGAGCCTGGAGCCCGCTTCGGATTCTGTGTCCCCCTCTCTCTCTGCCTGCCCCTCCCCTGCTCGCACTCTGTGTGTGTGTCTCTCTCTCAAAAATAAGTAAACATTAAAAAAACATTTTTTTAAAGAGTCCTACCTTAGATAGCAGACCGATGGTTCATGCCAGTTTTTTTTTACAAACTATTTTATTAACTTTTATTCACCATTTTGGTGTGCCAGGCATTGAATTACATGTTCAAAATGCATTCTCTCTGGTGATGTTGTAATGAAGAAAGCAGGTCTCCGGAAGCATTTTACACGATGTCTAACACACAGCAGGAACTCCGCACACGCTGGCCCGGTCTGAACCCGGTTGGTCTGCAACATGTGTGGGACGAAAATGCAAGTTCCTCCTGGTCCCTGGTCCCTCCTGCCCCTTCCCAATTCATCTCCTCACAGCAGCCAGAATGTGTGGGACCCTCTAGTGGTTACTTTGTTGCACGCAGAATGAAATCCAAACTTCCCACCGTGAGCTACAATGGGGGTTGGCATACGTCTTCTATAAAAGGCCAGACAGTAAAGATTTGAGCCTTTGTGGGCCATGTGGTCTCTGTTGCACCTACTCGACTCTGCCGTGTGTCACCAAAACAGCCACGCACAGTATGTCAACCAGCGGACGTGGCCGCTTTCCATAAAACTTTATTCATAAAAACAGATTTGGGGGGCTCCTGGCTGGCTCAGTCGGTCGAGCGTCCGACTTCGGCTCAGGTCACGATCTCGCCATCCGCGAGTTCAAGCCCCGCGTCGGGCTCTGGGCTGATGGCTCAGAGCCTGGAGGCCGCTTCGGATTCTGTGTCTCCCTCTCTCTGCCCCTCCCCCGTTCATGCTCTGTCTCTCTCTGTCTCAAAAATAAATAAACGTTAAAAAAAAATAAAAAAATAATAAAAAAAAAACAGATTTGGCCCCCAGGCTGTGGTTTGCTGACCCCTGGTCTACAAGACAGCTGAATGGTGTGGAGTCTGCCTCCCTCGTCAGCCACGGGCCTCACCCTGACCCGCTCTCCTCCTCTTGGCTCATTCACTCCCAGCACATTCCTGCATCAGGTGTCTCTGTGCGACGAGTCCCCTGTCTGGGTCTGGGACCCTCTTCTGGGAGCCCTCTGCATGCCCGGCCCCTGCTCATCATTCGAGTGCCAGCTCATGTGTTACCTCCTCCAGGAGGCCTTCACAAGCCTGCAGATCTCGGTCGCTTCGCCCCGACCCCACCGCCGCCGACTCCATTCACACTGATCTGCATCCTCTCAGCGGTTCATTTATTCCCCTGATCACTTGTTTGGTGTCTGTCTGTCAGGAAGGCAAGGCTCAACAGTATCTGATTGTTCCCTGCCGCATCTTCGGCCCATAGCTGAAGGTACGTGAGTCTGGCCCTTAGTAGGTGCTCGATAAACGTTGGTTGGCTTAGTGGTGTCTAGGACACGCCCCCTCCCCTGCCGACTGTAAGAAGTCTGTGAAGGGTGAAGATCACTGGAATTTCAGGTGGTTATGTCGGTTGCAAGACAAAATCGCAGAACTCCCAATCATCTTCCTCTCTTCCTCTTTCCCTGTCAATTAGCCCGCTAAACGGCACATCTCATCGGAGGATTTGCCTGAGCAAATCCTCGCTTTTCTTTTCTCAGTCCCAAGCCTTGGACCTCCATTTTCAAGGCTAAAAACACCAAGAGGAATGTGTTCTCTGAACATGACATTGAGATTACCCAGTTAATTAAAGAGGGATTTAGGAGTTACTTAACATCTGGGCGGCAGGGTTTTGTGTGTGTGTGTGTGTGTGTGTGTGTGTACGTGTGGTTTTCCCACTCAGCCTCAGAAAGGAAGCAGAAATCATGATACGCCTGACATGCACACCTCACTGCCCCTCCTAATCCCCCCTCTCGCGACTTCATCGTGCTAGAAGAGGACACTCTTCATCCCGGGTTCCTTGGCACCAAGACGTCTTTGTCTTGCTCTGACAAAGGCCGTCCTCCCCACGGCAAAACCCAGGACACCGGCTTGGAGAAGCAAGCTGTTTCATCATGCTGATCGCCACCCCAGAAGTGGCAGTGGCTCTTTTTACTACTTAACACTTCAGAGCAGTGGCTCCCAGACAGCAAGCATTGTAAGAGGGCTGGGGGAGCTTCAAGACATGGCCTGAGACGTGGCTGCCTTTAGGCGGTGGGGAGTGTGCCATGCTGAGGAATGTGATGTGAGCTTTAGGCCGGCCAGGGAGCCTGGCAGGCTTGCTCGCTGGGGAGGGCCCCGGCCGATGCTCCATGGCAGCCGTGGGGAGGACGGTGTGAAGGAGGAGGACTTGTGGCTGGAAGCCCAGGTAGGAGGTGGCTCTACAGCTTCAGGTGGGAAGTGAAGGGACCCGACTGCCACAGTAGCATCGGGAAGGGAGGGGAGGAAATAGGTTCGGACAGGGGTTCTCACCCCAGGGACGGGTCACCCCCAGGGACAGGGGGAGGCAGGCCCCCACCTCGGCTCTGGGAGTTCGGATTTTGTTCGGCACTGATGGCCATGAGCTGAACACCCGACTGTCTGGGTTTCTGAGAAGGTAGCGAGCGCCTTGAAACTTGCTTGTAACGAGTCGTTTATGAACTTTCCATCGGTCGTCAGGTGCCATTTCTGCAGTGCGTCATCAAACAGAGCTATTCGGAGCTTGTCGGCACGTGAGTTTTCGACGGACTCTGTCATCCTCATGCGGTGCCTGGGCCCTAAGAGGCCTCCCGGTAGCTCGGCTCACAAAGGGTGGGTGTTGCTGATCCAGCAGTAAAACCAGCTTCGTTGGAGAAATACCGTTAAAAAACAGGGACGGGGGCGGGGTGGGGGAGGGGAGATCCGTGGGACCGAAGGCAGCGCTCCCGTGTGTGACCCATCAAGCCCTACGGCACGCTGTTTCGGAAGCGGTGTCCATCTGAGGCCAGCCCCGAGCACAGACCCCAGTGAGGAGCACAGCTGTGACTGTGTTCGTGGTTGGGGTTGCAGCCACCACACTTTGGTCCGGCCCCCGTTCACCCGTGTTTGTGACCGGCCAGGCTCCTCGAGATGCAGCTAGACCCCGGCCCGCTAGCATCCGTACTTCGCCAAACTGCCTGAGAGAACAGGATCGGGGTGTTGAACCGAAGGTCATTGGGCTTAAGTGCAGCGGCCTTGCTCTTGGGGGGCTCGATTTCAACTTTAACGGGCACTGGGTGATGCTTTAATTGTCAGTAGTTGCTCGAGGCACAGATCGGCCAAACGAACAAGGGCAAATGACAACAGACTTGTTCCCTTGAAATAGGGTGAGCTGATACGGTGGCGGTGAGTTAGCCCAAGGACGACCCTGTGCCTAAAAGGCGGGGCTGGGGGACACCAGTTTAAACACACCTGTTTAAAATGAAGGCATGCGTGGGGCGCCTGGGTGGCTCAGTCGGTTAAGCGTCTGACTCTTGGTGTCGGCTGAGGTCATGATCTCACGGTTCGTGGGTTCAAGCCCCACATCAGCCTCTGTGGCTGACCGTGCGGAGCCTGCTTGGGATTCTCTCTCTCTCTCCCTCTCTCTGCCCCTCCCCGGGCTCATGCCATCTCTGGCTCTCTGAAAAAAGAAATAAACTTAAATAAAAATATAAAATTAAGGCATTTGTTTATTCTGCTGCAGTGGAATGCATCTCAAGAAGGAGCAAAGGATGATTTCCTTGTGCAGTAGGCAGGTGAGCCACAGTAAGACCTGCAGGAGGGTAGGAATCCCCCTTACTGGTAGCAGCAGTGTGCCTGAGACCTTGAGCCCTTGTCTGGGTCAAAGCACCCCTCCTCCAGATGCCCCTTAGCTAAATCCTTCCTCCTTCAGGTCTTGGTCCAAGGGTCCCCTTCTCAATCGGGCCCTCCCCCAACCATTCTGTTTAAAATTACAAACCACACACACACACACACACACACACTCCCGGTATTTGTTCCCTGTTCTCTTTCCCTGGCCTTCTAACACAATATATGATTTATTGACTTTTTATAAATTTTTAATGTTTATTTTATTTTGAGAGAGAGAGAGAGAGAGAGAGAGAGAGAGAGAGAGCACAAGCAGAGGAGGGGTAGAGAGAAATGGAGACACAGAATCCAAAGCAGCTCCAGGCTCCAAGTTGTCAGCATAGAGCCCAATGCAGGGCTTAAACTCATGAACCGTGAGATCATGACCTGAGCTGAAGTCGGATGCTCAACCGACTGAACCACCCAGACGCCCCTGATTTACGGACTCTTAATCACATCTTCTATTATCTGCTCCCCCAGATAGAAGTAGGGGAGATAAGTAGGGCAGAGGCCTTTGCCACTTTGACTGACTGACGGATCCCAAATGCCCAGAGGCCACCATAGATGCTCAGTAAATATTAGTTGGTTGAAGGGATGGATAAATGAAGGAATTTGAGGGAGGGGACAGAGGGAATGCAGGACAGGTGGAACAGCTGACTGGAAGAAAGCTGTCATACCCTGCCTTGGACGGTCACCACGATGGACCGACGGGACGCGCTTCTGGCTCCCGGCTGCCACAAATGAGTCAGGACGAGACGGATTCCGCGCTCCTGTTCTGTGCCAGCAAAACCTGGGACCTTCTCGACAGTATCTAATCCTTACAACCATCCTGTGTGCTAGGCACTATTAGTCTGATTTTACAGATGAGGAAACTGAGGCTCGGGAGAGTCGCGTACTGCCCAGGGCTGTCAGGAGCAGCGGAACTGGGTTTGAAACCCGTATCTGTCTGACTCTACATCGGTTGATGTTTTTCCTTCGGGTTCGAGTTTGAGCTCCTTTCTGTACATTCTCTCCTCCCCAGTGTGGCAGGGTTTGGCAACCTGGGCTCTCCGGACCGGCTCATTCTGTGCTGTGCCAGAGAGTTACTGGAGACACCGTGGAGGAGAAAGGGGGGAAGCAGGAGGCAGGGCGAGCCTTCAGATCGCACTGTGGGGCTGATACCTGTGAAGGGAAGCAGGGAGGAACCAGGGCCAGTAGTGGCCACAGAGGGGCGGCAGCTGGGGCTGTGGATCAGTCCTGCTCCCGTAGGAGCCTACTGCGTGGCCTACCGACCGAAGTCACACCAGAAGCTTCTGTGTGTCAGAGCAAACCACCCCCACCACTGCCGCTACCCGCCCCCCCCCCACCCCGCGCATCTGCCCAGTGCCGTTTATGCGATGTCTTAGCTCAGGCGCCCACAGAAGCAGACCCTGAGACAAGGACTCGAGGCACATAAAGTTTTGCAGGCGGTGACTCCCGTGAAACTCCAGCAAGGGAAGAAAATAGTGAGCCAGGGATGAAAGAAAGCCACTGAGGGCACATAAGCAAGGTGCCACTGCGGGGAACTGGAGCCTGATCGTGCTGGAGAGTTCTAGAAATGGCGTGGGACGCATGGCCTCTGAGTTTTCCAACGTAAGGAGTGAGGGAGCTGGGTCCTCTCCGCCTGCTCCCTCAGTCACAGCTTCAGACCTGCCTGAGCAGAGGCCCTCAGGCAAAGGGCTGTAGACACTGGCAGCTGAGAAGCCATCCCAGAGTTGCCCTGGAAAGGTGAGCCGTTTGGTCTCCCGCTTGCCCTAGGCACTGACCGAGCCCGCTCCAGAGGCCAGGAAGAGAGCCTCAGGCAAAGCTGCCAATATTTGCAAAAAAGCAGCCCTTGGAGCCTGGAAGCCAGGGAAGAGGTGAGCGCAGGGCCCCTGCGGGAGGGCCTTACGGTTCTGTTGCCACGCCATCTTTTCGGTCCTCCGAATAATCCCACAAGGTACATCGTCTTCATATCCCCACTTTACAGACGGAGAAGCTGAGGCCCGGAGTTTCACCCCTAAGTCACGCCCCTCCCTTTTGCTTACACCAAGGATTGGAACCATGGAGAGAGCCTAGCACGGTAGCTGGAGGTCTGAGCTGCGGGAAAAATCTACGTGGGAGGTCAGGCCGTGTTCAGAAGGAGCCCCTCAGAGGACGTGGGCCCTCTTGCCTCCTGGGCTTGCTGAGCTGTGACCGCCGGGCCCATCCCGCAGTCCTGGGGCTGTCCAGGCCCCAGACATCACGTTGGCTGCAGGGGGTTGCCCGCAAGGTCCCCACTCCGCCTCCCCTGTTGCTCTGCTCCGCGCCCAGCACCCTTCCTTGAAGCACGGAGCCCTCCTCCAGCGGGGTGCATGGGTCCCGTGCAACTTCAATGCCTGCCCTTACGACGTTACTCTCTGTTCCGGTCCTGTCTTCTGGAGATTACACCCAGGTCACCTCAACTGAAGTTGGGGGAGGTCCCCCAACCCCCCAAACCACACACTTACAGTTTTGTGGGTGGTTCACTTCCAGACTAGTAACCACATTCATCGAATACAGCTTTTGCCAGTTGATCTCCAAGGACCTCGAAGGAGGAGGCTCACGGGTACCTTTTTGTTTTGTTTTGTTTTGTTTTGTTTTGTGGGCCGACCACAAACTGTAATAGAACCTACTCGTGGTCCACGTGCCTGGGACCGAGTGGCTCACTTCGCACATGGCGGCTCCTTGGGCTCTCGCCACACCCCTGTGAGACGGGCGCTGCTCCTATCCCCATTCTACAGATGAGGAAGCCGAGGAAGAGGGTAACACAGGGAGTCACAGGAAGAGGGTCACAGGAAGAGGGTAACAGGGAGTATTTAGCAACCACTGCTTAGCCAATGAGAGTTCTCGGGAGGCGGAGTCCTCTGGAGAAAGCTGACAAGACTGTACTTGAGGCGGAAAAGTCGAGACCTGCCCCGTTTGTCACCGCCGCCGCCGCAGAATGGTCGGAGGGAAAGCTGGGGGCTGGGTTTTTAGCGCACAATTTTCTTCTCTTAAAAAAAGACACAGAGAGAGCGGCTCTTGCTCATTCTGGGCGGAGATGGAGACAGCAATGGCATCTCCCCCAAGCACCCAGCACTGGAGACGGTCACCAGCACACCCCGCCCTGAGGCTGCGCAAGCCGGCTCCGAGGTCCCGGCCCGGGTGGCGGCTGATGTTGCCTTACCCATCCGGGTCCCCAGAACCAACCAGCGGGGACGGAGGTGGCGACAGGCAAGGTCTCTGGAGTCAGACGATCTGGGTTCGAGACCTGAGTCCCCGATCGCGTGGCTTCGGATGAGGTTTACAAAATCTTCCAGGCCTCAGTGAACACATCTGTGAGATGGGGATAAAAGCGGTTCCTACTTCACGGGACGTCGTGGCACTCAAGTGGGTTCATACCTTTGCGCGTGAACGTGTTGCTTAGAACAGCCGTTGGCATTTACGAAGCACCCCAGCGACGACTTTGCTGGGCCGGGAATATTGTTGTGTCCCGCGTGGTTCAGGCTTTCTCCTGGCGAGCTCAATCGGAGGATGACTGAATGGCAAACACGGCTTAGAGGCTAGAGATTGTGTTTCGCTCTGGAGGGATTGAGAGACTCCTTTTCCCTGGAGACATCAGCTTACTCTCTAAGGATGATAAAAACCCAGGGGCCTTCCCTTCCTCTCCCCAGAGATCATGGGTTTCCCTTAGAGAGTAAAGGTTTCTCTCCCAACCTACCCCAGAGGGGAGAGGGGACAGATACCCGGGCCACCTTCTATAAGCCCTGAGCCTCATAGTTTTGGGGTTCCTCTCCTGTGGGGCAGCCGTTGAGCACACAGGTCGGGTGTCATCACCCCACGCGGAACAGAGACAGGGAACGCTGTTCGTCTGCTCTCCGGTCCGGAGACCCTGTGTTTCCATAGATGGCAACACCAAACAGATTCTTCTTCCCTCCCCTTGAAGTGGGGATGGCAGGAATGAGCCTTTACCACCCCCCCAATGCATCACTATGCACCCCAGAACTGATAGTCAAAGACTTCCTAAAGGAAAATTCTCTGATCCCGTCCCATGCCCAAGATTGTAGATACAGGCCCCTTTCCTCCCGTAAGAAACATAATTATTACTGGCTTTTGCTGGGGAACAGAACCCCCTTCTGTTTGAGACACAGGGCGCGCCCTCTGTGGCGGGCACGAATGTAAGTCGGGGTCTCCCTAAAGCAGAGAGAAGTAGTTTTCAAAGAGCACCGTCCTGACCTTGGCTCATCCATTAGATTCATCCTTTCTAACCCAGTCCCCCAGGCTGCAAGCTCCTTGAGAGACGGGACCCCGCTTGTCTGGCGCATACCTGTATCCCCAGCACGCGAAGCGGCACCGGGCATCTGGCAACCAGGGGGCCAATCTGTGTTGAAGAAATGAGTGAATGAGGTATCCCTCTGCCTTGAGACATCCTTGCCTGTTCTCCCCCTGGGTCTCCCGAAGCTCCCAGTGTGATTTTGGCCTGCTCACTACCTGCGTGAAGGGTCTTCATGGGCTGGGGCACTCGCTATTCCTGCCAGGTTCCTTTTCTGCACGCCTCTGACCACGAAGGGTTGTTCTCTAGACCCTGTCCTGGCCGAGCAAGCCCTCCCAGCCTCGTACCCTGGGGGCGTCCAGCACTAACAGAAAGAAGGTGAGTCGAGGGGCTGGATGGAGTCTGCAGGGAAGGACAGAGTGGGTCCCCTACACTCTGGAATTCGGGGCTGCAGCCCTGCCTCGCTCTGGGGGCCACCACTGATAGGACAAACGTAACGGGAATAACATTCTCCGGAGGTATGCGACATGGGGTCCTGCTGGGAGCCCCAGGGGGCACTGCTGTTTGGTAGGGGTCCTCCTTCTTCTGGGGCCATCGGGGGTCTCAAAAGCCTTCCCAAAGAGGCTCCAACAGGCCACTACCTGTGAGATGAGATGTTTGGCTGTCCTCTCCCTCCCCCAGTGCCAGGCACTCGAGATAGAGGATGGAAAGACGGGGAAGGACTTTGAGAAGCTCACCATCTCAGGGAAATGTACACGAAAAAGACAAAGACAATGTAGGAGAGAAGGAAGGAAGGGAGGGAGGGAGGGAGGGAAGGAAAAGAAAAGAAAGAGAGCCTCACGCTGGTATAGCATAGACCCTGGCACAAGCATATTGCCTAGTGCCCTGGGACAGAGAGGGGGCCCTGGGGGGCTGGAGAGAGTAGCTCTGGTCCGTTCTAGCACGTTTCCCGAGCACCCAGTGGGTTCCCTGGCAGTTACAAGGGAAGACAGAGATGCCAAGGGTCGGTCCGTCCCCTGGGGGAGCTCACAGTCCAGAAGCTGCATAGGTACAAACACCCCAGAACGGGAGGCCATGTGGCACGGTGGGTGGAGCACAGTTAACCACCCTGAACCTCAGTCTCCTCGTCTGTCACCTGGGGACGGTTCCTCCCAGAATCATCGCAGGGATCAGACAAGACCATACGTGTCCGTGCTGATCCCCAACCGCCCTCACTCCCGTGCGCACGCACAGGAAGCACTGAGCGAACTCTGGCTGTCGTTCTCACTGTTGCTGCCCTGGAGGAGAAACAGAGGAGGTCTGGGGGAACATGAGGGCTGGAGGGACTAAATCCGTTGGTGGGCAGGGAAGGACGGGGTGAGTGGAGGGTTTGTCGGGAAAGGCTTCGCTGAAGATTTGCCTCCGTTCTGAATCTTCAGCGGAAAGGCATCCTGGTTCCCGAGCAGCCAGCAACGGGGGCCCTTTCTGTGTTTTCTTTTCCTTTCCATTTTGGAGACCCCGGCGGGGGGGGGGGGGACTGAGGTCCGCCGATAGTCAACTACCCCCCGAGCAGCCTTGCCGTGGAGGGGGGGGTCTGCCTGACAAGCCATTCGAGGGGTCTGCCTGACAAGCCAAGCCTGGGGACCTGGCGCTTTCCCTGTTGCAAGCATTGGGACTCAGAGCTGAGCTAGAAGAACATCAGAGCACCAGAGAACCGGATGGGGAAGCTTGTCCTTCCTGGGAAAGCAGCTTGGAATAGCGTGTTGGTGCAGACAGACAACGGCCTTTCGGGAAAGTGAGTGCATGGCCCTGGCCTGGTGGGGACGGGGGCTCCTGTCCATGGGTCCACGTGGCCTGGGATTGCAGGGCGGGGGGGGGGGGGACGGGGCACGCCAGAGCACGAGAGCAGGTACCACTTGGCTGACCCTAGAAGAGCCTCAGCAACCGATGTCTCAGGGTGTCACCTAAAAACAGGATCTCCTGGGCCAGGACTCCAGGAATTTAATTGAACTGCCAGCATGCGGGCACACAGTGCTAGAGCAATAGCCCAGGCGGAGAGAAATGTCACTTTCACCCTGGAGAGTATTACCAAGGCGGCTGCAGGGTTTAATTTTCCTTTTCAAGCCTTTTAGTCACCCTGAGGGCCAGGGTCAGGCAGAGGGGGATGAACTCTGTGCCTCAGCCTTGGTTTGGTCCTAACGCACGTAAATGTGGCCGTCGAGACATCAAGATGTTTTAAAGATCAGAGAGCAACAACGATGAGGAAGTCTAAGAACCTGCTCTCCCCACGGTATGAATTTCTCTGAGCATTTTTAAAAAAAAATTTTTTTAATGTTTATTTATTTTTGAGACATGAACGGGGGAGGGTCAGAGAGAGAGAGAGAGGGAGACACAGAATCGGAAGCAGGCTCCAGGCTCCGAGCTGTCAGCACAGAGCCCGACACGGGGCTCGAACCCACGAACCGCGAGATCGTGACCTGAGCCGAAGTCGGACGCTTCACCGACTGAGCCACCCAGGCTCCCCTCTCTGAGCATTGTTGTAAGGGGCACGGACTCGTATTATAATCAGAAATAAAAAATCAAGACGGAAACAAGATCTAGGTGTGAGGGTTCGATGTGCACTGCCGTTTCGAGCTATAATCATTCGTTATCCACGAACTTATGAAGATACTAGTAAGACGAACCTTTGTGCACACTTCTCGAGAGCCCGGTGCCTTATGTGCAGGACTGATACAGTTTTTGCAACAAGTCTGCGGTGTTGTGTAGGAAGGTGGCATCAGCCCATTGTATGGGTGTGGACACAGAGCCTTGGGAATTTCAGTGGCAAGACCTCGCGCCTGAATCAACGCTGTCAGTATATCAAAGAGTTGCCTGAACCTGAGTCCCTGTCACGAGACGCAAAACGTCACGAAATACCAACAAACGTAGGATTTCAGGTGGTCGCCACCCTCCAAGGTCTCCCCGCTCTCCCGAATTTTTGTGTGACCGGCCTACAGTGAGGGGACGCGGTGTGAGGTTTCATTATGAGATCCTCAGGAGTAACTCTCGTTTCTTATCGACTTGGCAGTGATCCTAGGGCAGCATGGAATGCTGGGTTCCAGTGCCCGCGGATGCCTGGCAGGTCCTGGGGAGCAGCAGAGCTGGATGGGAATAACGAGTGCGAAGAGGGAGCTCGCTCCAATCAAGGGAGGACGTTTCTGCTCGGCTCCTGCTGAGCTGCGGGCCTAGGGGACTGCAGGCCCAGCGTGGCCAAAGCGTTTGCTGTCTCCAGAAAAGCTGGAGATTTGGGGTCTGTGAAGCCTCCCGGGTTTTCAGTCATTGGCAAACGCACTTAAAACGTTCACAAAGTGCCACCACGTGGGGTCGAATTTGGCCCGTGTGCAGCCCCTCTTTCCTAGAGACTTTGTCCAGTTCTTCACGGCTGCTTGACCCTCCAGAGGAGCCTTGGGGGTGAGAAATTCATTCCAAGGCAAAGAATCCGTCGGAGGACCCAGCCCTTCGGGCCGTGCCTTGTCGGCCTATTCACCGGCAACGAGAAGCAAAGCAATTTTGAGTCTGACCCGTTATCGGCCGTCTTCAACCCTCACAAGCGTGGCTTGCGGGTGATAGTCGGGTCTTGCTTCTGCTAGGATCACCGGTATCACCTCCGCCAGGCCGTTGACCTCAGGAGGTTTGGGATTACCCCGGGGATGGAAACTGTGCCCTGGTCAGGTTTTTACCCTTCCGGGTCCTGGCACAATGTCTTCTTACTGATGCTTGGTTCTTAATCAGCATTTCGGTGAATGAAATAAGCACTGAGCCTTCACTCGTTCCTCCATTCAGCAAATATGGGTTGGCCGTCTGCTGTGTGCGGGTGATGGGGTTCCAGCGGTAAATCACAGACTTGCTCGTTGCTGACAGTCTGGCGGGATACGTAGATGAAGAAGTAACCCTGAGTGCACTGAGTCTGGGATGAAGTTACAGGGTCCTAAGTGTAGGAGTGTGCGTAACTCAGCTTGGGGGGCACGGAAGGTCCCTTTGAGGAGGTGATGAGTGCACCTAGAGCTGGAGGTTGACAGGGACCCTGTCACGTGGAAGAGGGAGACGGAGCAGGGTGTGCAAGGGTCCTGAGGCAGAGGGAGCCAGGAGCACCAAGAAAAGTCCAGGGTGGCTAGATTAACGAGACCATGGTGGCGGGGTGGGGAGGGGCGCCTGGGTGGCTCAGTCAGTTAAGCGTCGGATTTCGGCTCAGGCCGTGATCTCACGGTCCATGGGTTTGAGCCCCACATCGGGCTCTGTGCTGACAGCCCAGAGCCTGCTTCGGATTCTGTGTGTGTCTCTCTCTCTGCCCTTCCCCTGTTCATGCTCTATCTCTCTCTCTAAAAAGTAAATAAACATTAAAAATAATAATAACTAATAATAAAGAGGCCATGGGACAGAGTCAGATGGTAAAGCCAGAGAGGAGGCCTGGGCCAGACCCTGCAGTAAGCTACGGTGAGAGTTTCGATTTCGCCCTAAGGCGGAGGGAAAGTAACCTAATGGCTTAACCAGGAATGGGCATGACTGGGGCGGGGGGGGGGGGGGGGGAGGGGAGTGAAATGGGGGATGGGAATTAATGAGGACACTTGTCATGCTGAGCACTGAGTAATGTACAGAATTGCCGAATCACTGCATTGGACGCCTGAAACTAATAGAACACAGTCTGGAATTAAAATTAAAAACTTAAAAAACGTAATAAAACTAAAAACTTAATAAAAAAGATGAAATATATTAGAACATAAAACTTCAGAATATAGAGAAGGCCAGGCTGCTTTCTGAATATTAGATACATTCATTGCAAACAAATTTTCTCCCATTAAAATTGTTTAAAAAATATATGAAGACATTTAGTTTGGGGAAAAAAAAAAAAAAAAAAGAATGAGGCACGATGATTTGCCTCCTAAAAGGTCTTTCTGGCTTAACTGTGAAGAACTGATTGGACCAGGTCCAGTCAGAGATAGGGATAAGGCCAGGGATGTGTGAAATATTTAACAGGTAGAAGCAACATAAGGTGGTCGTTGATTGGGTGCGAGGGATGAAGGAGAGAAAGGTGGCTGCCTTACAAAACTATGAGGAGTTTGCTGAGATTGGGAACACTGATAGGTACAACTCCTTGAAGTGCCCTCACTTAGACTACAGTGTGAATGACTTCCCTGGAGCTATTATAACACAGCAGCCCTGGTAGGAAGGGATGGGGGAAAGGACGGATTTCGTTGGCAGTTTAACAAAGAAACTAACAAAATGTCTCCGAAGGCCCAGTTGTAGTTCTCCATTATCGTCAGACCAAAAAGTGGTCAAAGTTAAGAAACTGAAGTTTCAAAGTGGTTAGGCCTTAAAGAGAACCAGGCCCCCGGTGTTTCTGGGAGAGAGACATGCACCTTCAATCTTTCAGAAATTACTAACTGGAAACAGTCCTCCTCCCCTCCCCCGGAAAGAAGCAGGAATTAACTTGGAGACTACAACACTTTGAGGAATCAGGGAAGGGAGAGTAAGGAACCTTAAGACTCCTACCAGCTCAGTGTCCAAACTGAGCCCCACAAATGACTGGAAATTCCCAAATCCTGGGCACTCGCCCACATGACCTCAGACTTCCTACCGTCCTCGCAGTCGGAAAAAGGTGCAGGGGACTCACTGCGATCATTGTTATACGCGCAATAATATGCTGCCGCAGAGAAGGAAGACCCCGAGGAAGACAGACTTTTTTTTTAAGCCTAATAAAAGGAGAGAAATACTGCCCCAAACTCCTTTAGAAGAATGTTCTGAGGACAAGTAAGACCAAAGATGGAAAATCACTCCTGAAAACAAATTTAAGTAATAAAGTCATTCTTGGGGCGCCTCGGTGGCTCCATGAGTTAAGTGTCTGACTCCTGATATCAGTTCAGGTCATGATCTCACGGTTCATGAGATCGAGCCCCACGTCGGGCTCCGTGCTGGGTGGGGAGCCTGCTTACGATTCTCCCTCTCCCCCTTTCTCTCTCTGTCTCTCCCCCCTCCTCTCAAAAATCAATAAACTTTAGTAAAATACAATCATTATTGAAAACAAGGATGGCCTGAAAGCAGACGGCATCTCAGACGCTAAGAGGGGAGGGAGGGGAGGGAGCACTGTTCTTTCTGAGACGACAAAAACATTTCATCTGATGGACACAGTAAGACCGTGACAGCCTGTCTCAGTCTTTCCCTGGGCCTTTGAATATTCCTCTTCTCATCCTGCACTCGACATTTTTTTTTCCAATGAGGGCGTCCCTTTTGGTTGGAGAATAAGAGTCGAAAACCATAACTTCTCAGATTCCCCGTGACACAGGGCCAGGTGTTCAGGGTAGAGCCCCCACGGCCCTCGTCACCCGAAGGGATCCCAACCTCTGTGAGGGCCACTGCCCACCCGCCAAGATGGCGTGAATCAAAAAGACAGAGAATAGTGCAGCTGAGGCTATGGAGAAACTGGGCCCCCGTGTGTTGCTGACGGGGGTGGAAAATGGTGCAGCCAGCTTGGAAGACAGTCTGGTGGTTCCAGATAAGGTCACATCCACAATTACCGGGAGTTAGGACTTCACCAGATCTTTTTTTTTTTGCGGCGGGGTGGAGGGACACAATTCAACCCCCAACGATGGGAGAGACGAAGGATCGATACCCCATCAAATAAACAAACAAGATAGTTTCGTGAGTGCCACAGTGGGCTTGTGATGGGAACGCGGCAGGTGAAGTGACAGGAGGGGGAGGGAGGCCTGAGAGGCGCTCCTTGAGAAGCGGGAAACACGGAGCTGACCCCTCCGTGGCCAGGAGGAGCCCGCTGTGCGAAGAGCCAGACAGCAGGTGAAAAGTTCCTAAGGGGGGAACAGACGGGCAGAGAGTGTGCCCGGAACCTCAGCAGGGGAGCAGGGTGGGGGGAGCGCAGGGGGGAAGCGATGCCACAGCCCACGGTGCCTCAGAGGCTGCTAAGGGCTTTGGGTTTCATTCCAAGTGCCCCCCCCACCCCCCGAGCAGCCGCCGGAAGTTACAAAGCAGGGAAGCGACATGGTCCGATTTGCATTTTGCAGAAGATCCCTCTGGAACATTTGCCTGGATAGAAACACTTCACCTAATACATTTAGAGAGACAGAGAGAGAGGGAGAGAGAGAAGAGAGAGAACTCTGGAGTAAAAACAAGCAAATAGAAAAGACCCCTTTTGGGTGCTCTGTAGAGAAGCTTACGATAAATATCTGTTGGCTGAGCGATGACAGGCCCACCGTACACTTGATCTGTCAGAACATTTTGTCTCTGCGGAGCCACGAATGGCCTGGTGATTCCGACCATAGCGGACGTCCCGGGAAACCTTTGCCGCATTTTCAGGGAGTCTAGAGTGGGCTTGAGACCCCTTCCTGAAAGACCAGATGTTTCTAACCGTGGATTGATCTTTTCTTTTTAAGTTCATTTATTTTGAGAGAGAGAGAGAGAGAGAGAGAGAGAGAGGAGCAGAGAGAGAGGGAGACAGAGAATCCCAAGCAGGCTCTGCACTGTCAGCTCGGAGCCCGATGTGGGACTCGAACCCGTGAAACCGTGAGATCATGACCTGAGCCGAAATCAAGAGTCCGATGCTTAATTGGCTGACCCCCCCCCCCCCCGCCCCCCCCCATGAAGTGATCTTAAGAATTGCTGTAGGCCCACATCACTCACCTCAGAGCCATCTCTACGAAGAAAGCAGAAGCTGTACATTTCCCCCCTAAAATTTCCATTTGGGGCTCCCCATGTCAGCCTTCTGTGCTCTGGGGTTCTCAGTGCTGGGGATGGTTTGAGGGGCCCAAGCCGAGTTGTCTGTGTGCCTCGTTTCCCCTCAACCAAGAGGACAAAATTTCCACAGGCGGCATCGTCACCTGGGTCTCTGTGGAAATGCATCCTCGAGGGTCTTGTGGGTGGTCCAGGTCGTGGACAAGTGGCAGATCCCGTCTGAGAGGAGAGGCTGACGCTTCATGAATGGGGAAGAAGTTTGGAGAGATTAGAGGCGCGCCCCCCCCCCCCGCCCCCCTGTTCCTGCTTCTGAATCATGAGTTGGCCTTCGAAACCGCTCCTCAGGACACAGATGTCCCCAGTGCCTCTAGGGGGCCAGCCCTGAAATGTTGCTGCTTGAAATGTCTCTCACCAAAGCCCTCCTCTCTACGGGGAGAGCCAAGACGTAAAACATAAACGCCCCTGAGGGACAGAGATGCCCGTTCCGGCTTCTGCCTCCGGTGGGCAACATGGCCTGACCTCCCAAGCCTCAGTTTCCTCATCTGGGAAAATGAAACACTCCTGTTGACTTTGCAGGGTCTCAGGGAGCCGGAAGTGAGGAACGTGCCGCCTTCTCTCTTCCCTCCTCTTTTCCTGCTTTGGACCCTGTGAGTTACCACGGCTGGGGCTTCTGTGCGGTCAGTTTCCCGTTGGCATAATTTAGCTTCGCAGAGCTGCTGACGGGGCTGGCTCCGTTGGCTGTGAACTCCCACGGCCGCTCTCCCTGGTTAACACAGGCTGCCCACAAAGCCACGGTCAGGGCTCTGCACCTCCAAAGAAATGCTGTCTTTCCCGCTTGAATGTCCGGAGGGAAGCATGAAGGAAACAGCAAGGAGAAGGTTAATTATGAAAAAGTGGTTCTCGGCCCCAAAGTCCCTCTGAGCCTCGTTGTCTCCTCTGTCAAATGGGATCATAAGGCCAGCCCCGCAGGCTGACTGGGAGGGTACAGAAGACAGGCATGTAAAGCCCCTTGTCCAGTGCCCCAAGCATATGGAAACTCAGCAAACGGTTCTGAGTTCTGTCCCTGGCCTGGCACCTTCTCACACCACACTCCCCCTCAGGATGCTGCTTGGTGACTTTCCTTGGTTCTTGAACAGATTCTTGATCTTGTCTGGCATCTGCAAATCATGGCCACTGCCCAGGGTCCTAGAACATATTATATTTCTGGAAGGCCACCCTCCCCTGCTCCCTTCCGTTGATCGAGAGCATTGATCAAGAGCCTGGCAAATGCTTGACTTTGCTCGGCGGCCCCATTGATCGAAGGCAGACATGTGCCTGCCCTCATGGAGCTTCCAGTTATGGGGCAGGGAGGCAGACCTTAGAGAGAGCCGTGTGTCCCCCTCATACTTACAGACTCCCTGGGGCACCTGAGGGCCTCCAGGGTGCCTTACAGTAGACTGACCTTGATGCGGACGTATTGGACCCTCAGCAACCTCCGGCATGGGCAAGCAGGTGCGACCCATTTCACAGATAAGGAGAGCGGACCAAATTGCTGCTTCGTTCCATCATGTTCAACTTCTTCCAACATCAGAGCCCTTGGTTCCCTATGTCCTTGTTTCCAGAGCGATGTGAAAGAAATGGCTTTGATAACAGCCCATCTTGATCGATCCCTTCCAGGTGGCCTCTGCACTAAGGACTTTATGGGGATGCCCTCACTTTAGCCTCCTGGTGGCCCTCTGAGGAAATGAACACTGTCCTCCTCTCGGGTGGCAGATGAAGACACCGAGGAAGGTTCATATACGTGCCCACGGTCACCCAGCTCAGCAGTGTTGGGTCCACGGTGACAGTCCAGGTCAGCCTGGCTTTGGTGCGCACCCTGTGTGATGCGGATGAAAGGGAAGGGAGAGGGGAGCCTGGGGGGCTCAGTCGGTTAAGCGTCGGACTCTTGATATTGGCTCAGGTCATGATCTCACGGTCATGGGATTGTGCCCCACGTCTGGCTCTGACCAGCCACGGTCTGGCTCAGACCGTGATGAGTGTGGAGCCTGCTTGGGATTCCCTCTCTGCCTCTCTCTCTCTCTCTCTCTCTCTCTCTCACAAAGATTACTGCCATCATCTTTGGAAACACAACCCACAACATCCCGTTTCCCAATTGGCCTCTATCGGACCACAAGAGTTTATCACTCTTTTGTGCACCTGCTGCTGGGAAGAAGTGTGGGCTCTACTGGCTTCCCTCTGGGGCGTTCGTGAGGCCTCCAGGCTCCCAGCCCACGGCATTGGAAGGCAGAAACAGAAACTTCCGGGGGACACTCCCAGAGCTTCCTGGCCCTTTGCACATGCTACTGTCTTGGATGCCGGAGCTACCCCTCGCTGCAGGAAGCTCATGAATATATTTACCTGTGAATTTAAGAACCATAACGGATTGGCATTGGCTCCTGACCTCACAGAAATATTGAACAAACAAGATGTAGGTCTGCAGGGCAATTGCTTTCTTTTTGATTTCCTGGGCTGATTACTATTGATTATCTGCTGTGCACTTTGTTAATTTCCTTTTGACAAGCTCTCCTCTCCGAACAATTCCTGGGAAGCGTTTGGTTTTGTTATTTTTTTTCCCTGGGATTAAGGCACTGTGTATTCTAAACAACCCGATTATTCAGCAGAGAATTCACTCAGCGTCCCTCTTTCGGCAGCCAGTTTGCCAATGACCTCCCAAAGGGAAGTGACAGGCAACCATCATGCAGGAAGCGTGCTCATCTTTAAGAGACACTGCAGTGCTGGTGATAGGGCATAAACGACCTTCTCCTCTGCTGATGCTAATTGGCGTGTACCCGGGGTTAATGATAACTTTGCAATAACAGGTAACATCCAGTTTGTGTCAGGCTCATTGCTAAGTGCTTGACAGGCTTTATCTCATTAATTCCCTCAATAAACCCACAAGGTGGGCCCTCATATTATCCCATGCACTGTAGATGTCCAAAGGGGGAGCTCTGGGATACGGAAAGGCCTTGGAGCATCAGAGCCAAGTGGTTTTTTTGTCCGTTTGTTTGTTTTGTTTCTTCGTGTTTTTTTGTTCTTTTTTGAGCCAAACATGTTTCCTCCTTAGGGCTTTCGAACTTGGCATTGCCTCTGCCCCGAAGCCACGGCCCCGTTCTTTGTTCTTTGTATCATCCCTCTGTCTTGTTCTTCAGGTTTCTGCTCAGATGTCACATCTTCAGAGGCCTCCCTTGGCCAGCCTGGCCCTCCCGGCCTCCCATCTGTTTATAAACACCTTGCTTTGTTTTATTGCTAGCATGTATCTCTACCCAGCAGACACCCTCTTCTGTTTGGAGATTTATAGTGCTTCTCCTCCTTTCTGGAACACATGGAAGAGCTGGTCGGTGGGTCCATTTATTCCTTTGTTCATTTGAAAACTATCTGTGAAGTGAACCAGTGCCCTCCCACTCACTGCCCGCATGACCTTGGCAGGTTACCCACCTGGTCAGAGCCTTGGGTTTCTCATCTGTCAAATGGAGATAGCAATTCAAACCTGCCCCGAAGGGTTGGTGTGAGAATTAAGCAAGATACTACAAATAAACTTCTCAGCTCTTTCATGGCATGTAGGCATTTAGCAATTAAAACAGAGTACTCTTAAAAAATGAAATGAAATGAAATAGTTCTCTTCTAGGTACTAAGGCTACATAAAATGAAATTTTTTTTTAATTTTTTTTTTTCAACGTTTATTTATTTTGGGGACAGAGAGACAGAGCATGAACGGGGGAGGGGCAGAGAGAGAGGGAGACACAGAATCGGAAACAGGCTCCAGGCTCCGAGCCATCAGCCCAGAGCCTGACGCGGGGCTCGAACTCACGGACCGCGAGATGGTGACCTGGCTGAAGTCGGACGCTTAACCGACTGCGCCACCCAGGCGCCCCTAAAATGAAATTTAAAAATACATAGTGGCGCTTGGGTGGCTCAGTCGGTTTGGCTCAGGTCATGATCTCATAGTTTGTGAGTTCGAGCCCTGCGTGGGTCTCTGTGCTGACAGCCAGAGCCTGGAACCTGCTTCTGTGTCTCCCTCTCTCTGCCCCTCCCCCACTCACTCTCTGTGTCTCTCAAAAATAGATAAGCATTTTAAAAAATAAATAAAAATGCATAGTATTCAGTGCCTGACACACAGCAAACACTCAGATGATTATTGTTCCTGGTTTGCCTTCTGCTGTTTTCAGGGCAATGATGAATGATCGCCAACCAGGAATGAATTGAGCCCTGAACTCTGCTATTGACTGAGGTAGAAACTGGTAAAACTTTAAAGATCAAAAGTGTTCTTTTTCTTGACTTAGAAACGGAGAGAAGGAGAAGCTCAGAGGATCTGGTGTTTCTGGAAAAGCCAACCGCGTCCTGCAGGCCTGCAGCCAGGGTTACAGGAGCCCTGGGTGTGCTGAGGGGAGGGGGCAGAGCTCAAGGAGCCCCAGCGTAAATAACCCGCATTGAAAGGCATAAAACCTCAGGGTCGAGGGCTAAGAAATCATATCCCCATTTCGACTACCGGATTTTAAAATGAGGCACTGCATTTTCTGAGCAAAGGGTCAACTTCAGAAGACAGTACGTGCCATTACCAACATCGGTGCCTAAACAGCCTTTACAAAAGCGGGGTCTTGAACGCAGCGTGAGCCGCTGTGACGCGGCCTCGTTTATAACAGCAGGTGGAGACGTTGAAAACTGGGCGGGGCAAGCAGGAGGTGGGGCTTCTCGGTCTTCAGACAAATTCAAGATTGGATGTTAATGACGAGGCTCTTCGGCTCCCCCAGGGATGGTTTGTACCTTCAAAACCAATCAAAGGCGGAGGAACAGCCTTTTGGAGCCTCACTTTCCTGGATGGAGACTGGAAGCAAAATAGCCCCCAGTGCATATTGTGTTGGGAGAATTCACGAGAAAATAATGCTTGCCATGATGCCCAGCACGTAAGATACACTCGGTAAATGGAAGCTGTTGTTATTTTTTTTTAATTACTGAATTCGATCCCCAGGAATAAGAACTCTTCAATCGTTGTTAGTCTCCGTGACGGCTGAGCTCCCAGAGCCGCGCGGGATTAGGTCTTCTAGTCCTGGCTCCGCTTCTGGTTCTGTGTCCGGGCAAGTCCCTTCACCTCCCTGAGCCTCGGTGTCCTCACCTGTGAAATGGACATATAGGGTCACGACATCGTCTGGCACCTATAAAGAACACTCTGCATGTGTTGGCTGTCATTAAAATCAATTTATTATTAATTGGACAAGGAGTTGCTCACGATGCTGAGAATGAGACCTTCACCCCCTTTAGGCAAATACACCTCTCAGCTTGTTCATGGTTCTCAGCTCTTCGTGGAGACTCCCCTCCCGTGCGAACGTGGAGGACAGTGAGCGTGATCCCTCATTTGAGTAATTGAAGAGGCTTATAGAGGCAAGAATAAGTATACCTAGGTTTCTATGGAAACGATTATCTCATTAGGTTTTTCTTTTCATCAGAGGAGTCCGAATTTAGGAACTCTTAGTGTGTTTCCTGATGAAGGCCATTTGTGGTTTCCCTCAGTTGCTGGAGGGATACCCCCAACCTCGTGGCAAATGTTTTCATTACAGATTGTGGCACAAGGCCTGGGAGCATCTTCAGAGGGGCTAAATTTTTTCCTAACAGCCCTGCTGAACCTTGTTTGCTGATCTCCCTGTTCCCCTCTGCCGATCCCAGCACAGAGGGGCAACACGGAGGACTCCGGCCTCATTTCCTCGACGGTAGCTTCTCAAAGGACTCAGGAGGGGTACCCACCGGAGCCAGTGTGAAAAACAGAAAATTGCTGCCCTTAGAATTGCCCGGCCTTGAAATGTTCCGCAAAGCCCCAGTTCAGATAGGCTATAATATGTCAAAATGTGATGATGCTGATATTTGGAGTTTGCTACTGAACATAGTCCCTGCAAAATGCCATTTCCAGCACCTAATACCTGTCTGGGGAGAGATCAGAACATTTAGTTTTAATCTTAAAGGTCATGCAGGAATTCATCCTAATAATGGTGCCCAAAGACAGGCGGAGAAGCCAGGGAAATCTCACCAACAAGGGCTCCTTTCTCAGAACCACCGCAAAGGGGAAGAGTCCGTGTGCACAGAGCTGATAAAGACTGACTGGCCTTTTGAAGGTGACCCTGAGAAGCCAGGTGTGGTCAGACTTCTTTCTGCTCCTGAACATCCCATCTGCAAAACCAGTACCCTGGGTGTAGATGCCTGTGTTCATGCATTTGTTGAACAAAAATTCATCTTTGTGCCAGCTCCTGAGCTAGACCCTGGAGATAAGAGGGGAGAAGGCACACTCTCTGTCCTCAAGGCCAAAATTGCCTGCCAAGCCAAGGAAATGGGAAAATGCTAAGAAATGATTCTACTGCTATCAACCTGAGTGCAAAGGGGAAAAAAAACCCCACCATGGCTTGCCAGAAGAAGTCAAGGAGGGCGTCATGTAGGAGGTGGGCCTGAACTGAGTCCTGGCAGAGGCGCTGGCATTTTCTGGCAAGCAGATGTGATTCGTGGTAGAGAGAAAGGCCTGGAAGCATGAGGGACCAGACCTGGCGGGACTGTGAGGTGGGTGGAGACACTCGAGGCTGAGTCTGGAGCCAGCGGGGAAACACTGGAGGAACACTGGCATGGTTTACAGAGTCCAAAAATAGTGCTGACAGCCAAGCCTCAGGAAAACTAGAGGCAGGGCATCCCCGTGGACCTCTATAAGGTGCATTTTCGCCCTACCTTTGGGAACTCTGCTATTGACCAAACTCAGCACTCAACAGGCACCAGGCTCAGTGCCTCTTCGATCAAGTTCTTAAGAGAAAGAATCTTATTGGATAGCTTGGGCCAGATGTTCACTGGGGACCCAATCAGCTCTGGCCTGATAGTGCCATCATTAACAAATAAACATGGCCACCACCTCTTGAGAGAAAGAATCTCATTGGATGTTTTGGGCCAGATGTTCACTCGGGACCCAATCAGCTCTGGCCTGATAGTGTCGTCATTAACAAATAAACATGGCCGCCACCTCTTGAGAGAAAGAATCTCATTGGATGTTTTGTGTCAGATGTTCACTCGGGACCCAATCAGCTCTGGCCTGATAGTGTCCTCGTTAACAAACATGCCCGCCACCTCTTGAGAGAAAGAATCTCATTGGATGTTTTGGGCCAGATGTTCACCCAAGATCCAATCAGCTCTGGCTGATAATGGTGGCGTCCTAAAGAACAAACAGGGCAGACAGGTCTTGTGTTGTGCTTACTAAGGACGCGTCAGGAAGGTCGCTTCTTCTGTCATCATAAAGTTGTCACACACACACACCCCAAGCAGGAGCTTCGTGTTGCACCCTATTCCCGGTGACCTTCCTGCCCTGACCTTGTGCAGTACCTTCTCATCCCTTCTCTATCTGCCCTTCTGAAGCCCTGGGAATCACCTCTCTGTGTAGCCCAGGACAAAGTACTTGCCCTAAGCCTCAGCCTTCTCAACTCTAAAATGGACATGAAGACAAAACGTATCTTCTGGAAGTGTTGTGAATACGCATTCAGCTCTTTGCTCTTAAAATTGTTACTGCTTTTATGGTTGTGACTTGTGACTGGTGTCCTGGTGGCAGTGTTTCTCGCTGCCTAGCTGGACTTAGAAAAAATAATAACAGCCTAGGGCACTGTGAAAGGGTGGAAGACATAAGCTTCAGAGCTGGCCGTATCTGGATTGCGACCTCACCCCCGCCGCTCAATGTCTATGTGACAAGTCTTTCAACATCTCGGAGTTTGTTTTCTCATTTGCGAAACGAAAGTAGTAGCAGTGATGTTGCAGAATCCTTAAAAGGGTCAAATGACGTCCCCCGTGCCTAGTGAGCTTAGCAAAATGCCTGGGAAATAGTAGGTTCTCAATAAAAGGGAATTCTTATCGTTATTCTCATGATCTTGCCATTACTCTTGTCAGTTACCACTCTTATTGTTGAACCACTTACTTAGTCAGATAAACTCCTGCATAATAGCACGACTGCTCGACTCCATCTTACTGTAGCCCAAATCTGATGAACTTCCTGACTCTGATGTCATTTATATCTTGGGCAGCTGCGATATTGGTTGATGATTAACCATTCTGGCTCCTATGCCTTCTCTCGCTGGTAACTGTACAGTTAATATTTTCAGAGCTGGGCAGTGTTGTCATTGGCTTCAAGGCCATCTGTACATAGTTTGAGAAGTAGCCCTGTGATTTTTGCATATGGCGTTGGAGTGATTCGTTCTGCACTGAGATCGGAAGTAATTTGGAGAACACATTCCCTCAATCACATGTTCTCTGTGAGCACATAGAGCTGAAACCCCACACTGGGCCAAACCAGGCATGGTGATTTGGCACCTTGAATGGATTGCAGGAAAATTAAGCTCAAATAAGGAGCCACTGTAAGCGCATTTCATTTCCATCTGCCATTTACAGAGAAAGGCCACTGCCCTGCATCTAAATAACCTGATGCCTGTCTTTAAAATGCACTCGCTCGCTCCCCTTCCCGACTCACTAAATCAGGATAAAGGAAAAAAAAAATACCTTTGTATAGAGCGGTGCCTGAACAATTTGCACACCCTGTAATCCTCACGTAACCCTGGCACCCTCCCCTGCAAGACATTTAATAGAAGGATGTTGTGCTGACATCTCAAATTGTAACGATATTGTAACTGTACAGAAATATGCCACGGTGAATTTTCTAGTAAACGGTGACGTGCCATTAGAAGTGCTGCAAGATTACCCATTTCTGAGCTAATGAACAGCGCACATGTAGGGATAAGAGTCAACACTTTGAATCACGTTCTTCTGCTTATTAATTTCTGAGTCTTGACTCCAGCGTTTTAGGTTTAGACTGAGTTACGCATGCTTCGTGAACGTCTTTAAACGTGGCACGTCCTGCTTCTCTTCTCGGAAGGCGGTATTTCCCAGGGGTTAAACTCACAGACTCGGAGCTCTGATTCTCTGGGTTCCAATCCTGTTTGGGCCACTTTCTACCCATGTGACCTTGGATGTGTCGATATTAATAATAGCCAGTACAGGTATTAACACATATATTGTACTGAGCTGGCACTAAGGAGGGTTTAAGTTCTTTGTCTATATTGACGCTTTCGATCTTCAGATTTACGAGACTATGAGTTGGGTATTTTCCTTCTTATTTCCATATTATAAGTAGAAAACCAAGGCACAGCGGAGTTTGAATGTTGCCCAAAGTCAAGATCCCGTTATAACCAAGCTGGCATTTGAACCAGGGAGTTTGCGTCTGAAATCCCTGCTCTTGCCCAGGGTGCTCGGCTTATTCTGAGTGGCATCTTTCCCATCTATAAAATGGCAACAGTACTAATACCTGCTTCTGGGATCGTTGTTGCAATTACACATTTAAGCAAATGCACGTCAAGCGCTCGGCATGCTGCCTGGAATCTAGTATGAGCTCAATTAATGTTGGCCGCTCTGTGATGAACAGCAGCCTTATAGGGTCTCTCCCGTGCATGATTCCAAGGGCACTCTGGGGGACCTTGCGCTGTGGGTCCTGGATGACTGGCCCCCTCTGGAGCTGTGCAGCACAACAGCCTTGTTGACCAGCATTGTTCTGGACGGCTCAGGGCGGGTAGAGGCTGAAGGGAAGCTGGCTGTCGGGAACCCTCAGTAGCCCAGGGAAGAGATGGGGAGACCTGACCACGGTGGTGGGAAAGCATGAGGGGGACCAGTTCTATAGGAGCATCATTATCAGTGAGTCAACATTTTTGAAAGATCGGCCAGATTTAGGACCATGTCAGTGGCCCCAGAAGAAAACCAAGCCAATCAGCAGTGAGAGCCAGGCCTCTGTGCAGGACCCACTATAGAATTTTCATGCGGAAAGCATTAAACATTTCAAGAGAACAACAGAGCGTTAAACCAAGCACGGGGTACTTCTAAGCATCGGGTCCTGTGCAGTTGCACAGGTCACATACCTAGGAAGCCTGCCCTGCCTTTCTGTCACTGTCCCACTCCCAACCGCAGCCCTCACCCCTGTGAACTAGAGATGGGGCTGAAGTGGTTCCCGGGCCTCCAGCTTCACGAGCTCATGCCCTGGTTGGCCTCAGATTTCTCCCTCCAGGAGCGTGCTGAAAGACAGATGCGCAGGTGAAATGAGATGGTTTGGACTCCAACAGAAGAAGGGCGGGGAAGAGAAATCTTTAGCCCAGATGAATTGTGATTAACCACAGATACTAAGGAGCGCTCCGGGGAAGCTGAGATGGGTAAATTGAATTCTTGGGGTGGCAGCTCACGGAACTCGAGCAGTGGCTTCTGTCCAGGAAGATTGATGCACCGCAAACACGTATAAGGCTTCTTTTCCATACGTCAGGCTGTGAGAGTGATGAGGCTTACATGGCCGTCACCTGTCTGCATGAATATAAGATGCCCAGAGACACAGTAAACCCCAAGCCCCCCCGAGGACCCCCACCCCGTTAAAGCGTATGATGCAGAGGCCTGCCCGTGATGGGTCCATTCCCGCCAACGCTCACCTGCCAGGCTGGAGATGGCTTCTCTTCTACAGCTGCATCGTCTTTTTTTTTTTTTTTTTAAGTGTATTGATTCTTGAGAGAGAGCCACCACAAACGGGGGAGGGGCAGAGAGAATCCCAAGCAGGCTCTGCACTGTCAGCAAGGAGCCCAACGCAGGGCTTGAGCCTACGAACCGTGAGATCATGACCTGAGCCCTCATCAAGAGTGGGACGCTTAACTGACTGAACGACCCAGGCGCCCCCTACAACCGCAGCATCTTAAGATAATTGAGCTTGTGGGCAGGTCGAGCCGAGGCGTGTGGACAGGTACTTCTGCCCAGCACACCCAATGCATGAGATGCCACCTGCAGAATCCCTTGGGGTAAGATTTCCAACAGAGAATTGACTTACAGTCCCCCCCCCCACACACACACACAACCAACTCATTTGTGGTAGAAAGGTTCCAAGGCCCCCAGTGGATACCTGAAGCCACGGATAGTACTCCACCCTCTACAGACTATTTATTTTCGTACGCGCACATACCTGTGATGGTTTTTAACTTATAAATGAGGCACAGTAAGGGATTAACAATAATAGCTGATAACGAAATAGAACAGTTGTAACAATAGGCCATAATAAACATTATGTGGATGTGGCCTCTCTCTCAAAGTATCTGAGTGTTGTTGTACTCACCCTTCTTGTGATGATGGGTGATGATACAGCGCCTACATGAGGAGTTAAAATGAGGCGAATCAGGGGGCCCCAGGGTGGCTCAGTCGGTTGAGCGTCCGACTTCAGCTCGGGTCATGGATCTCACGGTTCGTGAGTTCGAGCCCCGCATCGGGCTCTGTGCTGACAACTCAGAGCCTGGAGCCTGCTTCCGATTCTGTGTCTCCCTCTTTCTCTGTCCCTCTCCCCCTCACACTCTGTCTCTTTCTCTCAAAAATAAAATGTTAAAAAATGTTTTTAAAAAAAGGGGGCACCTGGGTGGCTCAGTCGGTTAAGGGTCCTACTTCAGCTCAGGTCATGATCTCACGGTCCGTGGGTTCAAGCCCCCCATTGGGCTCTGTGCTGACGGCTCGGAGCCCAGAGCCTGCTTTGGATTCTGTGTCTCCCCCTCTCTCTGACCCTCCCCTGTTCACTCTCTGTCTCTCTCTGTCTCAAAAATAAATAAACGTTAAAAAAAAAAAATTTAAAAAAATGAGGCGAATCACATGGGGCTTGTGACGTAGCGTTAGGCTATGACTGAGCTGACACTATGTCAGAAGGAGGGTCATCTGCTTCCAGACCACGGTTGACCACGGGCAACTAAAACCACGGATACGGGGATTAGTGCACAAATGCCACCATCTTCCCTGTGCGGGTCACCGTGAATTTCCTGCACTGCCTTCACCCGACTCCGTCCTGGCAGAGTCCTGAAAGAATGAGACACTGGTCAGGTTATGGATCTGGAGATGAGCGGCTTCCGGGCCAGGAGCATTCATTCATTCGTTCATTTGTCAGTTCATTCATTCATCATCTCACCTAATGATCTCACTGAGTATCTTCCAGGGGACACGCCTACCAGAGCTGAGCGCCTTGCGGGCAGGAAGGGGCCAGGAATCTGGTGGATGGGGGTGCAGGGGGGGTTCCCCAAAGCAAACCTTGCCTGCCTCACTACTTAGAACCAGAACCACCCTCAAGGCAGGGAAGGACACGCCTCTCCCCAGGAGAGGACCTGAAACACACCAAATCCACCCCCTTCCCTCCCGCTCAAACGCAAGGCCCTGCTCGGTTTGTAGACCCACTTTTCCTCCACCGCCTTCCACACACCCTCCTTTGCAGGCAAATTTCAACCCCTTGTATTTTCCAGCCACTGTGCCTTTGCTCCTGCTGGTCCTTCCATCTGAAGCATTTCCACTGACTAGGATGCTCCCCGTCCTTCAAAGCCCATCTCAGTCCCGAGTCCCTGTGACCAGATGGGACCTTGCCCCTCCTTGCAAATAAACCCACAGAGGGGCACCCGGGTGGCTCAGACAGTTCACCGCCCAACTCTGGACTTGCGCTCAGGTCATGAACTCAACGGTTCATGGGCTCAAGCCCTGCATCGGGGTCTTGCGCTGACAGCGCGGAGCCTGCTTGAAATTCTGTCTTCCTCTCTCTCTGCCCCTCCCTCATTTGCTCTCTCTCTCTCTCAAAAATAAAAAATTAAAATTAGAATAAAAAAATAATAACCCTCCAGAGCCTGGCTCACTGCTCCTGGCACGTTGTGCCCTCCCTCCTGGGTTATTTGTTCTCTCGTCTTATTTGCCATTCTTCCTCTGTGGGCTAAGGTCCTGGGCTCATCATCTTTCTGGTGCCCCTAAAGTCTAGACAGTACCTGGCATACAGTGAATATGTTTCTGTAATTGAAGCTTATCCCCCGGCTGACGCGTGCTCCCAGTACCCCTTAGATGACAGCTCCTGTCCACTCTTTTCCAAAGGATTCTTTGATTTGTTTCCCTTTGTGGAATGTGGTCTCCTGTAACTGAGTCGCCACATCATGGTGTTCCTTGAATTTCCTGACCCAGAGTGGGGTATGGAATAAAGGGGCTTTTTCTACCTCTGTGTGTGTGTGTGTGTGTGTGTGTGTGTGATGTAATTCGCATAGCACGAGACTGGCCGTTTTAAAGTCTATGATTCAGTGGTTTTTAGGATATTCACGAGGTGGTGCAACCACGACAGCTGTCTGATTCCAGGACATTTACAGCATCCTAAAAAAGTAAAGGGCTCATTGTTAACTTTAAGAATACGGCAGTTCTCTCGTTGGGGAATCACGGGTGTCATGATCCAAACCCGGATGCGATGGTTTCCCAGAGCTGTCAGGGGTCGCGAGGCCCCTGGGGGAGGGAGGGGCAGGCTGCATCCCATCCGTCCTGCGCCCTCAGCTCCCCAGTCTCGCCCTGTCTTACCCCCACTTCCTCTCTTGCCCACCACGTCCTTAACACAGAACCCAGCTCTCGAAACGGCCCGGAGATGCATCTAAATCATCGAAAGCGATCCCTCTTTGAACTCTGTCCCATCACCGTTAATCTGTTTGGACAGCCTTTCTCCCCGGCGCGGCTTATTAAGATTTCATTACCTGGGAGCCAGAGCGCACATCATGAACCTTGACTTAGCATCACGAAGAACGAGGGGGTGGGGACATCTTCCCGCCGGCTGGGGAGCCCAGGTAAGGCGGGGGGGGGGGGGCGGGGAGGGTGTGCTAGAAGCCTTCGTGGGTGACACATGCACGTCAGAAACCGCTCCACGTGCTCCCTCTTCTGCCCCGAAATGCCACTCTGAGCCTCATCCGCAGGTAGCTCTTTGCACACTTGTCCATTAGCCCGTTGGTGCCACCACAGAAAACGCCCCTCGTCAGCTCTGCTGGGCTAATGAGCCAACATGCTGTACCTCTTAGCATCCGCGTGACTTCTGAACCGCTATTGGAGGGGATCTGATCAAGGAATGTCACCCTGTTCACTGGACACACCTCCCATCTGCTGTCACCTCCCTCCACTTGCCCACAAAGCACCCAGCAACGCTGCAGGGGGTGGGGGTGGGGGGGCACCTGGGACTCCACTGAGGACACCGGTGCGGGCTCAGTCCCCAGGAGAAGAAGAAAGCAGGAGGTGGTTAAGAAGCTGGGCAAGCTTCCGGAACATCCGAGGCCTAATCCATCCTGCCACCGGACCGCGGTTCCCAGGCCTGCAGGCCACGCTTGCCTGACCCGCCAGGACGGAAGCAGCTCACCGCCAGCCTTTAATCTCTGCACACACACAGCTTCCCCTCATCCACGCATTTGATCCCGTGGAGGGAGCTGCGGATTGTTGTCGTTGCCGTGGTCCCTGGGCCTGGGGGTGGGATTCGCCTTTCTGGAGGAACGGCCGCGTCAGCCCGTGTGACCTCGGTCAGTGCTGCGGGGACTTGGATTGTCCCAACTGCGGCTGTACTTTCAAAACGCCTCCTCCGGCCCCTTTGATGCCCCTCCTGAGTCTCATCTTCAAATGCCCGTCCTCACCCCTGCCCATCCCCAAAGCACAGGGCTGCTGCCTTTGGCTGTCAGATGTAGGACAGGAGTCAGACTCGCTACCTGGTTGAAAGGATAGATGATTCACAGGTGGCCAGCCACTCATTCATCCGTTCATCTCTTCAGTGGTTATTTATGGAGCACCCACTGTGTGCCAGATACTCTGCTGGGTGTTAAGGGAAGGAAACTGCACGAGACAGTGCCCCTGCCCCCCAAAGACTCTCACAGCCCAGTAGGCAGGCAGACACAACTAGGTGGAGGGGTTTTGTGGGGACCCAGAGGGCCTCTTACCTCCCCCTGGAGGTCAGGGTGTCTCCAAAAGGAGAGGAGCCTTGCTAGCATCACGAAGAACCGGCAGGTGCAGAAACTGGAAGGGAGCATTCCAAGCACAGGAACAGCATGTGCAAAGGCATGGAGGCAAGGAAAGCAGTGTGCACTTGAGGACGGGCACGTGGGACATGGTCGGTGCGATGCTGCTGGGAAAGTGTCCGGGGGGGGGGGGGGGGCCGGGGGGGTCCGGCCAGCTGGGTCTGTGTGCTGTGCCCAGGCCGTGGGGCTGTTGACAGCTTCCTACAATAGAGGGATGGGCGTGGACACCCCCCTGCAGAAATGCGGGGGAGGTGAGGCTGGAGGGAGGGACCTCCAGGGACCACCGTGGTGGCCCCAGCAAGAAGTGGAAAGGGCAGCAACTGAGGCCTTGGTGGTGCAGTCTGGGGGGGGGGGGGGGGGGGGCCCGCCCGTCCTTGTTGGATCGGAAAGGTCTGAAAGGAGCCGCGGCATTTTCCCTTTCCTCTGAGGAAATACGATACTACATTCAGAGCATTTCCTAGTGCCTCGTGGCTCACCTCTGCACCCACCCGCCACCGTCCCATGCAGTTTAGTTGTTCAGGGTTGGGAGTCTGGAGCCGTATCAGCTGGGTTCAAGCCCCAGCCCTACCACCTGTTGGCTGTGTGACCTCAAACAAGTGACCTAAGCTCTCTCTGTACCTGTTCACACTGCTGTAAGATGGACAGGGTGTTGCGGGCAATACATGCGGGGGTCTGTGTGTGTATGTAGAGTGCACGGCACACAGTAAGTGCTCAATAAATACGTGCTCTTATTCTTCCTCCTGGGAGCCTTCCTTACCCTCTGTGGCTCAAGACAGGTCAGGAGAGAGCCCAGTTTATATTTGAAGCCGGTGAGAACTTTGGGTAGAAGGGAGCCCTGGGCAGCCCCCCGGGTTGTCTGTCTTTGGCAAACAAGCAGGCCGGCCCCTCCCCGCTCAGCGCCCCGTGAACCCGCACAGCCCACAGCCTCCACCCAAGGAAGTGAAAAAAAAAAAAGCTGGATTGGATTTTTCGGCGTAATCAAAAGGAATACCACGGGGCCCGACTTTTTGTTCACCAGCAATTACGTAGGTGGCATTTACGGACTCTCACCCTGAACCTCCGCTTCCCTGCTTTCCTCTCCCGGCTCCGACAGATGCAGCCCAGCGCGGTTCCCCCTGCTCCCCAACGGGGTTTTCTAGATGCCCCCTCGTAGCCTTCAGGGGTCAGCCGGGGGGTCGCCCCCTTCATGGCAAGAAAGCCCACGAGGGATTTCAGGCTTTGATCTAAACCAGACGTGGTCAGGATCCAAAAGAGGCATGGAAAGCCTTGAAAATTCCGTGGCATCCAAAGTGGAATGACGCTGGATTGTCCGCTACCGGGATCCTCTGCAAACTGACAAAAGGCAGGGGGTCCCTGGACTTGGGGCACTGGGTGGCCTCCTCTGCCAAGTGGGTGTAGCCCGTGTTGTGCTGCTCAGTGCGTAACCACCAGCTCTCCCCGGGACGGGGGAGGGGAGGCTGCTTGCGGCGATCCCCGATTTCCATGGTGCAGATACTTTCGCCACTGACTTGACGTCCCGAACTACAGAGCTGGGATGAGACGGGCACAGTCAGCTCCAAGGGGCCAGGGACTGGCTGCACCACCCCAGCAGCACCTGCCCCGCAGGTCGTCAGAGAATGAGAACCACCGCGCACACGGATAACACTGTGAGGGGGTGTGCGTACCCACCGCCCGGGGACTCCCAGCAGGCTGGGAACCGACACAGGCCCAGCTGCGATCTTTGTACCGCGTGCAGGGCGCAGAGTAGGTGCTCATCTGGCCCTTAGTGAGTAGGTCAAAAGCCTTTTATACTCTTCCAGCCACAGCCTTGCTGCCCTCCCTGCAGTTAAGTTTATTTTCAAATTCGGGCTTCGTGGCACCCTCAGTGTTCACCGTCTCTGCCATCCATCAGAACCTCCACAAAAATGTAACCTAAATTTGCCCAACTTCTTTCCCTCCGGCTGCCCTATGGGGTCTGGTTCCCACCTACCCCCCTGCCCTCATCTCCTGCCACTCGTCCCCGTGCTCATTCTCTGCCAGCATTGCTGTGACATGCCATGCATTGTCCTCCCACAGGGCCTTTGCACATGCTGTCTGTGCCTCTCCTCGTTCTCCCATCACTCAGGTCTCTGCTCAGATGTCACCTTTCAGAAAACCTGGCCTGAAATAGGAAGGCTTCACTGGCACCCCGTTCTTTATCCCCCCCCCCCCCGCCTACTTTATATTTCTCTCTACCTTGTACAGTATAGGTTTCCTTGTTGGTTTATTACCTGTTCTCCCCCACCTCCACTTGTGGTGAGCTCCTCATGGGAGAAAGTCTGTCCACTTCTCTGTGGGCCCCACCTCCCCTCTGTTCCCACCTGCACTCTCTCTCTCTCTGATTGGAAATGCCAGATCAGCTCCTTTCCAGCCTCCATCCCTGTTCTGGTGTCTTTGGTCTCTCAGAGCTCTGCCCTCCCGTGGACCAAACTCTGGGTGTCATTCCTGCACATACGTGCCATATGCCTCAAGTCAAGGTTGGCCCTGGCCTGTGCACGATCTTGTCAGACACCTGTCTCCTCCCCCGCCCTTGACTTTCCCCCGCCAGAGCTCAGGCCCCCTCCATTCTTCAGACTCAAGGCTCACATCTTAATGAGGCCCGAGTCCTTGTGCTACATCCAGCCCAGCCCGTGGCAAGCACATCTCAGTCCACCCACCCGGTGGGAGCTCCGTCGGTGCAGGGACCTTGTCCCGTGCAGCCCTAGTGTCTAGTCCCTAGAACAGAGCCTGGCATCCTAGACGTAAAGACGGGGTAACTGACAATTCTTCCAGCAGCCCAGAATCTGCTCGAGAGCTCTGCGGTGGGTGCATTGCTGTGGCAAAGGGACACAGAAGTGTCCAGTTCGCCTGGGCCCTGCACGTTGCCCTCATTTTGGAAGATAACTGTCCCTCCCCCCCTTAGCAAGCACGGCACCATGGAAGCGTCTCCCCATTGGGTGCTTCCTCAAAGAACTGCCTTTTGCTAACGTTAGGAGTCCTCACCCCCTGTCACCTGAAGGAGCGAACTTAAGAAAGACAAACTTTACAGAAAGAAAAAAGAGGCTTGGAGAGAGGGCATGACCTGCCCTTTTCTCCAAAGCACGACTGCAGCAGAGAGAAGCAGGATGCAAGTTGGCTCAGTACACAGCTTCTGGGTCCACTGTGGGCAGAAGGTTGTCGAGATGGCGTCATGGGTTTCAGGAGGTGTGAATTCTCTGTGTGGACATGTCCTTGGACAGCCACTTGAGTAAAGCCGGGGGTGGAAAGGGAGAGGGTGGTGCTGTTTTGAATTGTTTTGTTGGAGTAAGTGATGCCAAGGGGAGAACGATGCAGTGCACCCTAGAACCCGTTCCAGGAGACGGGAGTCTACAAAAAGGGATGGGCGTGAGAGGATTGGGAAGTATGTTGGAACCCAGAATGTTAACGGACTGAATGAAGACGATACATCAGCTCAAGAGAGATGGCACCATTGTTGCTCACCGAAGCCTTTTTCAGTTTTTGCAAATAGAGGTTCCGTAGCTTCGAGGCAGAGTGTCTGCCGTGGAGTCAGGAATACCTGGCTTCCAACTGGGGCTCAGATTGTCTTCCATGAGTCTTCAGACCCCAGGCAAGTTAGCCCTCAAGCCTCAGTTTCCTTATCTGCAAAATGGTCACCATACTATGCCTGTTGTGTTGAGCTGCTGTGAGGATAAAATAATCCTTAGTCAACGTTCAAAAGATGCTGATTCTCACTTATTCATTAGCCGATAACGTGGTGCCCGTAATGTTGCAGGGATTCTTCTAGGTGCTTAATAGGCAGTAATTCAGTCACCTTTATTATATACCAGACTACACCATTTCCCCACCTCATAGATGAGGAAACTGAGGCACAGAGAAGTTAAGAAGACTGTCTGAGTCACACAGCTCAGGAGCGCCGGAAGCAGCATTTGCACCCATGAGCGTGACCTCTGTCTGTGCTCTGCTGCCTTTGACACAGTTTGATCACCTGCTCCACGCATGGCCCTGTGGCGAAGCACCAAAGCCAAAGGAGACGTAGAAAACACAGTTCCTCTCTTTACGTTGCCGGAGAGCTCACTATCTCATGAAGTCCTCTGCTTATAACGTGGCAGATAATCAAGTAGCAGAGCATCCAAGCAGCTTTTCAAAGTGCATCAGCAAACACCCTTCTCTCCATGCAGAAATCGGTAGTCTTAGCAGGTGAGCTCTACTTCCTTTGTCAGGGTGAGGACAGTAAGAAATGCAGTAAGAAATAAATGCTCATTTAAAACCTCTGGCTTTGGGGGCGCCCTGGGAGGCTCAGTCGGTTAAGCGTCCGTCTTCGGCTCAGATCACAATCTCATGGTTCATGGGGTCGAGCCCCGCGTCGGGCTCCGTGCGGACAGCTCAGAGCCCGGAGCCTGCTTCGGATTCTGTGTCTCCCTCTCTCTCTGCTCCTCCCCCGCTTGCACTCTGGCGCTCTTTCTCTCTCTCTCTCTCTCTCTCTCTCAGAAACAAAATTACAATTAAAAATAAATACATAAATGAGTAACAAAACCCCTGACTGTAGTGGGGTTGTTTGTTACGGCAGTATAACCTCGCCTGTCCTGTCTGCTACACCCTTGTGCCACGGCTTTATGTCTGATTCGTGCACTGTGCGTTCAGAGCACATGTGCAGTGACTATCCAGCAGGGTGAGGTGAACTCCACCAGCCGAATTGCCTGGGGGCTTCAGAAGCTGAAATGGGTGTTTTCATCGCTTTTGCCCAGAAAGGCTTCATTGGAGGCACCTGTGGGAATGACGGTTTTGCTTTCATGTTAGCCAATTTTTAAAGCTTTCATTACCGATGATAAATTATTCAAAAAGGAGTAACACCCGAAACCTCTTTAGAATATTGACGTGGTCCAGCAGTAAATGAATGGAAAAGTACCTCCAGGTCCGAGGCTAACTTCCATTTAATTTTTAGAGGACCCAGTCGAGTTGTTAAAATGATCAGAAATGGGCCTGGCCAGAGCCAGCTCTGCAAAAAGGGGACCATTAACTTAATCAGATCAAGTCAATGTCAAGAAAACAAAACTCCTCATGTGACGGTGGGACTCAGGATGTAATTAATGAATGGCTTTGACTTTTATCCGGAGGCCCCTGAAGAACATCTTTTTGAAAAGGAGGTTCTAACTAAATAAAATATATATGTAATGTATAATTTAGTCTCATTTCTGGAATCTTACACAGTATTTTACAGGAAGCCTTGGAGACCCCAGACTTCCTCTCCCTTGTTGTGGCTTCGTATCTTCGTGCGACCGATAAAACCAGCGTTAGATAATGGATGTCCCCAAAGGCCGTACCGAAGTTCTAAGTATCTGACGTGTTTCTGGTACTGAAGTACGGAGGCATTGTCAGATCATCTATGCGTGCACCTAGAGATCTCGTGCCGTGGGATCTCAACCTGGGGTATTAATAGCTTCTGAAAGACTTGGGGTGTTGCGCGTGGGATGGCAGTTCTGTGATGAGCCAGACGGGAAGACAGCAGGGATTTCGGGTGGCCCAGAATCCCAGCCCAGAAATACTTCCTGACCCAGTATGTCAAGTCGCAAGGTTTTTATGCTCTTGATGCCAAGAACCGCGTATGACCCAGCAATTCCACTCCTCGGTGTATATACGAGAGAAACGAAAACCAACGTCCGCACGGCCTCGTACACGAATGGTCACAGCGGCGCAATTCTCAATAGCCAGAAGGTGGAAACAACCCAGACGTCCATCAGCTGAGGAAAGGACAAACAAAGTGTGGTATGTCCATACAGTGGGATATTTCCCGGCCATAGAAAGGAGTGAAACATGGACACATAACTCGAAAAGGGCTGGAGCCTTCAAAACATGATGCTGTCAGGGGCGCCTGGGTGGCACAGTAGGTTAAGCGTCCGACTTCAGCCGGGTCACGATCTCGCGGTCCGTGAGTCCGAGCCCCGCGTCGGGCTCTGGGCTGATGGCTCGGAGCCTGGAGCCTGTTTCCGATTCTGTGTCTCCCTCTCTCTCTGCCCCTCGCCCATTCATGCTCTGTCTCTCTCTGTCCCAAAAATAAATTAAAAACGTTGAAAAAAAAATTAAAAAAAAAACAAAACATGATGCTGTCAGAAGGCAGCCACAAAGAACGCTGTGCCGTGCGACTTCGTGCATACTGGATGTACAGAACAGGCAAATCCATAGAGACAGAAGGCAGATCTGTGGTGGCCAGAGCCGGGGGGGGAGGGGAGACGGGCGTGGCTGCTCATGGGTGGGGATTTCCTTGGCGCGATGAAAATATTCTGGAATTCGATAGTGGCGATGGTTTGCACAGCCTTGCGAATATACTAAAAACCACTGAATTGTATACTTTTAAAAGGTGAATTGTATGGTGTATGAATTCTATATCTGAAAAAAGGAAGCGTGGGAGGAAACAGGACCATAAGGCAAGGGCCGTGGTGATCAGATCAGAAACGTTCTAACCGCTGCGGCCCGCGGAACCGGGCGGCGATTCTGGAACTCCTTGACAGCCGGTCCACGAACGCCACACGGAGCACAGTCTCGGGGTGTTTCCACATCGTTGTGGTTCTCTTTCCGTGATACCTCAACGGGCTCCTCTGGGAATGTTTTTCTCTGGAAGTCAAGACCAGGAGCACGTTCGTGTGTCTGGGGCCAAGCTTACTTGTCAGTGTTGCAAGGAGCCGTGATGCAGACAGGGGCCAGCCGAGTTGCGGGTGACTTCCACCCCGAGTGCAGCTCACAAATTAGCCGAGTCCTTGACCCTCGGGCATTCCGGGCCCCTCTGAAACTGAAAGAGAAGGGATGGTGATTTAGGATGGGCTGTCCTCCGTAGAATCTCCATTTCCCAATGGGGGGAGGGGGAGAAGGATCGGCTACTCAAGACAAGTCATTCATCATATCCCGGGCTTCATCGGGAAGGTTCTGACAGCCTGCTCTGTCTGTCACACACCAGTGATGAATTTACCAGCACGGCTTGCTGCAAGGTCTCTCTTCAATCCCTCCTTCTTCGCACTAAAGGGGGCTGTTCTCCTGACCCTTCCAGAGCCTCCCTCTGTCACACCCTCCATTTTAAAACGATCTCTTCCAGGGGCGCCTGGGTGGCTCAGTCGGAAAAGCCACCTGACCCCTCGGGGCCTGATTCCCTCACTGCTAACATGGAAACAGTTGCCGTCTCACCCATGCTCCTCCCGGTGTGGTCAGGAGAATAGAATGTGATTTGTGATTGTGAAAGTGATTATGGGAAAAATAAGACATTTGTGTTACTAGGCCTAATACTGCGGCCATGGCCACCATTTATGGAGGGCTCATGACACAGCAAATACCGTGTTAGAGATCTCCCTTGACCCACACAGTGTCCTGAGAAGGACATTTTTCAGAGGACGAAACTGAGGCTCAGAGAAATGGAGCAGGGTGTCCTCGATCACCTCATCAGAGATCTGCAGAGGGGGGACTCAGACCCACTGACCATTCACCGCCGTCCCCTGCTGTGTCTGTGACTGATGTGCAACCCTGCCCTCTGGCCAGCACCAGACCTGAGGGTGTGCTGGGGCGGCAGGGGCGGGGGGGTGGCGGGGTGCTGATACTCAGGATCAGAAAGTCCATGCATCAGAGGCCCCTGCAGACAGGACCAGGGAACGAGGTCCCAGAGCCGCCGTCGCTTTCTGGTCCCCAGTGGTGCAAGGCTGGAGGAGCTGGGGGGCCCAGCTGCCCGTTGCTTGGGCTGTCCTTCATGAATGATGCCCCAGCTGGGTCTCTGCATCCGGAATGAAGCAGAGCCACGAGTGGGCCCCATAAATCCAGCTCCGTCTGGGGACAGAGGTACTCAAGTGCTGTATGACTGTGCTTCCCCGGGCGCTGCTCTCCCTGGGCCTGGAGAGAGGCTGCCGGGCCTCGCTCTGCTGCCCTCTGCTCTGGGGTGGGCCAGCGCTCCACAGCGGGGCTCCAGGGACACTGGGCGTGGCCAGCAGGCAAAAGCCTTGGTGGCCTTTCTTCTGGGCCTGGTCCATGTGCCAGGACACAGAGCACCAACGCAGATCCTGTCCCCCAGTGAACATGGAGAGTTTTATCTGAACTCACCTACACCCCAGAAGCCAGCGAGATAAACAGTCGTGCACCCGCCCAGTCAGTCCTGGTCCTCTATCTTCTCCCCAGACTCCCACCTGCGTCTGTTCCGCTTCCTGGACACACCAGCTCCCGACCTAGTGACGCTGGCCTCTGAGTCCAGCTCCGGGGCTCCCAGATTGTGTGCTTGGAAACCTCGGTGTCGTCTTTGGACGTGGTCTGAGCCATCCCCCTCTGCCTTGGGCTCAGAGCAGCTCTATCAGGCGGGGTCTTTGAAAGGAAGAAAGACCAGTCCTGGAAAAAATGTGAGCAGAGACAGGGTTGCTCAGAAGGAAGGATGTGACAGAGCTCTCTCCACATCAGAGGAAGAGCTGACGAGCAAGCCTCGGAAGGGTCAGGACTCAGGGCAGCACGGGGTTCCAGGTAGCAGGGACCTGTGGACAGTCCTGTGGGGTTTGCTGCTGGAATGAACGAATTCTAGCCCTGAAAGATTTGTGTCTCCCCACCAAAACGCCAATGTCCGCGATGGGGACCCGTTGGCCTAACTCGGGCCCAGTGGGGTCAACCAGCGTGAGCAACATGAATGAAGAGTGCAGGGGAGGCCCCCTCCCCATGCAAAATCTGGGTGCTTGTACCAGAATGGGGGACCGGAGGCAAAAATAACAGATGTCAGCTCATCACCCCAATTGATCACACCCTGAGCCCCCAAAGTCTCCAATACTCAGATTTACCAAGGAAAAAGAGGCCTCCCCCCTTCCTTTCTCTTTGAAGAGAGTATATCAGGTTCTTTGTCCCAACGTCTTAAAATGTGTAGACGTGGGGAAAGAGCCATCAGCACAGGCACTGCCAAGGGAAGCGAGAACCCTGAGCAGTACGTAAGGGCATACGCTTTGGTTACAGCTACATTTGGAGTCACGTCCCGGCCCTGCCATTTCATACTGCTGTGACCGTGGGCAAGCCGCTTAACCTGTCTGAACCTTGGGGTGCTCCTTGACAAAATGGAGAGCAAATCAGACCTATCTTGCAAGGTTATTGCGAAGATCAAATTTGTGTTCGTCGGGGTGCAGCTGAAGTGTTATTTAAAAAGGCCTGAAAGGCAGGGAACGAGCTCCCAGTGCATTTTTCTCTTTCGTAAAAGCCTAGAAGAGGGTGGTCGGGGGCAGCTCTGCCCCGTGAGCTTGTCGAGGGACCCAGGTTCCTTCTACCTTGTTGCTCTGCTCAGTATTGGGGACTTACCCATTGGGTGAAGCTGCCTCCACACCCTTTGCAGCCACAGAGGGGGAACGTGGAAGCAGAGGCAGATTCTCTAAACCCACGTGATCTGCACGTTCGGAAGCTGGTCCCAGCCACTTTCCATTGACCAGAATGTGCCATGCAGCAGAGCTTAGCTGCAAAGGATCCTGGGAAGCGGAGTCCCCGGGCTCCCATGTGCCTGCCTGCATTGGTGGGCTTGGGGGACAGGGATGGGGGATGGAAGGAATATTCCATAACTGCACAGGAAAGGGGAATGGATGCTGGGACAAAAGGGACCATCGTTGACACTAGCGATATAATGCAATTAAAGGACAATTAACACACCCGTACTGCACGGGAAGGACTCAGCGGTCCCTGTCATTTGGAATAGTCTTTCTTAGGAGGAACAGGTGAGTTATCTCTCATCTCAATATTCCAGTTCTGGAAGCCAGGCAGGAACACGGATGTGAGGGCACGGCCCCCGATGTTCTTTCTTCCCAAGCCCCAGACAGTACGAAGAGCCCTTAGTGGGCCCTCTGGCCCGAAGGAGAAAGCCCACAGCCCCTCAAGGGTGTGACCACCCCTCCGCCAGTGGCCCCAGACACTGTTCCTTTTGTGTCAGCATCTGATGCCGGTGCCTTTTGGTCACGTCACCCCAGAGGGGCAGCCACACGTGATTGGCATACCGCGGGAGGGAGTTTGGCGACCGGCTTGGCATGTCAGCCGATGCCCTGCCATGTCCGCTTTGGTTGACATTTCATTATATTTTGTTTTCATCAGCTGGCAGGCCAACCCCCTGCCAGGACACTGAATTATGCTTGAAGCCAGCCATCCCCTGTGGACACCTTCTCATTTGGGCCTCCTCAACTGGATGGCCCTCGGAGAAAACGGACACGAGTCCAGTTGCCAGGGAAAACCTTGGGAGTCAGAGAGCATGCGGTCAGGCATGACCTTCCTTCCATTTTCTTCACTGTCTCAGCCTTTTCGAGAAAACACAAAGCTTCCTGACAGTGCTATCATTAAGGAATTTGGACATCTTTAATTCTTTGTTGATCTGTACACATCTAACACACACACCCTTCTAACCACTGCTGTCCGTGTCTGATTTTTTTTTAATGTTTATTTTTATTGTTGAGAGCTAGAGAGAGAGTACGAGCAGGGGGTGCAGAGAGAGAGAGAGGCGGGGACAGAGGATCTGAATCGGGCTCTGTGCTGACAGCAGAGAGCCCGATGCAGGGCTTGAACTCACGAACCGCGAGATCATGACCTGAGCCAAAGTCGGATGCTCAACCGACTGAGCCACCCAGGTGCCCCTGTCCCTTCTAATCTTAAGCTGTCACTGGGGAGTAGCTTTTGAAGTTTCAGAATACTTTCTGAATAGCAAACGCTTCTGTGGCACTTATAATGTGCTGACTACAGTTCTATGAGTCCTACGTGCCCAGGTTCCCTCCCTGCCTGAATCAGTTCTGTTTCTGAGTTCGTGACAGCAAGCAGCAAGGATTTCAATAAAGGCAACATTTAGTCTTCAGAACAATCCTATAAAGCAGGTCCTACTATTGTCCCCATTTTATGGATGGAGACACTGATGAACACTGAGCTCGGTGGCATGCCAAAGGTCGCTGGGCTGGTACGTGGCAGAGCTGGGTTTGAATCCAGGAAGTCTGATTCTATGTGTGTGCCCCTAGCCACTGTGCAGATGGGTGTGGAGAACAGAAGTTCATGGACCACTCCATCCCATTCCCCTGGGTCTACCTGTCCTGCAGGGGGGAAAGCTGGGAACTCGGCGTCAGGACTCCCTTGCAGCTAGAGTTCTTCATGTGGTTCTGCTTTGACCACACAGACGAATTCAGGGGAGGTTTGGGACGTAGGAGGGAGGCAGAGACACCTGCCCGCTGCTTCTACACTTCAGCAGGCAAGCATGTATCTAAGGTCCTTTCTTTCTCTGTGGTCACTTTCAATTTTTTCTTTTTTTTTTTTTTAGCGTTTTATTTTTATTTTTTGAGAGACAGAGACAGAGCGTGAGCAGGGGAGGGGCAGAGAGAGAGGGAGACACAGAATCCAAGGCAGGAGCCAGGTTCCGAGCTGTCAGCACAAAGCCCGACATGGGGCTCGAACCCACGGACGGGAGACCACGACCTGAGCCGAAGTCAGATGCTCAACCGACTGAGCCAGCCAGCCGCCCCAGTTTTTAAAATTCGTTTTAACATTTTATTTTTACTTCTCCGTGGTCGCTTTAGCAGTGGCCTGGGAGGTGGGCCCAGCTGGCCGCAGTCTTGGCACGCGTGGTGTGGTTGCAGGAGAAGCAGAGGAAGGGGTAGCTTCCTGATTGTGGCCAAGGAGGTAAAGTCCTGGGGCTGCCAACATCTGATTCGTAGAAGATGCAGCAGTTTCCTGGTGTGGATTTCATTCCTGAGAGCTGTGTTCCTTAGGCTCTTCCTATAATCACACAATATAATCAATATCCTGTAGTAAATGCTTTTCTGCCTAGAGGAACCAAAAGGGTCCATTCTCTGAACTCACCCCAGTCACACACTGCGAGACCCAAATATCATCTTCATTTCGGACAAAGATAACATTGGAGAATGTGTCCTGTGTCACAGGTTGAAATCAGCCATGGCCATTTCATTCCTTTTTGCCAGTGATTTGTTCTAGGAATGGTCATGTGACCTCATTCTAGTCAACAAGGAGGGTAAGTTGGCTTGGCAGCTTCCGGGAAAGATTTTCCTCTCTGATAAAGCAGAGGGCCACATGACTAGAAAATTTATTTATTTATTTATTTATTTATTTATTTATTTTTTACCACCACTCCTTTGTTCCTGTTTGGGCAGTGGGTTTGCTAGAAAGGAGGTGATGCTTGGAGCTCTGGCAGCCATTGTGTGACTATGAGGGAAGGCAGGTGGGCTCCCTAATTAGACATATTTCCCCACCCAGACGCAGGTAGCACTGGCCTGAAGCAGGTTCCCCTTCCCCCAGGGGTGGAGGCTGCCCTTCCCCTCCTAAGTGTGTGGAGGAGCAGAGCAGAATGTGCCCTTTCTGTGAGCAGGTCGCTCGAAAGAGGAAGGAGAAAGCAGGGGCTGGCCATGGAGGCTCAGTTCTTTATCGTGTGCTCACCAGGCAAACGAGTCAGTACTACCTGGGGTGGGGGTGGAGACAGACGACAGATGAGGAGATTGTGGAGGAAATCGGCTTGAAGTGCCATTTCTAGTATTGAGATTCTGGGCCCACGAATGGAGATCGTGAGCATTAAGTCACCGTGCACATGACTCTGCGTACAATTAAATACAGTCATTTTGTATTTTGTGGAAACCGCAGGGGTAGAGGGCATCATTCCAGAGTAAAGAGGTTTTTAAATAACTGATGCTTCGTCCGTTCTAGAGAGAGCATCTTTTAAAATGTTAACCTCTGGGGATGGACATTTTCTGAGAGGTATTATTACAAAAAGAAACCATATTATTTAGGATGCTTTGGGTTACAGGTAACAAAATGCCCAACTAATAGAGGCTTCAATGATAAATGCATTTGATTTCTTTTTTTTTTTTTAATGTTTATTTTTGAGAGAGAGAGAGAGACAGAGCACAAGTGGGAGAGGGGCAGAGAGAGAGGGAGACACAGAATCAGAAGCAGGCTCCAGGCTCTGAGCTGTCAGCACAGAGCCTGACACGGGCCTCGAACCCACGAACCGTGAGATTGTGATCTGAGCCTAAGTTGGACACTTAACCGACTGAGCCACCCAAGCACCCCCATTTCATTTCTCACATAACAAAAAGTCTTAAGGTTGCAGAATTGGCTTAGGGCTCTGCCCTGTCATTGAGGATCCAGATTCTATGTTCCCTTCCTTCCACCCTCAGCATGTTGGGGAACCCCTTCCCTGATAGTCACAAAATGGCTGCCAGAGCTCCAAGCATCACATCCTTTCTTACAAGCCCGTTCCCCAAACAGGAATAAAAGAGTGCTGGTAAAATAAGGACGTGCTGGTCATGTGGCCCTCTGCTTTGTCAGAGAGGAAAATCTTCCCCAGAAGCTCTCAAGCCGACTTACCCTCCTTATTGACTAGAAGACGGTCACACGACCATCCCTAGAACAAATCACTGGCAAAGAAGAATGAAGTGGCCGTGGCTGGTTTCGGACAGCGTTAGGGCTGTGCATATTGTCTCCCAAGCACCATCGGAGTCCTGATGGCGTGGGGGGAGGGGGGGCGGGTATCGGTGGGGAGGCAGGAACCGTGCAAGCTGGCCTGCGTGTCTCGTGTCTCAGTGTTGTGTAACGCAGAGGTTCCCCGCGGGGTCCAAATGGCCCCAGACCGTTGTGCTCTCTGAATTCTTTTGCTTGCTCTGTGTGACGGGCCGTGTCCTCCCTCACTGCCAGGCTGCCGGCTGTCACCTCCCGCTACACCTATGTGCCTGTTAGAGGCAGCATCTCTCCCTGCATCTGGTCTTTTCCTTTCACCGTATGTAGGCCCAGAAACTTGGCGGGATGCGGCGGGGGGGGGGGGCGGGGGGTGCAGCGGGGTGCAGGGAGGATGCACTTACTGGACCAGGACAGTCTGTTACTGGATCTCATGGAAGTGTTCCTGAATCCATTTTCCCCAAAGCTGGCTAGAGCCACCCCCGGATTCCTGTGTTGTTTGATATTTTTTTCTTTTTCTTTTTTTGCTCTTTAGTTAGCAGAAGAGGCTTTCTCGGAACAACCTAGGCCAGGAGGGGTGGGACTGTACCCTAGGCATTGTCGCATGCCCGCCCACCATGGGAGGGGGCGCTGCCTGGGCGGCTGGTCTCCGATGTCACCCACTGTAGGTCCCTTGCACTGAGGGGTTTTCCCGGCCATCAGCTCTGCTGAGCGGCGCAAAGAACATAGCACAGAGTAATGGAGCCGATCAGGGTTGCTCAGCCTCAGCGCTATTGACATCGGGGGCCCGTTCATCCTCCGAGGGGTTGTGTGGGGTGGGGGCTGTTCTGTGCACTGTGGGATTTTTAGCAGCATCCCTGGCCTCCACCTACTGCGTGCCAGTAACCACCCCCACCCTGTCATAATAACGTCACCAGACATTGCCACACGCCACCTGGGGGTAGAGTCGCCCCCCCCCAACCCCCGGGTGAGAAGCATAGGGCTGAGGGATCATGGCCTGGAGGTGCCTTCGTGGGCAGGCTTCCCTGACCACCCAGTGCCTTGCTTTCTTCTCTCCCTGGCCCTCATCACCCCCTGAATGTCTTACTATGTTTGTTTGCTTACTGCCGCATGATCTGCTGCCAGCCCCAGACTCTCAAGGCCTGTGGGAGCAGAGGCCAGACCCGTCTTCCTGGTCGCAGTGTCCCCAAGCCCCACGCTGCCTGCCGCACGCTGGGGGAGCGGGGGAGGGGCCAGCAACTATTAGCTGAATGTGAGCCAGAGAGTCCGTGAGCGGGTTCTCGACGGAGTCACTGAGGGGCTCTGTTCGGGACACTTGGACGGACACTTAGCCCCTACAGCCGCTCCACGTCACCTTACAAATAAGGAAACTGAGGTGCAGAGAAGTCCAGTAGCAAAGTGCTGACAAGTGACAGAGGCAGGACGTAAACTCTGGTCTGTCTGATTCCAAGGTGTGGCTTGTGTGGGGGACGCCAGGCTGTCCCCCTAAAGACACGAGGGAGGCTTGGAGGGGCCCCTTCTGGCTGTGACCCCACCCCCACCCCCCCACCGAGGGGTCAAAGGGCCGAGAAGTCAGAGCCTGGCGCCTGAGGAGGCCCAAGGCCCAGGAGAGCTTGTGATTTTTTTCCGATTGGAAGAATTACGGATCAAATGCTCTTTGGAGGCCTCCAGACTATTTCTCTTTCTTTCCAGAGGGAAACCGCAAGGCCAAACCTCTCAGCCATTTCCAACCTCAAAGCAGCCTGGGAAACGTGGCCCGAGGAGTGCTCCCTGCCCCCCACCCTGAGGCTGAACAGGATTTTATGGTGTTTTCCTTTCCCAGCCCCCTCCCTCCCAGTAATTAGCTACCTTTCTCTTGCGGTATTTATGTGTTTAGACAACACAGTTCATTGTTTCCAAATGTTAGTCAATTCGAACTATGAATCAAGCCCCAGATCTTGAATCCCATTCAAGGGAAAACTCACAAGTTGATTCTACACAAATAAATCATAAGAGGGTGGGAATGTTATAAATGTAGAAAAGCAATTCAGACTCGGGCACTGTAAAAATGCAGCTTTTGGAACTACTTAAGTGAGTACATTAAAACAATTATATAAGGCTTAGGAGAATCTAATAGTACATTAGTCTTAAAGACGAAGTCCTTTGAAAGTGCCTATGTCTAAGAAGAATTAATTTCAGCACTTTATAGTTTACAAAGCTTTTTTTTTTTTTTTTTGCACAACATCTTCTAGGGAGACGAGCCATTTTCCTAAATGCCATCGATTCGAAGACCGATTTTGCTTCCATGTTTATCTCTGAAATTAGGGTACATCTTAGCATCAAAGGCACATCGGTTTAATTGGCAGGTTTGTTTTCTTGGTAATGCATAAAGTAATGGTGCGTGTTGTAAATAATACTGTCTTAGATTTAACGATCACCATGATCCCGGTTTCCCAGGAGAAGTGACAAGCCCTGAAGGGCAAGACCTTTAAAGGGCATGCCGATACCCCAGGGATCGATGATCTCTGAGTTGCCCACTCGGGAAGGTGGTCTCAAGCCTGAAGAATCATTTTTCGGAGCAGAGTATGCAAATTTGTAGCTAGAGCACAAATGCTTGAGATGTTAGAAGAGTTGTCACATTCTCCTTCTCTACCTTTCCCTTGAGATGCTCAGACTCTCCTCGAGGTAATTTAGATGGCATTGGTTTGAAGTTTGCCCCATTGTTAGTCTCACCTGGCAGGTTAACCTTCCATAGCTACCTTTAGCAAGATAGGAAATGCCGACCTTACTCCAGACGGACTCAGTCCCAGGCCATGACACAAGGCTTGGGGAGAGGAGCGCAGGTTAAGTCTCAACGCTTTTCAACTCTCCACCGATCTCCTTGTGCAGTACACATGCTGAGTAAACGGTACACAGCCTCCCGGGGCCCGGGGCACCCACATATCTCCAGCTTCTTCAGTGGAGGGGTAGTGGGACAAGAATGTTGGCCAGAGAGAAGGAAGATGTGGACAAATTCAGGAATTATTTTTCTAGTCCACATCGCCTGCTTTTTGTGTTCTGACGAAGTGTTAGCCCATGAAATCTTTGACTGAACTTGGCTCTCGGAAAAGAAACCGAATGCTTAGGAAAACTCATATGGTCTTAAGAAATCCAAACACGGCCTTATTTTTAATCGTCTTTCTGGACCTATTTCTGAAGGCACACCCTGTTAACTAAACCAGCCCACCATTTACATTAGCTTGCAGGTCTGAAGCACACCTTGGTAGAGTGGGAGGGGCTTTTGTTCCGACCTTATGCAGACCTGGGTTCCAACTCGGATCTCTGCTGCCTTCCAGCTGCTGCCTGTGGGGAGTGCTAAATGTCTCCGAGACCTCAGTCTCTCCGTCTGGAAAGTGGGCGTGGTGGAGTAAGTAGGGCCACACGGTTCTTTGCCGCTCCTCCCGTTGAGAAGTGCAATCCAGTCCCCCTCCCTTTGAATCTGGATTAGTCTTCGTGACCTGAGGGGCCAAAAGAGTGTGGTAGCCGTTAGAGTCTCGGACCTCCGAGGCTGGGTCACCTGCAAAGCCTTGTAGATTCCACCCCGACTTCCTGGAATTCAGCTACCCTGTGGGGAGGCAGCCCAAGCAGCCTCACGGCGAGGTCTACATGGAGAGGAGCTCCAGCCGACAGCCACCATCTACTTAGCAGCCGCGCACATGAGCTATCTTGGAAGTGGGTCTTCTAGCCCCACCGAAGCTGCCTCAGTTCATGCCATGTGGAGCAGAGACAGGCCGTCCGTGTGCCCATCTTGCAGAGTCACGAGCAGAATAAACGATCGTTATTTCAGGTCACTCAGTTCTGGGGCGATGGGTCCTGGAGTGACGGATAAATGGAACGGAGGGGAATAAAAATAATGCCTTGCTCGCTGGGAGTGTTGTCCGGGGCAGAGTAGGCACGGAGTGAAGCCAAGTTCTCTTCCTTCCCTTGCAAGTCAACAGTGCGTGAGAGACTCGGTCCCTAGTTCCTAGCTCCTAGTGGGACCAGGCTGATCACCCCCCAGGAGCTGGGGGGGGGGGGGGGGGTGGGTGGGCAGGGCATCACCATGACTCCCAGTCGACTGGGTCTCACATCGCTGTCTGTCAACAAGGCGTGGGCACCGTCCACTGTCATGGAGCCTATTTGCGATTGGGTGAAAATCAGTGTTAGACCATTCACCCTGGTGTCCACCAAGGAAAGTTTCCTGGGATTTCAAGGAAATCTGGCCTGACTTCCTGTGGCCACAGAAGACAGTTAGTTGAATGTGACAACATGCTGGAGGCTGTGTCTGCAGTTGGTCCCCGCTCCCAGTCCCTGCCTCGTGCTCTGACCGAAGGCAGACAGGAGACTGGCCTCCCGGTCCTGCAGAGACCCTGCAAGGGCTCCCACCCGGCCCTGTTCCAGAGCAGGGACTGGGTGCCGGACTATCAGCACCCCCAGACCCAGGCCCACGGGGCACGCCCAGAGCTTCCCGGAGCTTCCCGAAATGCCCCTGAGCAAGGCTCCAGCCCAGCAGGCAGCAACAGAGGGCATTAGGGATGAGGTGGGGGTGGTCGAGTGGACTTCACACCCACCCGTGAGCCTGTTCTGATTACAGCCTGGGCTTTTAGTGCATCCCACCCGTGGGAACCAACCTGTTCAGACGCTTCCTGTGCAGCAAGATCACAAGGTAGGGGCTGTGTAGGTCACTGGGAAGGTGGTCACGTGATAATGGTAAATGCCACAATCGTGTGTAACAGGGTCCGTGGAGGGGAGAGCAGGGGATCTGTCCCTCTGTGTGCTGAGTATTATCAGAAGCACTTCACGTGGTGACACTGCCAGTCATTTGGCCTCTCCATGCCTCAGCTTACCCACCTGTAGTATGGGTTATCCAGAGCACCCAACTCCCAGGGCGTTGGGGAAGTTAAATGAGATGCTATAGTCCAGCCATTGGCCTGCCTCTGGTGCAGTCCGATCTGTTAGCAGCATTCCGGACGATAATGTTGATGATAAGGTCTTCCAACAGCCGTGTGAAGCGGGGCTTGCTTCCTCCGCTATGACGGAGAGCTAGAGACTGACACATCAGTATGAATCGTTACAGATTTGGGCAGGGCAGAATGAATCCGAGAAATCAGAGCCATCTCAGACGTGGTGCTGAAATTCAATCAGGTAAGTCTGGAAACAAGCCGGGCACGCGTCTCCCATTTTGTGCCCACAAACCTGGGCGGTTGCATCCATCTTCCAAGCAGATGGCGAAGCCTGTGCTCCGCCACCCAGGGCCACTGCGTTGCCTGGCGGAGGCTGGGGAGTTCTGCGCAGCTCCACATCTGTCCCTGCATCAGGCCGTGACGAGGAAGCTAACAGCCCGTCGTTATTGGCATTGTCATCCTAGTTCTGGGCAGATAATGGGGGTCCTGCCGTTTCTCCAGCACTTCTTCTCAGCTCCAGCACTGCGGCTGTCAGCACTGAGATGAGTGAACCCAGCGTGTGCGCGACTTGGGGCATCTGCCTTTCTAGGAAGCGTTCTTGGGTGATGTTTCTCGTTCCAAACCCAGGCACCGTAGCAAGGCTGATGTTGTTGCAGTTCTGAGCCGTTCGGGATGCCCTCTTCTGTTAGGATGTGGGGGTGGCGAGGCGAGAGAGGGTCAGAGAGGCTTTGCTGATCTGTTTTCCTGTGCTTTCCTTCACCTCCAACTCTCAGAACCTTCTGTGTGCCAGCCATCTTGTTAGTTATCTATTGCTACGTGGCAAAGTGCTGCGAAGGTAGTGAGCAAACCAATACACATTTGTCATTTCACGGTTCCTGGGAGTCAGGAGTCCTTACCCGGGTCCCCTGTCCAGGGTCTCCCAAGGCTGCAGTCAGGGCGGAGGCCTGGATGCATTCTCATCTGGAGGCTCGACGGTGGAAGAATCTGCTTCCCAAACCTCTCAGGTTGTTGTCAGAATTCATGTCCTCGTGGCTGTGTGAGTGGCATCTTGCTGGCTGTCAGCTGCCACAGTCCTAGAGGCCACCCACAGTTCAGCTGCCATACTTCCTCAGCGTGGCTGCTGACTTTGTGGAGCCAGCACGGAGAGTCTCTCTTGTGTGTACAAGCAAGGCAGAGACGTAGGTTAGTCTCGGTAGGTAAGTGTATGTAGATAGGAAGATGATATAACTAGATGTATCTATCTATCTATATATATATATATACCTACATATATATATATAGATATATACACATACACACAGACACAGAGAGAGAAAGAGAAAAAAGAGATGATAAAGAGTAGATAATAGATATATATAATAACAGATAATAAATAATAGATATAATAGTAGATAAAAGATATAGACACATAGATATAGCAAGAGATGATTGATAGACCAGTAGATAGAGATGATACATACGTACATACATATCTTTCTAGATAGATTGATCATAATCCAATGACAGGATGACATCCCATCATCTTTACCATATAATAATTGTTAGAAGTTAGTTGTCGGTCCTGCCCACACTCAGGGAAAGGAGATTATACTGGCTTTAACACCAAAGGGTGGACGTCAAGGGAGCCAGCAGTGAGAGTTACATAGTATCATTCTCATGTTGTAAATGGGAAACTGGGGAGCGGGGGGGCGGTGCGCGCCTGGGGGGCTCAGTCGGTTGAGCGTCCGACTTCGGCTCCGGTCATGATCTCGCGGTTTGTGGGTTTGAGCCCCGCGTCGGGCTCTGTGCTGACAGCTCGGAGCCTGGAGCCTGCTTCGGATGCTGTGTCTCCTTCTCTGTCTGCCCCTCCCCCACTTGTGCGCTGTCTCTCTCTGTCTCTCGAAAATAAATACATGTAAAAAAATAAATAAATAAAAATAAATAAATAAATGGGAAAAACCGGGGTTTAGAGAGGTAACTTGCCCAAGCTCCAAAAGCTATCCAGTGGCCAATGGGTACCTCTTCTACACCTTTGTAACTTCCTGCAATGCCCTGACTGCAAAGTGCCGATTACCGGTGCACTGATGTTGATTGATTTACTTGGGCCAGAACATCCAGTACTTTCTCTTCCATGACATTCATCATGCTGATCGTGTACTTGTTCATTGCATCTTGCCTCTGCACCCCTACTGTGTGCTCCAAGAAAGCAGGGACTGTATCTGCCTTGTTTGTGGCCACACCCCTGCACCCAGAGGGCTTGTTGGCCCGTTGTGTGCACTCCACCAACACTCACTCGGTCTTTCAAGAAATGCTGGTTGAGCCGGGCTACGTGCTTTGGATACAAAGACGACCGAGATACAATTCTACGTGCAGGCCGTCCCTCTGTAGCAGAGCAGAGACATAAAAGAAAATAAACTACAAGATTGTGTGACGTCGCACAAAGATTGCAATGGTTTCCTCGGGCTTGCCCATTCTGAACGTTGCCAGGCCCTGACACAGTGACTGGCACATAGTAGGTGCTCAGTAAATGTTTGCAGATTGTTGCTACTCCTGTTACCCATCATGCCCTGCTCTCTTCTGTTCTGTGTAGAATAGAAAACAACAATCCGAAAAGATTAACTGGTCAGGAAAATCCAGGGAAAGTTAAAAAAATATATTTAATGACATCCCAGGCTGGCTTCGGAAGTCTGTGCTGCAATTCTGTAATCCTGGTACCTCCCTTTTTGAGCAGAGCTTCACATTTCGAAATAGAAAAAAAAAAAAAAAGCACTGTAATTATTAAAATTGTGTATATAGGAGAATTTAGCCTTTCATTTGAGGTGTCCTAATGACACTTCAACAACTGCTAGGGAAGATAATAGGGTTTAGAGCAATTACACAGCCCATCAAATCCCGAACATGAGTGATTCAGATTCATGCTTGGAGCTGGAACCGTTCTCAGCAGTTTTGCTCATACACAGCTGTTTCATTTAAAAATTTTTGGCAGAAAAATCGCAAAGTGGGTCGTGCTGGCCATGCTGCACTGGAAGCTTAACCCCTGCATACCCGACGACATCTCTCTCCTCCCAGCCCCGCCAAGACCCCCGACCTTAATGGCTCCCTGGCGCTTTTTTGCATAACGTATTTGGGAGTTAAGACTCGGCCCCTTAGCTGAAAATGCTGGGGTTTGGGGGTGGGGGGTGGGGGGGGGCGGTTCTTGCTCCTTGGCCTGCTGGACTATTCTGTGTCTTTCTCCCTCTTTTGATTTAGGTAGTTGATGCCATTCAATCACTCGGTGGCCAGTCCTGTGTGGGCTATGAGTGTATCCGTCAGATGGCCAAAAACAGTCGGCCCACTCAAACTTGGGGATTTGGGGAGAGTAACAAAAACCACATAGATGGGGTGGCTTACACAGCCTACATTTATGAGTCACAGTTCTGGAGGCTGGGCAGTCCCATAACCTGGGTGTCGGCAGATTCAGTGCCCTCTTCCTGCTTTGCGGATGGCTGCCTTCCCCTTGTGTCCTTACGTGGCAGAGGGAGATCAACCCCTTGCCTCCTCCAATAAAGGCACGAATCCCATTCACCAAATCTCCACCCCCATGACCTCATCACCCTCCAAAGGCCCTACCACCTAACACCCATCACATTGGGGATTGGGGCTTCCACATATGAACTTGGGGGGAACGAAGTTCAATAAAAGGACTGTTGACAAGGCTTCAGCTTCCATTCAGAGAACCCCACAGGGACAGTGCAGTGCCCTGGGGATGCCACAGCAGGAAGCCGATACCCCCCTTTAGGTCTCAAGGGGCAAAGGGCAGGGAGCACTCAACAACATGGGTAGTCTACATGTGCAGAATGGGGGGCAGCCCAGTCGAAGCTGCTGCTTAGGGTTCAAGGCGTGCGGGCCAACCGCCAGTAACAGTGAAGGGACCGCCCCTCTCTCCTGTCCTCCAGGCTCCTCCTGGTGTCTCCCATTGACCAAACCATACTGGAAGCCAGAGATCAGGAAGGGCCACTGATGCATTTCCTCCAGGGCAGCCTCCTGATGCTTTGAGAAAGGCTGCAGGATGAACCAAAGGTATCCAGCACAAAGGGGGGCCAAGAAAATAGATTCGCATCCTCTGCCCAGAGGGAGAGGGCTTCTAGCTGCAGACAAAGACCTTGCAAGGTCATGGTGATGGGCACATGTGGTTGCAGTGTCCGGAACTCATTCAATGTATCTGAAATCACTGGGAGGTCATTGTAAGGGGGCCTGGTGGTAACCTAGACAAAGCCAAATCCTCGGGTCTCAAGAAGAGCTAGCACGAGCCCTCCGAGACGGTGAAATTTACGTGGCCCAGTTGTTGGTCAACCGCTGGTCTAGCTGTTTCTGCGGAGGGATTTTGAAGGTATCTAATAAGTGAAGGCCTTAAGAACAAAACTTAAAACTGAGGTTTCTCGAAGGAGGAAGGAATTGTGCCTTAAGACTATACCATAGAAGTCCTGCCTGAGTTTCCAGCCTGCCAACCCACCCCATAGATTTCGGACCCAAGACTACAACATCAACACCTGCCTGCGTTTCCAGCCTACCCCACAAGTTTGAGACTCGCCAGCCCCCACAATCGTGTGAGCCAATTCCTTTAAAGAAACAAAGGAATGAATGAATGAATATCTGCTATTGGTTCTGTTTCTCCGGAGAGCCCTGGTGGACCCTCCCTCCAACAACTTCCCACTGCATGTAAGATGATCCCAGCCTTCTCTCCATGGCCTTCCACGGTCCAGCACGCGCCACCCTGCCTCCTCTGTAACCTCATTTCGTAACCCAGGGACTCCTCAACCTTCATGTGCTCAGGCATCACCCGGAGAACTTGTGAAAACAGTTTCCCGAGCCCCCTCCCCAGAGATTCGGATCCAGTGGGAGGGGGCAGGGCTCATGACTTTGCACCTGGACGAGCTCATACAGGATGCTGTTGCCACTGAGCTAAGAACTGCTGTTGGAGGGACTACACCTAATTGTTCCCTCTCAGGGGCTTGGAGCTTTCAAGGGTGACTTAGCGAAGTCACTGCCGCTGCTCTTGGAGCCATCTGCCAGTGCCAAGTGCCACATCATCTGGCATGGCACCTGAGAGCCGGGGTCTGTCTGCCAGCCTGGAAGCAGCCATGGCGAATGGGATGTGTTCCACTGGCTCCCGTCAGCACCACGACTGGGTTTGTTCTCACAGCTGCAAAGCCCAGTCCTGGGCTGCACAGCTGCCTGAGTTAAGCTGGAGCACGTGAATCAAGTGCACGAATATCAAGTTGGGTTTCCCACTCTCGCCCACAGTAAGCTGGCAATGCCTGGCCAAGCGGGCTCTGTGGTCTGTGAACTGGATCTTGGAGGATAGGATTTCAAGAGGAGGATTAGGGCTCCAGGAAGGGAGGCGTTCTGAGCTTGGGGGAAAAAAAAAAAAACAACACAGAGGTGAGAAGGTGCATGTTACGTCTGGGGAATGATGATGGGTTGGTTTGAATGGGGTAGAGAGTTCTCATGGGGGAGCAGTGGGGTGCAGGCTGGGGAGGACCTTGAGGGACCTGGAAGAAGAGCCCCTGAAGGTCTGATGCAGGGGAGGGACATGCTCAAGGTGGACAGAGGGAACGGACGGGGCAAGGTGAGCACAGGATAAGTAGGGACTTCCGCATCATGTCGTTGAGGACGGAGAGTTCCGGATGCCGCAGGACTGTTGTCTATTCTGGGATGGGCATTTGGGAGAAAGGGAAGAAATAAATATGGAGCAACATGATCTCATCATGATTCTGAATCTCAGTGCCTGCAGAACGGAAGCCCCGTTGACCAAATCAGTAGAGACTGGGAGAAACACTGATGGATGATGGGCTTATAGCCTGAAAGGATCCTTAGAGGTCGCTATTACAGGCTGAGCCGTGTCTCCCCCGAAACTCATACCTTGAAACTAGCTCCCCGTGCCTCAGAATGTGCTATATTTAGAGATAAGTCCTTAATTAAGACTAATTACATAAAATAAGGTCATTAGGGTCGGCACTGATGCAGTATGACTGGTGTCGTGCCTCTGCATTGCTTAAGCAATGAAGGAGGATTTTGAGAAGAAGAAGAAGAAATGAGGATACAGACAGGCACAGAAGACCAGAGAGAAGGCCAAGAGAGAAGACGGCCGTCCACATGCCAAGGAAGGAGGCGTCGGACGAAACTGGCCCAGCTGACACCCTGATCTCAGACTCCCAGCCTCCAGACTGTGAGACGCTCATCTTGGTCGTTGAAGCCGGTCCTGGAAGAATGATACAGTCCCCCAGTTGAATCTCCTGTTTCACAGATGGGAATACCGAGGGCCAGAGAGCAGAGGGTCTCACTCGAGCGGCACAGCCCAGGCTCCTGAACGGGGCTCTCAGCTCCAGAGGAGTGGACGTGTTTCACCGCACCATGTCGCCTCTTCCATCATGAAATATTGACCGTCTCCCCGTCTACGGTTGAGTTTGTTCAAACAATTTGCTGCCACTAAAGCAAACTAGCCTCTGTTTGTTTTTTTCAATAATGATTTTCTCCCGGAGTTCTCGGATTGTGTCCTCCAACAGCCGTGGAGTCTTGGCTCCTGCCCTCCTGCTTCCTTCGTCGATTCGTCACCCTGGTGGCCCAGCCCAGGAAGACAGGCTTTTTCATTCCAGCCAGATGGCGCAGCGGGGAGCTTCACCTGTGACCCTTGGAGGTGGAGGTGCCACGGTGGAATCTTCCGGCAGAAAAGCCCGTGGAGTCAGGAGCTGTGTCAGCTAGCTCTGTGGGCTGGAGCGCCAATGAGGATGTGACATTGGGGAGGCAGCGCGAGAGAGAGAAAGCGAAGGGAAGATGTCTTCGCCAAGACTCTCTGAGTTTGAAGCAAAAGGATCTGCCCCTGGGTGCTCACGCAATGGAGGAGGCTTTGTTGGAAAGAACCGGGTTTCTCAGAATCCGAAGAGGAAGTAGGCCTCCAGGCCGCGGGAGGGGTGGGAGCCGAGGAGAAACCAAGCCACCCCACCCGCGGTCTCTGACTCCGGGTCGTTTGTCCTTGTCCTGGCACATCAGTTCCAATGTCTTTTCACGTAACCTAACACTGACTCACCCCGCCCACACAGTAAGAAACACGCCCTTGCCCACATGACAGGAAGTCCTGAATTAGGGTGGCCCCAGTGGGTTCACTTAGAGGCTCTGTGGTATGTTGAGGCCTCTGGCTTTTACCGTCTTTCCCCTCTGCCAGCCTCGGTAGCTGGCTGTGTCATTAGTGTGCTCCCTTCCCAGACAAGATGGCAGCCCCACGGGCACAGGGCCGCGCGAATCTGAGGAGGGCCCTGCTCCTCCCCAGGTGTCTCTTTTCTGTCTGCTTCCCAGGACCTGCCCAGTCCTCCCCCAGGCCTCGCTGGCTGTAACTGGGCCACATGCTCGTCTCCGACTCAGTAACTGGACAAATGGGATGACCCCATGGTCCTGAGAGAGCAGGCCTCCCAAACAAAATGGGGGTTTTTTAAATTTTTTTTTTCAACGTTTATTTATTTTTGGGACAGAGAGAGACAGAGCATGAACGAGGGAGGGGCAAAGAGAGAGGGAGACACAGAATCGGAAACGGGCTCCAGGCTCCGAGCCATCAGCCCAGAGCCCGACGCGGGGCTCGAACTCACGGACCGCGAGATCGTGACCTGGCTGAAGTCGGACGCTTAACCGACTGCGCCACCCAGGCGCCCCCAAAATGGGGGTTTTGCTGGTGCATAGGAACGGGTGCAGGAGAGCACTGGCTGGGGAGGCAGCTCTGCCTCTCCTGCACATGGCACCACACCTCTCGCGTCCCCATCTCCTCCGATGCCCGCGGCCAGGCTCCGAACCCCAATTCCTAACTCCTGGGAGAGAGAATCCGTTGCCACCGGCTTCAGTCAGGTGATAACCCCCGGCCAGTCAACCCAGGGCTTCATGGTGAAGTCATGCCAAACAGGGCTGTAGGGTCACCTCCGGGAGGGGAGGGTGCCATTTTCAGAGGAAGGGAGTTCTCAGGGGGTCTGTGAGGACGCCTCAGGGATGGCTCCCGTGAACCCATGGAGAATGTGGAGCTTTAAGAAGGTTGACGCAAATGCCGTATCCACGCCCAGAGGAAGTATTTGGAATTGGAATTTAGAATGGGGGGCGGGGCGGGGGGGGTGGGGGAAGCTGCTCTGGTTGACACGAGCCTGGGGAAGCTAAGTGGCACTTAGAAGGTAGTGGCCAAGGATGCCAAATGTCCTGAAGTGCAGGACACAACGAATTATCTCACCACTATGCCAACTGTGGCACACGAAGAAACGAAAAGAGGCAGAGGAATTGTTCATAAAGTTTGCGGGCAGGTAACACAGTACATGGAAGCCAGGATCAGGAAGGTTGTGTGGGTTGGGGGCTGGAGGAGAAGAAGAATTCTGGGTGCTCCAGTGGGCAAAACAAGGCAGCGGACGGGTCGATGGAGAAGCAGTGTGGTTCAGGCAGGGGTGCGGTAGAAGGGTTGACGACCTCCTGTCAGTGGCCCTAGGTGGATGGAAGGAGGCTGGAGGGAGGGCAGGAAGAACGGGGCGGGGGGGAGGGCAAGGGACAGGGAGGCTTGGTCACTGCTTACATGAACTTCCTCTGCAGACACTGTCGGTAAAAATACATGGACCACGGGGCGCCTGGGTGGCGCAGTCGGTTAAGCGTCCGGCTTCAGCCAGGTCACGATCTCGCGGTCCGTGAGTTCGAGCCCCGCGTCGGGCTCCGGGCTGACGGCTCAGAGCCTGGAGCCTGTTTCCGATTCTGTGTCTCCCTCTCTCTCTGCCCCTCCCCCGTCATGCTCTGTCTCTCTCTGTCCCAAAAATAAATAAACGTTGAAAAAAAAAAAAAATACATGGACCGTTGGGCCTGACGGTCGTCTTTAGGAAAAACGTGCCGTTTGCCCTGCTTTAGCCTGCAGCTGAAGGGACGGAGACCCCAGGAGGTCCCCCCGGCACTCGCAAGCCAAGGTGGATGGCGGAGCCGTGGCGAGTCGTGTGAGCGGCTCGGGCTGGCGGGGAGGAAATTACCCCGAGGCCGCTGGAAGAAGGGGCCTAAGACATGCCCTCCAAACGGTACCAGAGTGCCCATGGCCACTGCCCTCGTCACCTCATCCGGCCTGTGGGCTGTCTCCTCTCATGCTGGAGGCAGTCTCTACAGCGTTGGGCATTTGTCCTCGCAGACTTTTTACATCTGGTTCCGCGTGTCGGTTGCGTGACTCTCGGTGGTAGTGAATTCCTTGCTTGGCTCTACGTGAGGGTGTCTTTTTTTTTTTTTTTTTTCCCTCCAAGTTTCTTCATCAAGGTCCACCTTGGGTGGCTGTTGAGATGCGGACTTCGGGGCAAGGGCTTTGCGGGGAGGCTCTGGCCATCCAGCGGTGGGCACACTGCCGCTTTAGCTTCGTCCCCATCTCTGCCGGGAAGCCCGGATTCCGTGCCCCTGGGAGGCGTGTGGGGAGCACACTCTTGCCCGCCGCCTGGGAGTGCCCGCAGCCCTCCCTGAGCCCTCACCACCACCCAGGCCCAGGCCCAAACAGGGAGGGTTCCAGTCTTCGGCAGAATCAAGCAACTCCAGGGGCGCCTGGGTGGCTCAGTCGGTTAAGGGTCCAACTTCAGCTCAGGTCATGATCTCACACTCAGTGAGTTCGAGCCCCGCGTCAGGCTCTGTGCTGACAGCTCAGAGCCGGGAGCCCGCTTCGGATTCTGGGTCTCCCTCTCTCTCTGCCCCTCCCCTGCTCACGCTCCGTCGGTCAGTGTCTCAAAAATAAATAAAAACGTTAAAAAAAATAAAAAACAAAATCAAGCAGGAACCGCCTTTGCGTCAGGGGATCTCGAAGGGCTGGGTTGCGAATATCAGGCTCTGAGGCTCTGGGCCAGAGAGCACAGTCCGGCTCGTGGGATGCACCCAGGATGCTCTGGACCCTCCAGGGTATAGCTCTGGCACTCCTCTCTTGAGCCAGCTTCTGCCGTCTCCACCTGGAAGGTCCCCTCAGCTCTCCTAGAAAATGCCATTGTTGCTCCTTTCTTGTGCCTCCCCGCCCCGTGCTGTTTCAGTCGCCTTGTGCCGTCCCTAGACCGTATTTAAACAAGCGTGTATGAGACGTACGTCGAGCTGCCGTGTGTAACAGAACAGCCTCTGTGTCCAGGTGTAAGTGCTTCGCCTTGAAACTCGTGTCATCCTCACAAAACCTCAATGAGCCATCCGCTTTTGTCATCACCCCGTCTTCCAGAGGAGCAAACGGAGGCAGAGAGAGACTTGCCCGAGGGCACACCGCCAGGACGGCACGGAACTGGGACTGGAACACAGGTCCTCCATCTATAAGGCATGTATGCTTAGTCCCCAAGCTTTTTTGTGCCCTTATCGCTTGATCAGGTCCTGCTCGTCTATCCTGTGGACCTTATCCTGGGCATCCTTGACCCTCCAGGACTGGCCTTCCTGTCCTGCCTCTCCACTCCCAGCCTCTGTGACCACAGACCGCACCTGTCACTTGTCACTGTGGGTTTAGTTCTCTGTCTCTCCGGCCCACGCCCTCTAGGGGGACACATGGGCGTCTCTAGCTCTTAGCTTCGAATTAGTGGACAGCTGAATGGACAGTCATGACATCTGAGAGGTTCAAAAGCTCACCGGAGGCCACACGGCAAGGACGGGGCTGAGCCTGGGCTGTTTCAAGTCCTCAAAAAAGCAGGTCCCTGCTTCCCCCCGGTCCCCCTGCCTTTCGGGAGCCACGTGGAAGAGTTCTGCGGCAGCCTCCCGTGATTGTGCCTCTCAGATTCCCAGATTGCAAAAGAAGGTACGAACGGAGAGAAGAGGAAATTTCCCAGCATCTGACGATAGGCGCGTTCCAATTATCCGTTGATGCTCCTAACGGGCAGGATCTTTGCCTCATTGTCAGGCGCTCCGAGGCTGGCCATATGGGTTTATTTTCGTGGATGTTGTATCGTGAAAAAAGAGTTTCTGTTAAACACAGGGTGAGTCATCGCCTGCTTCTGAAATTGCCCCCAGCCTGCACTGCCTTCACCAACACTCTCTGACAGCTGGGTTGCAATTTCCAGAAACCTCTACAGAGCTCCCTTGCTGCTCCTTGGGGATGAGATACCCCGTTCTCCAGGAGTGTCTCCCCCTGCTTCGCGCGTCCCCAGCCTTGGCCCCCGCCTTGGCCCCTCCCCTCCCCCGTGGGTGGTTTTGTCGGATCTTTCTCGTCCGTTTCTCCAGCAAGACTGTCAATTCCCCTGGGGCGGCGACTGGGTCTTTTTCATCTCAGTCTCTGCAGAACCTGGCACACCCACCTCACTGCCAACACGCACCTGTTGAAGGACGAACCCCAGTTTTGTTTGCTTTTACCGTCAGCGTGCCAGGCTGGGAAGCTGGGTTAAAAATAGCGCGGGTGCCCCTCGCTCTGATCACACGCATATAATCCCACGGAGGGACAAAGTGGCACAGGGAAGAGAATAAAGCCTTGGGGCCAGACCAAGTGGGGTTCAAACCCGGACTCAGCTGCCAAGCACGCCACCCACACCCCGAGCCTCGCTGTCTTTTTGTGTACTGTGGGACTCAGTCCCAGCCTACTGCAAACGCCGTAAGGCTAAATACAGTAATGTGTGCAAATCTTTATACACCTAGGCCTTTCTCCTCACCCGGGAAAGGGTGGGATCCGTGAGCCAGGTCCGAGGCACCTGTTGTCAAATGTAACCTTCCCTGAGGCAGCCTCAGGGGTCCGACCGCGGTGGTGGTCCGCCTGAGAACGCTCGAGAGGGAGCTCTAAGCACTCTGGGTGTGGGGACTTGGCCTCGCCCTCATGCGGGGCCTGTGGCAGATGGTAAAAATGCTCAGGCAGTGGCTGTTGGATTCAAGAGGAAGTTGGACGATGGAGGGGATTCCAGAGGGGAAGCTTTTAGAGACGAACCCCAAAGGCTGGTGAAGAGCCCACCCGGCAGGGTCCTTCTGCCTGCGAGCTTCCGTTTTCTGGAGCACACGCCCATCTGACCATGGGAGTGAAAAATAGGAACGTTTATGGGGCTTATGAGCCCCCAGCCCTTTGAAGGATGGCCTTCCTAAGATAGAACGGGAGGCCCCATCTCGATAGGTTTCACCTATCATTATGGGAAGCCCCAGAAATAGGCTGGGGTTCCTTTTATCCCTCCTCTGTTTGCATAAAAGTTGGCTGTACCCACTTCTTGTCTGAAGGTTGGTATTATTAAGCAAATGCGGCAGTGCGTAAGCCAGAGGTGGAAAATGCCAGCACACGTGCCACACCTCAGCCCTCCCCTGCCCAACGCAGGCACCCGCAACCAATCGCTGAACACTCTGTGTCATCCCCAGAGTGGGCTACCTCGTCACCATTCAGGGAGCTTTCAGGCCAGAATTGTGATAATTGAGTTTTCTGTGAGCAAACAGTTGCTCTTTAGAAGGAGGAAAAAAACATACATGGTTACAGTTAAAACATGTACCGCTGTGCTTTGTAAATATTCAGGACCCTGGGGATTGCATCTCAATAGTCTTATTATCAGCCTGTTTTATTTGAGTATAAACAATAAATACATTGCAAATTATTAATGGGAAACCGTGTTTAGGAATTACAGTGATTACAGATCAATTGGATGGAATAATTACTACAATCACTGGGTAATTAGATCCTTCCTGGCCTGAGACGGGGGTACAGGAGCTCTGGGAGTGATTCCTCTGTGAAGCAGACTCTCAGAACCAGAACGAATGAGTCCTGAACTCTGGGGCAGCCAACCTGACAATTATAAGCTACCCCCAAAGATGACGATGCCACATCCCTTTCAAATGCTTTCAGCTGAAGGTTACTGAAACCCGACGAAAAGCAGCTTAAACTATGGGGCCTGGTTTTGTTTTCCACCAAATAAGGAATCCAGTGGTCGGTAGAACTGGCCTGGTGCATCATCTCAACAGCAGAATCAAGAGCCCAGCCTCTTTCCATCTTTCTGAGTCACCATCCAGAGGTTGGTGGTTTGTTACTTCATGGTCGCAAAATGGCTGCTGATGCTCCAGGCACCACATTTGCATTTAAGGCAGAAAGAGGGCAGGAGAGATAGTGACAGCAACATTTGCCCCCCCCCTTTTTAAATGTTTATTTATGTTTGAGAAAGAGAGATCAAGCATGAGTTAGAGAGAGGCAGAGAGAGTGGGACAGAGGATCCAAAATGGACTCTGTGCTGACAGCAGAGAGCCCGATGCGGGGCTTGAACTCATGAATCGTGAGGTGGTGACCTGAGCTGAAGTTGGGTACCTAACTGACTGAGCCACCCAGGCACCCCTGTTCTTTTTTATCAGGAGAGCCCTGAGGAGACTTCTACTTATGTCTCATTGGCCAGGGTAGAATCACGTGGCCACATTTGCCGCAAGAGAAGCTGGGAAAGTGGGGAACAGGATATATCGGTTGGCTTAGGCCAGTCACGGTCCCTCTTCTAGGCTGAGGCTGTCACTCTGAACAAGCAGGGTTTCTGTTAGCAAGAAAGAAGAGGAGAGCTGGGAAACTGGATAGACAACTAATGGTGTTTTGACTGTCCCAAGTCCCTTGAACCATGAAGGGCATCCATAGTGGAGCTACAGATGAGTTTGTTGCTTTTTGTTCATTCATTCACTCATTCATTCATTCATTCATTCAACACATATTGAATCAGTGCCTAGTGGATGCTAGAAATTGTGCTAGGAAATGAGAGGAAGTACAGAATTATTTAGGCATAGAGTAACAGGGATGGAGGGCATCGCTAAGAACTTTCTGGGGAAAGTGACTTCTAAGCCAAGAATAAGAGATAAGCACTTGCCACCTTGTTCCGTGTGTGTGTGTGTGTGTGTGTTGGGGTGGGAAGGTGGATGTGTGAGGAGCAGGTGGGAGGAAGGGAGTGTTGCAGGCAGAGAGAAAGGCACGAGTGATGGTCGCAGTGGAGGAAGAGGTGAGACCCGTTTGCAGAGATGGGACGAGGCCAGTGTAGCCAGAATGCTGAAAACGAGCCTGGAAAGACAGGAAGACAGCAGATACCGGAGAGCCTTATGAACCAACCTAAGTCTTGGGCTTTGCTTTAAAGGCCACATCTGCCCCAGCCCCTGGTTAGTCAGAGGCAGATAACAGTGACATTGGCCAGCATGTGAGCCTTCTTTCTGGCTGCATTAGTCAAGACTGTTTGGGTTAGGTGGGAGGAAATGTTTAATTAAAAAAGATTAGAGAGGGTTGTTATTGGTGCATGCTATTCAAAAACCCAATAGTTGGCTTCAGGCACAGCTGGATCCAGAGGTTCAAATGACGTCATCATGAGGCTGCCTCTCTCTAGACTCTTTTCTCCATCATGTTACCTTCATTCTCAGACAGGATCTCCCTGACTCATAGCAAGAGGCCATCGGGAGTTCTGGACTTACGTTCTGTGAACATTAGCTCCAAAGAGCAGTCGTTCAAGGAGAGGGCCCAGGAAGAGCTCATTGTAGGTGACATGGCCAACCCTGAGCTGACCTTTGAGGCCGAGGGATGCTGTGCTTTAATTCGCAGGCCTGAGTCAGGTGCCCACCCCAGGGGCCTGCAAAGTGAGCGGAGAGAAAGAAGATTGAGGTGCTGTTATGCTCTCTAGATAAACTGCCAGGTAGTGCCCCCCCAGCCCCCCATGCCTCATTCTTCACCTGTCACTGTCTGGACTCCTCCTGTGTTAATGCAGCTCCTCCCTCCTGAACCCCTTCCTGCTCCCCTTCCCTCACCCTCCTCCCTCTGCACCTGGCAGACCCCAGCCAACATCATTGGTTACTTCTGTGCTTAATAAAAACGCTAAAGTCTCCTTGCGTTGCATAAAGCGGGAACACAGGCCCTGTGCGTTGCTTTCTGTTCAGCTTCTCAGCAGCCTAGTCAGTGTGCCGCCATGAAGGCATTGATTTATTCTGTCCAACATATCACGGCTTGTTAGCGCTCTCAGTATGACAAGAAGTATTGAGCCTTACGTCCAAGGTTTTACAAAAATATGGATAGATCGCCATCTGGACTCTGAATTAACAGAGTGTTTTGCCCACTGAATAGGAAACTGAGACAGGGAAGTGACAAGACCTTTGCCGAGACACAGACTACCTTTCCCTGTCCTTCAAGACTTCCTCTCGTTTTACTTCCCCTGGGAGACCCCCTCTGAAATCCCCACTGTGCTATTCAAGACTCTGCGTTATAAGTGACGGAAAACCAACTCAAATAAGCACAAGCAAAAGCAAAGTAATTTATTAGTTCTTGACTGTGAAAATCCAAGAGTGATTGGCTTCAGGTATGGCTGGATCCTGCTTCTCAAAAGATGTCATCAGGACTTAATATTCCCTCTCTGTCTTAGTCTCTGTCTCTGTCTCTCTCTCCATCTCTGGGATCCGCTCTCCTGTACATATGGACTTCGTTCTTAAGCAGAATCTCTCCCATGATACCCCTGGAATGCCCAAGGCACGTTCTTATAGCTTAGCGGCTTCAACAGCGAGAGGGTGCCTTTTCCCCAAAATTTTCAGTCCATGTCCTATGGCCGATGGTCACTATCTTTGATTGACTCAGCTTTGGTCATCAATCTAGGGTCTAGACCAGACCCACCATCTGTTTTTGTGTGGCCCACAAACTAAGAGTGCTTTTTACACCTTTAAGTGTTTGGGGGGGGAAAGTCAAAAGAACAGTGTATCATGGCATGTGAAAATTATATGAAACTGAAATTTCGGTGTCCATAAAGGCTTACTGGGACACGGCCATGCTTATTTGTTTATGTGTCATCTAAAGCTGCTGTTGTGGGGCGCCTGGGTGGCGCAGTCGGTTAAGCGTCCGACTTCAGCCAGGTCACGATCTCGCTTTCCATGGGTTCGAGCCCCGCGTCGGGCTCTGGGCTGATGGCTCGGAGCCTGGAGCCTGTTTCCGATTCTGTGTCTCCCTCTCTCTCTGCCCCTCCCCCGTTCATGCTCTGTCTCTCTCTGTCCCAAAAATAAATAAACGTTGAAAAAAAAAATTAAAAAATAAATAAATAAATAAATAAATAAATAAATAAAATAAAGCTGCTGTTGAGCTACAGTGGGGTGACCTCCATGGCTCACAAGGCCAAACATTTACTATCTGGCCCTTTACAGAAAGCGTTTGCTAACCCCTGGTCTAGACACTCAGGGAAGCCAGTGGGATGTCTGAATCAAGTGCCCGCCCTTGGATTTCAGGGATGGAGTCAGCCCAACCAACCAGACCATAGGATGAGAGTGGCAGAAGGTTCCAGAAGAAGGGGGCATGAGTGCTGAGTAGGCAGAAGAGCAGGTGTCCACTCTGCCCACTGTCTTAGACTGGGATATCCCAGAATCAGACAAGTTCGTAAGCACTTTCTCTTTACGGGGATGAGGGAGTCTCAGGGAGCACTGGTGGGAGTGGAGGGGAGTGAGACAAGGAAAGGGACAGGAGAGCAAGAGGCCAACACAGGGAACTTTGGTGAGTAGATACCACTATGGGAAACTGGGGTCCATCCTGCTTAGGGATTTCTGGGAGACAGGGTGGGGCACACACCTCAGGTAGCCCAGTTGGAGAGTAAGGGAGCTGGTATATTCATTCTTCAACCCCTCCCGGCCCCTGGCCATCATATATATGGGCTCCACTTTTCATGTCTGCCTATGAGGCAGTTCTCTCTTCCTCACCCCATTCAGTGGGTGGTTAATAAAGTCTTCTTGATGCATGGACACCTGGGATGAAAGTGAGCAATAACCAAGAGGTTGGGGCAATGTCCCCAGAGCCCCTGCTAAGAGACCCCTGGAGCAAGCATGTTACTGCTTCGTGGCTCTGGTGAGTTATGCATTTAACAAACAGTGGGTGATGGCCCCATTCAGGTCATAGCCTGGAGTTTGGGTTTACCAGCAGCCCGGTGTCTAGGAAGAGAATGCTGTCAGCCATGACTCCCTTACTTCCGCTCAAAACAATCTGTCCTGTCCTTCCAGGTAGCATCTATGACCTCCTCTTTCCCTGCCCTTTGTCCATGACATATACTATTTAGAGGAATGTGATAATATACATGAAAATGTCCTGAAAACCATGCAAATGTGATAGAAGTCATCACCTGTGGGTCCTTCCCCCTCCCAAGTCAACTGATCTAAGCACATAGTGTTGTCCTGAGTGTTGTCTTTATCATTTCTTTGCTTATTTTTTTTTTGTCTCATCTCATGTTTATAGATCTCGAAATAATTATGTAATTATAAACACTGGTGCTTTGAATCCACGGCTTCTGGAAGGTCTCTTGGGTTTATAGCTAGGACTGACATTTCTGGGTTTCGGGGTATGCAGTGAACTGGAAAGTCCACATCTCAGCTTGAGAGAAAGAACCACACCATCCCGGTTAGTTACCCAGAACACCCATAACTCACCTCTTGTGTTTGACTTTACAAGATTACGCTCAGTTATGTTCCAGAGTGGTCCTTCCCAGGCTCCCCTCTTGATCCCCTTCCTCGATTGTACGCAGGCTTAGGGTCCTGACTCTTCAACCTGCTCAGGGTCTGCACTTTACCCACCTAAATTCAAGGAGAGGAGAGATGGACAGCTGCCCACACTGCCCTTGATCAACTCCTACCAGGAGCAAGGTGGCAATTCGGGCTTCAGGTCAACCCAGGGGAGAAACTCTCCAGCTGCAGGTGTGTTTTCCAAACCCACCCTCTTCCGCCACCTTAGGGCGCTAATGCTGAGCATTTCCTCCATGTTCTTCTTCAAATGCACGGAAGAAGAATTTTGTGAAAAGAAATCCTTGAAGGTAGTGGTGAGCTCCACGGTCATTGAATTGGTCTGCCTTGGTTCACATCTTAGCCCTACCCCTCTGCTGGCTGAGAGACTTTGGACAAGTCCTCCCCACCCCCACGTTCCCTGGCCTCACTGCCTGCATTCTGGGGATAAGGAGGCACAGTGAGTCATCCTGAAGGTTAAATGAGACTAGTAGATGCTTCGAACAGTGTCTGGCATAGAGTAAGCGTTCAATAAATGCTAGGTATTGTTTGAAAGGTTAAATAATAGCCAAAAGGCACTCAAAAAACTCTAGAGTAAAACATGTTCTTAATAAATGTCAGCTTGAAATGATTGTTATTACCAGAAAAACTCCTATTCATCCTTCAAAACCCAACTTTCACGGAGCTTTCACGAAGATGTCCTTCCCTGCCTCTCTCTCCTGACAGCATTTGGTGCAGAGCTCATAATCCCATCTATCGGGTTGTGTTTTTATTTCCCTGTCGGTGATCTTTGTTGCTGTTATTACTGTCTCTTTCCCCAACTAGAATTATGGTATCCTTCAGAGAGGGACTCTATGCCTTTTACTCATCCCTGTGTCCTTGGTGGCCAGCAGAGAGTAGGTGCTCAATGTGTGAAAAGGAAGGGGTAAAACAAAGGGAAGAGAACAGCTGGATCTCAGAGGCATGTTATCGGCTGCTTCTCTCTTACATGGTTGCAGAACAGACAGGAGAGGGGAGCCAGCCTGCCCACGCTCATTCATTTCCTCGGGGCTATAGTAATTCTGAGGGAGGAGGAGCCAAATTGTCTTTGTCCTGCCTCCTGCCCTGGCCAGTACCTTGTCAGTTCCTCCAGGAGCTCTAGCCAGATGCCAAACCGGGTTTCCAAACACGCCCCCCAGCCCATTAGTTTTTCTGACCCTCCTTACCACCTGGCATCCCAGAAAACTGATTTTCCCTCACACTGTGTGGTTCTCATTGGCTGCTTCCAACTAAGAATCCCTTTTGGTTCTTAATTGAGTCTGCAAGAGGGCTTGCACAGTGATTGCTGATTTGAGTACCCTCCTCTGTAGAGGTCAATTATTTCCTTTATTTAAATAATAGCCATTGAAATGATTAGATGGCTGGGCGCTGGAAAGTCTGGGATGGGGGATCGAATCATACACAGAATTGCTAGCAAATCGTCTCATTTTTGGCCTTTTCTTCCTAATCACAAGCTGCTCTTGCCTTTTTTGAACATTTGCACCCTGTTGTCCACCTTTCCAGGACCCACATCTGTGGGAATACAGGTGCAAGGAGGAGAGACATTTAACAAGCACATTACATTTCTCTCAAACTTGAACTTGAGGTTGGAGTCTTTCCCGATGCTGAGAAGAGATAATGCTGCAAACCGCCTGCTAAAATTACTCTCACCATTCATGGTGGGTGACAGAAGGGCTCAGGATGTGATTTCCTGAAATGTATTTTTTAAATTTTTTTAATGTTTACTTATTTTTCATAGAGAGAGAGAGAGACAGACAGAGCATGAGTGGAGGAGGGGCAGAGAGAGGGAGACACAGAATCCAAAATGGGCTCCAGGCTCTGAGCTATCAGCACAGAGCCTGATGCGGGGCTTGAACTCACAAACCATGAGATCATGACCTGAGCTGAAGTCGGATGCTTAACCAACTGAGCCACCCAGGTGCCCCGGTTTTCTGAAATGTATTAAATAGGGGTTGCCATTTGACCATAGGCTGCCCTCAAGCTGGAAATTCCAACCCTCAACCAGGCAAAAAGAGCCACACCTGCCTGGTCATTTAGCCTGGAGCTTCCTTTTGGTACCTTGTCTCTTGTCCACCATGTGCCTCAATAGTCTTTGGTGGGGACACATCCTCCAAATCCCTACATGTGGGGTCTTATTTATTGTGGGTATTAAAGGGTCATGGACTCATATTTATTAAATGCATTCTTTCTGTGCACCAGACACTATCTAGGAATGTGGAATGGATGTAGCAATAGCAGGATAGCAGATACCAGAGACCATGGTCCCCTTGATATAGTAACAGGTGTGGATAGATGGATGCATGGGTGGGTGGATGGATGGATCAATAGATAGGTAGGTAGATAGATAGATAGATAGATAGATAGACAGGTGGATGGATGGATGGATAGGTAGGTAGGTAGGTAGGTAGACAGATAGATAGATAGACAGATAGATAGACACACATATAAGGTAGGTAGGTGGGAGGTAATTTAATTCAGTGATAAGGGCTGTGAGAAAATTAATAAGGGTGATGTGAAGAGAGTAATGGGGGATGGGCACAAGAGTGATCAGGACTCTCAGAAACAGACATTTGAGACAAGATCTGAATGTTGAGAAAGAACGTGCAAAGAGCCAGGAAAGAACATCATAAATGTCTAGAACAAGTGTGAGGACTGAAGGTGCAATAAACTTGGCAGCTGTGTGACACTGTGCGGACTTTTATGGGTAATTCACTTAGAAATGGGGTCCCAAATGGGTTGTATTCCAATGCACAAAGCTGAAAATATGAGAAGGACATACCTTGTCCAAGGCATTTAAGCGAAGGACCCTGAGGGTGGGTGGGCCTTCTCAAATCTCTGCAGCATCGAAGGATCAAGGGCCCTGCTCAGGCAGCAGGGAGCTGGCGCTGGGGCTGGATGTGCTCACCCCCTCCCAACTCTGCATTCAGTGACATCACCTCAGAAGTCAGCAAATGCTACAGGTCATTAACGTTCATTCATTTTTGAGAGACAGAGAGAGACAGAGCACTAGCAGGAGGTTGAGGGGGAGTGCAGAGAGAGAGGGAGACACAGAATCCAAAGCAGGCTCCAGGCTCTGAGCTGTCAGCACAGAGCCTAACGTGGGGTTCAAATCCACAAACTGTGAGATCATGACCTGAGGCAAAGTCGGATGCTTAACCAACTGAGCCACCCAGGCGCACTGAATCAGGTATTTTTTAAGGCAGTTTTTAAATGTTTACCAGCACACCACTGACTTATGGACAGGGCCTCCCTGGGAATGAATGTGCATTGGGTAGTGAAGCAGACCATCCAGTTACCTCTCTCACCTCTTGTCCTCTGTTCTCCCCTTCCAAACTATTTCAGCCATGCTATCCTTGGCCATGCCAGCTGTGCTCCTGCCTCTAGGCTTTTGTACTTTCTGTCCCTCTTTCCCCGGACATCTACATGGCTGGCTTTCTAATGGCCTTCAGGCTTTGCAGACATGTCTCCCCTGCACTTCCTGTCCCCCCCACTCTTTCTCTGTAGCATTTAACACCATCTCACTCAGGGTGTCTCCTACTGATTTATCTTTTTCATTCTCTGCCTCACCCCCCACTCCCTGCTAGAATGCAAGTGCCAAGAGGAAGGGGGATTTTCGTCCCTGTGGTTCACTATTTTATACCCAGCACTTTAAGCCATGCCTGGCACATAGTAGATGTTAATTCATCTTTCACTGAACACATGAATGAATGGCCTGGTCTGTGTTTTCTCTTTTCCCTCTAGTGGATCCATCTGTTTAGTGTTGCCCCTTGTTTTCAAAATGAGGATAGACACTCAGGGTCCAGAAGACCTCAGTGAGGCACCACAATGAGAGGAGAGAGGGGCTTGACTTACACCAGCAAGAAGGCCCTAGACAGGACCACTCTGTTCTGTTGTGCAAGGTAGCAACCCTGGGAGTTCCTCATTGTCCTGCTTCATTTAGTGAACTATTCCCCCCAGAATTTTAATATCTAAAAGCCATTATTGTGCTGAATGCAATTGACATCTGTTTACATTATGCCTCCATTACCCGTTTCTGTGCGAAATCTGTTTGCCTTGATGCTGTGCTATGATTTTAGAGCATGTTACTTGGAAGGATCAGAGGAGCAGTACAATTCACAATGGGATTCTTTTTCTTTTGCACTTTTCGCTTTTTTTAATTTTTACTTTTATTAAAGTAATACATGCACATAATTAAAAAATCAAAGAGTATTAAAAGGCTTATAATGAAAAGTACCAATCCCATGCCCACCCTTCTCTCCCCTGATTCCAGCTCCCCAGAGCCAACTACTTCCCACACTTCTAGCTGTCTCTTTTGCTCATCTCCACATTTTGAAATCGTTTGTATATAGCTATTTCTTGGGTTATCCATTTTAGTCATCGTCTATTGATGTCCTCTCATGGTGGGTGACTATTTAGCTCTCTTAGGCCCCCTTCACCCACCTGTCCCTCCCCAGTCCTCTTAATATAGTTGGACCACACTTAGTTTCTGTCAGTGGTCTGTACTGACATTTATTAGAATAACACTCACTGTAGAATCAGGAAGCATCTGAGATTCTCCCAGAATGGCTGTGCTGTTCAAATCTGCACCTACTATGTGCATAGGTGTGTATACTAAGAAAGACTCAGGGCTCTGTGTCTGGCTGAGGGTGAGGGATCCAAGAAGGAAACAAGAAGTTGAGGAAAAGAATCATAAAGGACCCATGACAGTGGACAGCAGGAGGAGGCCACATTTAAGCCAAGCCATGAAGGATGGAAGGAGGGAGTCAGTGGGGGGAGGCAGTGGACAAAAGGGTTGCTTTGCAAGCACAGGGAGGAGCATGAGGTCCTCATTTCAGAGTTTTGCATCTCTTGGTGGCTGCCATCAGACATGAAATCAGGCTCAATGGAGGGGCTGGCCTTTCAGCAGGGCCCTGAAGACGAGCGAGGCATTGGCAGACAGCCCTGGGGTGGAGATCGTTCCCGACACAGGAACCTACATTGGCCAAGACCCAAAGGTGGGGTTGATTTCAGCAAGCCTCCCTCCCTGTCACTGGATTTAAATGTCTTCATTTTATAACCTAAAGACTTTTTTCTAAAGAAATACCCCCCCCCCACCATCCACTGCCCTGACTTATCCTCTTCTAGTCCTCACTTCTGCACAGACACTTTTATATCGGTGTTGCTTTTGGTGGTCTTGAGTTTGCAGAATCCACCCGTGGGCCTCCAGATGTTGGGGAGACTCCATGTGGATCTCAACCTTACTGCACCCTCACCACTGCAGCCACTCAGCAACTGGGCAAAGATACACTGGAGCTCACACTGCCAATGCCTTGAACTGTCTCCTCCTGCAGGAGAGGGCATGACTGTAATAGCTTAAAAAATCATTTGGAGTTTTACCCCTCATCCTCAGTCCCCTAGCTGTGCAGACAGAGATCCTCAAGGGGGATCCAGCTTCCCTTTTGAAAGTGTATGCTTTGAGCTCTCATTAGCAACCCTCTGACATCTAGTCTGGATTGAGCCTGTTTTTTACCTGCAGCACCCCTGGCCCAGCCCCAGAGCCTGCGTTGGGAATGTAAAGGAGCCCAGGCTCAGAATGGACAGCCCTGCCCTACCCTGTACCCTCACTTGTGCTTCCCCAGGTTCACCTTTTAGGCAGATTGTTTTTGCCTTTGTGAGCCTCAGTCTTCTCATCCGTAAAACCTATCCTAAAGGTTGCTATGGGGGGGTTAAACAAGGTGCTGCAAGCTACAGTCCTGGAACAGAGCAGGAGCCTGGCAACTGTTACTTACTCCCCTTCCTCACTTTCCCATTATTAACTGTGACTGCCTGATACTCACTTGACACTCCTTCAGCCTCACTTTACAAAATAGCATCCTTCCTGGGCTGTCAGCCTGGTTGGACATGTGCTGGAAGAAGAGTGTCTTGCAGGCATCTCTTTGGGCACGGAGCCAAGATTTAAATGAGATTGTTCTCAATGAAGAAAATGTGTGCAGCCATAGGATATATTTTTGTCTCATCTGACTGGGAATCAACTCAGATGACAGAGTCCCTTTCCAACAGGGAGAAAATTGTGCTTCTTCCTCAATCTCTTTTTGGCCTTCACTGGGATGACAGGGCA
>NW_024412388.1:10748695-10807083 GCF_014898765.1 Herpailurus yagouaroundi
ATGGATGGATGGAGAGATGAGTGGGTGGGTGGGTGGGTGGATGGATGGATGGATGGAGGAATGGATGGATGGATGGATGGAGAGATGAGTGGGTGGGTAGGTGGGTGGATGGATGGATGGATGGATGGATGGAGAGATGAGTGGGCGGGTGGGTGGATGGATGGATGAAGGAATGGATGGATGGATGGATGGATGGAAGGAAGGAGGGAAATAGGGATAGAAGTATGGGGTTTATAACTCCTTCCTTCAGTCTTGAATGTCCTTGATGGGTTGACCCTTAGTTTCTCTATGTTACACCTGTATTCCTTGTGATGTAAATAGGTGCGCTTTAAGAGGTCTGTTAGTCCAAATTCTCTAAGAAGCAAACACCAAGGTGGGATTAAACATGGGAGAATTTTATTAGGAGAATTTCCTTTGTGAGGGAAAATGGAGAGGGAACAAGAGAAACCTGGTGAGCCATCAGACCAGGATGTAAGTTGGACCCCAAATGATGGAGAGAGAAGAAAGGTTGAATGGAAGCATCCTAGACTGCCATGCAACCTAAGGAAGGTTTGGCAAAGCTGTCCAGGCGTCCTCAAGCCAAAGATGGCCATCAGAGGAGTCCTGTGTCTCCCAAGAGTGGGCCTGACTTTGTATCCTTGTCATGCTCCATCACTGGGTGGGAGCAGACCCCAGAGAAGCATGGCCTCTGTGCAAAGGTAGCAGCGGGGACCCTCAGTCATTTATGCTCACTGTGTCTGGAAGTCATAAAGGTGCATTCTCGCAGCCAACAGAGGGGAGGAAAGTTCTACAGACCTATAAATTTTGAGAATTCCACAATTTTCAGGAACTCTGGGTGCATGTCAGCATAGCAGACTTGCCCAAGAAGATCCGCAAAAAAGAAATCTGTTGGATTCAGCATTTCCCAAATTTATTTGATGATGCAGTCTCTTTTCATAGAATGGTTCCAAGGAATAGAGTTTGAGATCCAGGGGTCTAAGTGTAGCTCCAGACTTCCCAGGCCAGGAAAGAGAAGGAAATAGATGCGTGTGTGAGAAAGAGAAATGGTTGCAGACGGACAGAGGCAAGACAGACGCAGAAACACAGATCGAGGGAGAAACAGAATGTCACTGGTTGTTTTTAACAGACCATGAGATACCAAACATTGTTTTCAGTAAAATATGTAGTGCCTATAGATGATGTAAAGCTATATGTGTGTAAAGAGTCTCAGAATCTCAGTGCTACTGGCCAAGGCTGACACAGGACACAAAATCATTTCACCTGACTTAAAAACCATCAGGCCTCCTATGTACACAGAGCACTACAGTTTATAAAGCTCTTGCCCATTTGCCATTTCCTGTGAGTGTCACCCTCAACCCTGCGAGTGAGTCTGACCGAGAGTTGCGGTCCTCATTTTACTGCTAACAATGACATTGACCGCGGTGGTGATAACCGTTGAATTTCCTGAGCGCCCTCTAAGTGTGAGACACTGAACTAAGCAATTCTACCCCTAGGAACTTCCTTCTTCCCACACAGGGAGGGGACTGTGGCTCAGAGAGGTTAAGCGACTGGCTCACCGTCACACAGCCAGCACACGGTGGCCTCTCATCGAAACCGGGGTCTGGCTTCCCAGCCGCGGCCGGTGAGTGAGCCGGGTGACCCCTTCTGGTCTTGCTGCCCCTTTCTTGCCTGACAGATCAGCAGACACATGCAGCCCCCTCTACGTGGGCTTTTTACAACCTGTTCTATATCACAGCGAGAAGTAGGCTCAGGGAATATGAAGTGGATGGTGATTTTTCTCCTCCTTTCTTTTACTGCCTTTGTTTATTGAGGGACAAATCATTGCTGTTTTCGTTTGTGTTTCTAGCACAATAAAAATAAAAGATATGCTGGCAATCTGTTTAAAAGCTTACGCAATTCCAGAATGTAAGCCTTCGGATTTATGCCACGCGCTGATCTCCCAGGCGTCACGGAGCCAGCTGCCCGGCCCGCCAAGGGCTTCTGAAGTTGCTGTCATCAGTCAGTGCCGGGCGGTCACGAGCATGGCGCGGCCGTGGCCGTGGCTCCAGCCGAGAGTTGCGGTCCTCATTTTATTGCTAACAATGACATTGTCCGCGGTGGTGATAACTGTTGAATTTACTGAGCGCCCTCTGAGTGCCAGACTTAGCCAGGGCCCTCTAAGTGCCCCTCAGGGGCTGCATTTACCTGGCTTTGCCCAGAGCCTCAGGGGTCCCCACAGCCGGCTCACTTTGTCAGAGTTGATGTCCGGCCCGAAGCAGGAGAGGGGCCCCGGACGGGCGAAGGGCCGGCGCTCTTGACCCCCACATCCACATTCCGGTCCCAGCCTCGTGTTCCCAGAGAAGCGTGTATGTCTGCACCTGGGAGTGAGAAAGGACTTCCCGCAGCTCATCAGCCTCCGCCGGCCTAGAACAGAGCCTGTTACACAGCAGGTGCTTCGTAAGTGTTTGTTAGGTGTAAAATGGAAAGTCACATACGCGTGACCGACAAGCCAGTCGGAGGAACAAGTCAGGGCTGCCATCGACCCAGGGTGTGTTCCTTCCTCTCTCTTGCCCTCCTTCCTCTGCCTCCCGGCCCTCCTCTCTAGAGGTCTTTTCTCTCTTTCTCTTCCTTTCTCTGACCGTCGTCTCCTACCCTCTAAGACAACGCCCCCAAGCTCAGACCTTCCAGATGACCCAGGGAGAGAAAGCAGCGAGACAAAGAGGCCCTAGTCCTGTCCCTGATTTGCTCTGAGCCTGAGTCCTGCCCCCTCTGAGCTTCGGGCTCCTCGGATGGGAAATGGGGAGCGTGCACCCACCTCAAGGACAGGATGGGCATGAGCTGGCACGTGGGCAGGGACCCTGGAACGTAGAGGGTGTGATGGGGCGAACCAGAGACCCCTCCTTGTCCGGGACAGCGGTAGCTTTCTCTGCAGGCGTGAGCGTGGCGGGCGCGCGGAGCCCTGGTTTCAGAGTTCATCGAGAGGCAGCGGGGGGGGGGGGGGGGGGGGGGGGGGGGAGGGGAGAGCACGAACATCCAGCCTTCGAGTCCGACGCTACAGATGTCGACTGTCAGTGAGAACGACAGTTCCATTAGGCAGCTGCCCGCTCTCCGCGTGAGTGATTAAAACGTCACCATCCATCCTGCGCACTATACATCATCTCGCCGGCCTGGCACTTCATCAAGGACTGTGTGCACGCAGGGTGTTCGCGCATCTTCCGTGGGCCGCGCCGAGGCAGCGGTGGCGGGAGACATCCGGGCTGCGGGTCCCCGGAGCACCTTGGACACAGAAGCTGGTGAGAGCTTCACAGGCAGCGAGAGGTCCGTGTGCCGGGAGAAGGAAAGCGGGGACTAGGACAGGAGAGGTCACTGGGGATCCGAGAGGTCAAGGGCCCTGGGGGTCACCAGTCCCGGCCCTCACTTTACAGCCCAGCAAGCTAGGACTGGGGCAGCCGAACTCCCTGCTCCCCCCATTTTTATCCGCTCACAGTGAAGTTACTCATTTACCCCCAGGGCCCGGTCCCACCCAGCAGCTGTCCTATTTATTGTGTTTTCTGACTTGCAAGGAGTGATGACCAGCGTCCTGGGGTCATTGGCCGCCCTGGAGTTGCAGCCTAGGTCTCCCGTCCCTCCTGAGCATGTATGACCCTGTCTATCATGAATCCTAATCACATCGTCATCGACACAGTAAAACCAGAACAGTAACAATAGTGATAGCAGCTAACATTTACCGGCAATGTGCTAATAAGCTCATTACACACATTAACACAGATGTCCCTGCTGTAATGTCATCCATGTGTTCCTGGAAACCCGACATTCTAGAAAATCCTGCACTGAAAACTGCAGGGCTGATGGGAATAGGGTCGGGGAGGCCTCTCCGGAACCTCGGAACTTTGTGACTAAAGCACGCTCGGAAACAATAAAGGGTCACATAAGAATATCAGCTGAATATGGTTGAATTCATCCCCAGCTTCCCTGGGGGTCATTTCTGCGCATCCTTAAAGGACACGCTTAACACTTGTGCCTTCTCTTTTGAGATGTTGATCCCGGAAGGCACTTGCTTCCGATAGAGCCCGTTTTCATCAAAATTAAAAATCAGAACCACGCTGTCGTTTTAACGATTCATCCTTTGCTTTCATACAGAGATCAGAATCTTCGAGCGTTGCCGTCTCGCACACGGCTCCCCCAAATAGCGTGGCGGAGTGGGGCACAGGCAGATCTTGAAGCCGTGAAATCAGTCACGGCTTGCCATAAAGAAAGGCACATGGGTATATTTTCCACTTTTTTTGTGAAGATCTTCATTTGCCGCTGAGACTTCCTCTGTAACTTTAAGAAAGTTTGCCCCGATGGCTTCAAAACACCGATGTGCCAGGGAAGATCGCCCCTAAACCAACATGATGTCCATAGCATTCTATGGACCCCAGGCCCTTCCTGACCAGCCACTGATGAGGTAGTTGGAGCAGACAGACTGTTATCTCCTTAAATCCTCCCCCCCCAACCCAAGGAGGCAGATGCTACTAAAAATCATCCCCATTTTCAGATGGGAAAACCAAGGCTTAGAGAATTCAAGCCACTTGCCTGGTTACGCACCTGATACGTAGAGCAAGAATCTGAGCCCAAGCAGCCTGCCTCCAAAAAGGGTGACCCCGGCGACCCTCCGCCTCACTGCCAACCCAACCTTGTGTGCGTTTGCATTAGCTACGATAGACTTGAACGCCAGGCTGTGTCTGTTCTTCTTCGCAGACCCCCAGCACCTAGCACGACGCAGGGCACAGACCAGGCATGGGAAAATGTTTGTTTGGAGTGCTGTCACACTGGAGCAGTTTCACCTGGAAGGTTCCACAAAGATGGTGGGGAGAGGGCTGTCGCCTGTGCGGGGAAGATGGCCCCGCCCCGCCCCCAACCACCACGCCGAATCCCTAGGCGGTACGCACCTCCCTGGGTCGCCCAGGTCCCAGGCTCTGGGAGTTATACGTTGGTTTCCTGGCTCAAATCTCAGAAGGAGGCCTGTTTCCCTTGTTTGGGGTTTGGTGCCACGAGCCTGCCTTACGGGCCCTTACAGACGGCATCTCAGCCTTTCTCCACCGTGCGTCCCGGGACCCTGCCCAGTGCCAGGCTCAGAACAGACCTCGTGCACATTCACCAAGCTGGGTAACTGGGTCTCTGTTGACGTGGCCCTTCCACTGTTGGATGAGTCAGTCCTCGATGACCAGAGTCCCCTTCTGGTCCACACCTCATTTCTCGCCTCCCGGGAGGTGTCTCTGCACTTCTGAGGACACCATGATGGAGCTGCCTCCGGGTGCATCCCCGCTCCGTCACCTTCCTGTCACCAGGGGACCGCTGCCCAGGGATAGTGTCCTTAAGGCCAGCGTGCACCAGGCCCGTCGTGCACACCTCGCAACTGGGGACTCTCTTCTTCCATGGCGAGTAGTGGCCCCCCTCATGTCCCTGCTGCCAGCTGCCCTCTGTCCCTGCTCCTGGCACAGCCCTGAAGCAGAATCTCTAACTCCTCTGACCCTGTCCCAGCACTCCCAGGGGCCCCAAGGGGGCTCACTGCTGCCCCTGAGCAGGGAGCTGGCAGAACCGACGAGGGGTGGGCAACAGGGGTGAAAGTGCCGTCTCCGCAGAATCTCATTTGGGTTTCCAGCAGGAGCCTCCAATTCTGTTGGAGCCAGGAGCCAGGCTTTCAGGGTCACCTTGCTGAGGCTGGAATCCTACCTACCTCTTCCCCTTACCACCTGGGCATTGATTTATCCTCTCTGGGCCTCAGTATTCTCAGCTGGGAAATGGGATAGCACTCAGCGAGTTAGAAAGCAGGAAGAGCAACCAACATATATACAAGCTCAAGAAATGTTAGTTCCTCTTGTGGGACAGTACCTTGGGGGGGGGTGTATCTTCCTGTTTCCTGTGGGGCTGTATCTTGGGGGTCGCCCTATCTCTTCTTCCCTTTCTCTGCATCCTTATCACCCCTCTCCCTCCACCCTGGGGCTGTCCACCTGGGCCTACATCTGGAAAATACCAGGTGTCCGTGTTTGAGGGCTTGAATTTCCTGGGGTCTCGGGGACAAAGAGGGACCCAGACAGCTCTGGGAGCTGCAGTAAGGCCAGCCGGGTATAGACACGGCACCTATCCGCACTGCAGCCCAGCTTATCTTGAGTGGGAGTCCAGCTGCCCAAACAACATGCCTGGTGGTCAGAGGGGGTTAGGAGGCCCGTGAAAGGGGCAGGAGTCAGGGCCGGTGTCCTTCCCGGGGGGCGGCAGCTCTCTGATGTTCTCCCATCTGAAGCCCCCTCCCCACCTGCAAGCCCCGCCCCCTCTCCCCCTCTTGGCCCCCACATGAGGTGCCCCTATGCCTAGGCTTGGTCAGCCTTTCCAGCTTCTACCCAGGCCAGGATCGCCAGTACCGGGCACATGTCCAAAGGGCCAGATGGTCTCTCTGGGAGCACTGGCCCAGGGTTCATGCCACTGGCAGGAGATGACAAATGTGGGCACAGAGAAGTGGCTTTGAAACGGGGCCCAGGGGCTCGAGGGTATGGACTGCAAGTTCTGTGATCAGAAACATTACTTCTCCTGCCCCTGTCACAGGATTATAAGAGTCACGTCCTGGTGCGCCGGGCTGCAGACAGCTTTATACGAGTGAGCTTAGCCTCTCGCTACCCCAGGTGTGGTCCACCGACCAGCAAACATCAGCATTGCCAGGAACGTGTTCGAAGTGCAGCAGCCCAGGCCCTTCCCCGAACTGTTGGATCCCAGTCTGCAGTGTGAGCAGATACCCCACGTGATTCCTGTGCTCGCTGAAGCTTGAGAAACACTGAGCCACACTTGACGTTGGTTTTCCAGGTGAGGAACCTGAGAATCAGGGGATCACGGAACTAGCGATGGGCAGAGCTGAGATGTGAATCCATCTGGCTTCTCCAGAGCCCAGCCACATCCTTCATTCGTTTAACAAGCTGTTCCGGATGTCCTGTATATCATGCTTGGGTCCAGAGGATTCCAGGGTGAACCAGACTTTGTCTTTTCCCCAGGGACCTGCAGTTTAGTGGGAGGTGGGGCGTCAGTGGAATGATCACCGCCAATTACTATGTGTGGCAATGACCGCGAGAAGGCACACAAGGCAGAGGAGCATAGCGCAGGGGCCACTGAGGCAGGAAGGGTGTGTGATCAACTGACCTGGCGACAGCCCTGGACTCCGGTCCTGTCTCCCGGCCCCCCTCCCATCCAGTCCTGCCGCCGACCCAGAAGCAGCTGCTTGAGGAAGCTTGGGGGCCTGGCCAAGGGCCACTTGGTGCAGACTGGGGCTGGGGTACAAGTTCTCTACCCTCTCCAGTTCCCACTGGGGCTGAGCCACCACGGTAGATGGGGACCAGTGGCTCATGGGCCACTCTTGGCCAAGGAACAAAGATCAGAAGGAAGAAGACAGCCCTATCTGGGGGGCAGAGATATGCTTCTGGGTCAGGCTGGCCTGGGTCCGAGTCCCAGAGAAGCTGCAGGATCTTAGGCAGGGACGACTAACCCGGCCTCTGGTGAACTGCTTGTGGATGGGGGGGCCGCGCCCCCCCCCCCCCAGCTCGCCTGGAGGACCACCAGAGCACTCGGGCCCTGGGTCTCAGTTCCATGAAAACCTCCAAGTTGCCCCCAAGGACACCATCTGGTCCTTCGTGATTGAGCCATTCCCATTTTACAGATGCAGAAACTGAGGCAGAGAGAGGGGAAGGGACGTGCCCAACAGTTTTTATTGAGCCTACACGTTGACTAGCGGTGCCACCGTGGTGCCCAAGACAGCGCCGCCCACGTTTTATGGAAGACTCTCGTATGTTGGGGTTTCCCTGGTGGTATCGGCTCACCTCTCCGCGTTGCTGAAGGGAGGGGTCTCATCCGTTCAATGTGAGGCCCAGTTCAGGGTGGGGGAGGCATACTTCTCAGGCACTTGGGTCCGTCTGAGCTTGCGGGGGTCCAGCGAATGTTCTCGGGAGGCGGACTTCCCGAAATAGTAACACTAGATGATTCTGTGGGCTGAAAGTCACCTGGTCGTCGGAACGGTCGGGGAAAGACGCACAGGTGCAATTATCCTGGGAGCTTAGCTCAGAAGCACTGAGCAGGAGGTGCGTGGTGCACGGTGACTGTTGGTTTTTAATTTAGCCGTGCGATCAGGGGTCTCGGAAATGCGACTCAAGAATTTACCAGGGCCGTGAGCAGCCCGTTTCCAACCTACCAAACTGATTAGGACTTTTAAGAATAGAACAGTCTCCCTCTCTAGTTCCTTGCCTTAATATCTGTCTCCCTGCTACACCACAGTTATTTTTATCTGCTGCCTATTGTTCTGGGTGGAATTATGCCTTCCCAAGTCTGCGGATAAGAGGAGAAGTTTCTAAACGAATTTGCACCTTGCCCGAAGGCTAAATGGCTGCCTTTTTACTTTTGTCGACAGCCCCCAGACACCTCCCTCCACACACAGAGAACCCCACCCTGAGAAGTCTGTGCTCCTCGTCTGAATCACTTGCCCCTTCATTGCACCAGTGACCAGGTGTAGTCTTGCATTGAGATGGATCGCTGGCATGATCTTACGGCATTCTGGTCAACCAGGCCAGTGCCCATGACCTGGGTGAGATGTCGTGGGGTCCTCGCTGGCCGTGGCATCAGCCTGGAACACAAAACTGGTGGCTGTCCCACAGCCTGGAAGGGAACTAGCCCGCTTTGGAACAGCACTTAGGTGCCGGGCAGTTTCCACCACCAGGCAGAGAAGGAATGATTCTGCTTTACACATGGAAAGACGGACAGCCAGGCAAAACTTGCCCCAGTGCACGTGCTGAGCGACAGCACTGAAATTTGAAACCACTGCTGAGGTGTAGCCATTGCGCTAAGCCGCCAGCTTACTTATGCAATTGGAATAGAAGTTTCCAGAATAAAGAGAGAAGGAAGCATGTGTCCCCCCACCCTTTGAAAAGAGGGAGAGGCTGCTTCCATGACTGCTTGTCAAAGCAGTTCAGTTGAGGGATTGATTTTTCAATAAGCCACCAAAACGATGGTACATTTACTCCTTATGTTACTGACAAGGAGCACATTAGTAATTGCAATGAGCCATTGGGATATGGCAGGTAGGTAATGATAGGACTTAGGTCCTTGGGGCTGAGGTTTAAGTTATGTAGTGGTTGTTGCAAGGGCCCGCGCTATAAAATCAGATGCAGAGAGACACCACCGAGGCATTCGGTGACACCGTGGCTCTTGGCTCATGGCTCTTCGCTCTTGTGAGGATAATGGCCATGGAAACAGGGGAGGGGTGCAGAGAGGGGGGGAGGGTGGCCGGGAATAACTCTGCCCACATGCATTTACTAAACAAATGGGAGGAGTACATATTCCCCACCAATGCGGAGGCCAGTCTCAGAGGAACTCGTTCTTTCCGTGTCTTTTAAGTCTTAGATTATTCTCATAATGACAAGAGCCATTGTGCCTGTTCTTCCAGGATAAACATGAGCACATATTGGTTGTTGGGCTATTGCGGGCTCACTCAGAGATCTTACAATTCAGTCACAACTCAGATTCCTGTCCCCTCTTTCGATGCTTCTCTTTGGGAGGCGGGGTGAACGGGATTGCCTCATTAAGCAGAGAAGGTTAGGAGAGACCTCGGAAACCGACTTCAGCCACATACAGGGCTTTCTGCAGTTTGTACTCAGAACGGGGGACAGGGGACTCGGATGCACAAGAGAGATTTGAGAGAAGCGGGCCAAGCACACGTGAAGGGAAAGAACACAGGTTCGGGGATCGGGCAGGCGTGGGGTCAAGACCCTGCACGAGTCGCATTGCTTCCCTGAGACACGCGGATCTTCTTTGCGGAATGGGAGTCGCAACCTCCCCTTCAGAGGGTATAATGAGATCCAAATCAAGCGCTCGGCACAGCGTCTGACCTCTAGGTCACTGCTGTTCGTGTTACCGGTATTGCGTGTCAAATGGGTGAGCGCCGTGGCAGTGCGTGAGACATCTTCACAAAGGACACAGACCTCAAGAAGCCGCTGTGGCGTTCACACTCCTGCAGACAGAGCCACGGCCACCTACCTGTGGGATTCTGGGACTCTAAAAACTAGGACGAACGGGATTTGGAAGGGGACCCCTTAGATACTCCCACGGAAACCTTTTGAAATGTTTTGTCACTTGATTTCTCCTTAGGCTATTTTGCATCTTTTGGGAAAAACCCAGCCCAGCTGTTTCCATTCAGAGTCCCTTATGTGTGCCTGACACTTTTTTTTTTTTTTTCTGGTTGGAATCATTTTATTGAGATACAATTCACACACCATCCAATCCACCCATTTAAGTGGACAGCCCTAGACAACCACTGTTCTACTTTTTATCTCAATAGATTTGCCTATTCTGGAAATTTCACTTAAACCGAACCACACAATATTGGTCTTTGGCAACTGGCTTCTTTCACGTAGCCTTATGTGGTCAAGGTGTAGCCACATTGTAGCAGCTGTCAGGACTTCCTTCCCTTTTATGCCGGAACAATGTCGTCGCATCACACGGATATCCCGCATTTTGTTCATCCGTTCATTTGCTGATGGACCTCTGGACGTTTTTTCCACCTTTTCGCCATTGTGAATAATACTGCCGTGGACACTCACGTCCAAGTTTTCAGTTCTGCTTCTCCCTTAAAAACAGATCTCCAGGGGCGCCTGGGTGGCGCAGTCGGTTCAGCGTCCGACTTCAGCCAGGTCACGATCTCGCGGTCCGGGAGTTCGAGCCCCGCGTCGGGCTCTGGGCTGATGGCTCGGAGCCTGGAGCCTGTTTCCGATTCTGCGTCTCCCTCTCTCTCTGCCCCTCCCCCGTTCATGCTCTGTCTCTCTCTGTCCCAAAAATAAATAAATGTTGAAAAAAAATTAAAAAAAAAAAAACAGATCTCCATGGCAACAAGTATTGGCAATATTAACTAGAATTGAAGATAACGTACTTGAGAAGGATACAAATTTAGAAAAAGATTGAAAGATACCCAAAACCTGTATTTGCGTCCTTATTCCCTTGGCTGGCCCTGAGAGGCCTTCACGGAACAGCCTCGGGAATCCACCGGTGAATTTAGTGGAAAGATATCATCGCAGACACTCATCCTGTGCGTCCTGTGAAGATCCATGAGATAAAATTTTCTTACATCTTTCTCAAGTCAGTGTAATGAGAACTGTAATTCTAAGTAATGGATTTACTTTTAGCCTGAAGATACTGAATCCTATAGCTCACCGTACTTCCTGCTCAGCCGTGGTCCCTCTGGTACCCAGAGGCAGATTTCCAGGCCAGCTCTGGTCACTGTTCAGAGCGGGGTCTATACCAAGCACTCTTCACGCATCGGCCCATTCTGTCTTCTGACAAGCCCGTGCAGAACTATTATGATCCCCATTTTACAGGTGAGAAACAAGGGGAGGGCTTGCCCAAGACCACCCGGCAGCCGGTGGCAGAGCGGGGACATAAATCTAATGCTTTTTTCTTCCCAAGTCCGGGCTCGGGACTGCCATCCGGAAGACTGTGCGCATCTTGCAAATCCACCTCGGATCCGTTCTGAGAAATGTGGAGGAGAGATGCAGACCTCTTTAATCTTCAACTTCTTTCATTCACCGCTTAATTTAACCCTGATCAGATCCCAGATCTGATTATCGCTCACCTACTCAGAATCTAATTACAATGTCCTTCTGGTATTTTAAGACCATCAGGATAGCCTGATATCAAAAGCCCTTATCTGGCAATGTCTTTTCTCTATCACAGCCATGATCAGTTGCTTAAACTAATAAAGAGGCCAGGATTATTTTGTCCTTCTAGGCTTTTCTGCATGTTGAAAGCTTTCCTGCTAGCTTCTCTTTCTGTCCCCACCATATCTCCTTAGACCTCTTATATCAACCATCACACGTCAATAAGAGAAAGTGAGTAGGATGTGGTGGCAGGACCATTCTACTTGAAGCCTCTCCTGGATGTTCCCCACCTCGGTCATCGCTTCCCTGGCATAGAATCCTGTGAAGCCAGGCCTTCTGGGCGAGGCTAGGTTAGGGAGAACAGGGTGATATTCTCAGCAGCCAGCACAAACGAGCCCCTCTGTCTCTTCTGCAGGTACATTGCAGATGTAGCTGGATATAATTAAAATGTTTCCTCTTCTTTCTGGCATTGTGCTTAGGGAGAGAGTCCGTAGACTCTCTTCTGGGATTTGTGAAGAACTTCTTTGTGGTCCAGTACTTAGCCAATTTTTTAAGCACCCCAGGGGCATTTGAAAGAAAATAGGTGTTTCCCATTTAGTACCCACACATATACGCTAGGCTACATACACATACTTTGTGCTCAACGCGCACACACACACACACACACGCACACACGTGTCAAATTGAGTTTGTTAATTGTGTCTTCAGAATACAGCTAAGTGAAACAAAGTTTATCAACTGAAACCATAAAGCGTCTTTTCGGCAGACCTAAAATAAATTATTGGAAGAAGCTGGATCTGGTTAATGAAGCATCTGTATGCATTTTGGTGCTGAGGTTGGTCATGAAAACAATTACTTTTTATCAGGTTCAAAGTTGCCAAGAGGGCCGTTTTGCCTTTACTCGGTTCTCTGTGATTTGCATAGCCTTTCCTATGAGAAGGAATGGAAGGGAGCAACTGAAGACACAATTCCTGCCCTGGGTAACAAAAGGAGCAGGAAAGAATCACAGTGAGCTAGTATCGTCCCTGAGCCAAAGGAATATTAATAGAAGATCCAGTTTCCTCCCTACTGTTTGTTATTTCATCTGGTGCTAAGGTAGACCTTCGTTGTGTTCTGTCCGCTCATACTTGTTACTCGAACTCCCTTCCAGGGACTCACCCCACCCTTAATCCATTCAGTTCAGGTGGGGATCATGCCAGTCCTGCAGTCTCCAGGCCACGTTGATTTGTTCGAGGATGGGCACTTGACCCAGTCAGAGCTAGAGACACGCAATGAGGCTTTTACTGAGACCGCTGGACAAAAGATGCATGCTTACCCGTGTGAACTTGAACCAGGGAGATGAGGCTCCAGCTGCTGGCAGCCATCTTGCCACCAAGAGGAGAGAGCCCATCAGAGCAGGGAACCAACCCAGAGCAGGAGGGGAGCCCAGTCATGCTGAGAGTAATGCCGAAGAGCGGTATCATTCGAGCTCCTTGGCAAACCTTGCTCTGAAAACACAACTGTCCTGGCACTTTCCAGTCACGTGAGCCAATAATTTCCTTTTTATTTAAACCAGTTTGGATTGAGTTATCTGGCATTTGTCATTGAAAACCCTGACACCGGCATCTACAGAGTGTGCTAGACCCGTGAAGGAAAGAGGATAGAAACTTGAAAAAGAAATATGCCCCCTTTCAAGAATCTGAGCATGGAGTGAGCACAGCACAGATCTGAAATCATAATTAAAATACAACTTGACAATTGCTGTAATAAATGTATGACCCAAGTGTCCGGGGACCCAAAAGAGGAAGTAAATAACCTTGTGGTTGTCTGTCTGCAGAAGACCCTCTTCAAGGAGGACTTTAGGGGCTCTTCATGTGGGTGTTGAACTTGGGAACAGGCACCAGGCTCTTGGCAGGGGAGGGGGGCGGGGCAAACCCCCATGAGAGCTTCCCATTCCAGTGCACTTCCAGATCAATCCGGCACTGTTCCAATCAGGCCTGGTAGGGGTTTAATTGCTTTGGATTGATTTTTACCCTCGGTGCTTCAAAACCCCCAGCCCAGGGATAAAGAGAGATTAGTCACGTCAGGGAGGCTCCCTGCTGGCTCCGGTGAAAATCAGCCAGGGGTGAAAATGATTTAGAAGAATTTTTAAAATCTGCGTCCCCGAGTGTACCTGGGACGTAAGCAGGCTTTCTGACAAATGGTGACCAGAGCACTTTGTGAAAACCCAGCAGTGATAATCCTAGGAACTACCGTTTCTTACGTGCACCATGGTTCGCTGATGCCGCCCGAGCCCTTTACTTATATTCCAGGATGTACTTGGCTTTGCAAACCAGGACATGGGCCAGCGTCACCAGTTACCGGCCACTGGCACAATGCACGGGCTATATTGGTTGTGCATTATTTGTAGAGTTGCCCCTTTATACAGTGTCTCCTTTAACCTTCAGGACGATGCTGAGACGAATAATAAGCTGTACGTGTGCTACAGATGAGGGAAGACAGGTTAAGTTACCTGCCCGGCTAGGAAGGCACAAAGCCGGGATTTGATCTTGGTGGGGTCCTCTCGCTCCCACGGTTCCACTGATGCCAGGAAGAGACATTTTCTGGAGCTGGGTCTTTGTATCTCTGTGTTCGCAACTGTCAAGCGATGAGCACCAGCTTTGAGGCCTCGGTCTGTCCTGGAACAGTTCTTGTGAAACTCCCGGAGTGTGTGTGCACTGTTGTTCCCACGTTTGCCATCGAGGCGAATGCGATGAGCAGCCAAAGGCATCACCCAGGGCGTGTACGGGGGGCTGACTTAGCCCTGCCGAGTGGTCCAAAAAGGCCAGGGAGAGATGTGTCGCTCTGTGTGGCAAGCAGACCCCACCCCAGCAGCAGATGCCCTGCCCCTCAGCGGGACATTGGCGCTCTGCTGTGTCGGGGGGTGAGATGTGGTTGATGAAACCTCTACCCTCACCAGGAGTGTTCCAGAAAGCAGGTGTCTCTGTGTTTCAAAGACAGCTTTGAGCAGAAGTGGAGAACAGGGCCCAGTGGACATCCTTACCTATCTTGTACTCATCTGGAGATGTAAATCTCAAGTTTCCTTTAATTTTCCAAGATTTTTATTGAACGCTAGATTTGGGGAGGGGGGTGAGAGATGAGTTAGATTCAGATCAGGTTTTTTGTTTATTTATTTATTTTGAGATAGAAAGAGAGAGAGGCAGAGAGAGAGAGAGAGAGAGAGAGAGAATCCCAAGCAGGCTCCGCACGACCAGCGCAGAGCCGAATATGGGGTTCCATCTCACAAACTGCGAGATCATGACCTGAGCTAAAATCAAGAGTCAGACGCTTGGGGCGCCTGGGTGGCTCAGTCGGTTAAGCATCCGACTTTGACTCAGGTCATGATCTCACGGCTTGTGAGTTCAAGCCCCGCTTCGGGCTCTATGCTGACAGCTCGGAGCCTGGAGCCTGCTTCGGATTCTGGGTCCCCTTCTTTCTCTGCCCCTCCCCCCACTTGCACTCTGTCTGTCTCTGTCTCTCAAAAATGAATCAACATTAAAAAAAAAAAAAAAAAAGAGTTGGACGCTTAACCGACTGAGCCACCCAGGCGCCCTGAGTTGGATTCAGGTCTCCACCCTGGAGATCTCACCCATCAAAGAGAGGCAGATGTGGAAATAACCATAATACAATCCAAGTTCAGTGGTGGCATTACATACATGCTCTGAGAAGTCAGGAGAACAAATAATTAACTCATCTGAGGACTTCATTTTGGGTGAAATTTAAGGACAATTAAGGGTCAGGTTGAACGGGTCTTTGAAGGATGAGTAGGAGCTTCTGAGTAGGAGTAGGGGCACAGGCGTCTCAGGCAAATGAGCCCCAACAGGCAGGCAGAGGCACAGAGGTGCAGTGGGTGGTGTTTGGGGGCAGAAAATCATGCCACAGAGCTGCCACGTGGAGTGGGGGTGGGGGGGGTGCAGCTGAAAGGTGGGCAGGTTCATTCCTTCACTCGTGATCTCCCTCTTTCTTCGAGCCAGCAGGCACTTAGTGAGTGGCTGTTGTGAGTCAGGCGTGGATCAAGAGAGAAGTCAGCTAGACTCAGGAAGGGCAGAGTCCTCTCTTCCCAGGATGCTCAGCACAGGGGGGATTCCACCGCCACCGACTAGCTCGAGGCTTCGAGGAAATGTCAGGCGAACTGCCTGTCTTCTTGTCCGGGGCAGCTGTGAGAAAGTTCAGGAGTGACTTCCTACTGAGAAGTGAGAAAGGCTGAAAAGACGATGTCAAGGGACGGTCTCAGCAATGGCTCCCAAATAGGACTCCGTAAGTGGGTGTCAAGGTGGGCGGGGCACAGCCCTAAACCTTGAAGCAGAAAAGGTGGCAGGAGCGGGCAGCGGGTTGTCCTGTTTCTTCCCCCTCCCCCCCCACCCCCACCGTGACAGCATCTGGCAACATCTGGCAGGCAGGGCAGCGTCGCACTCGGGGGATGGGCTCTGAATTCAGATTGCCGAGGGCCGTATATCGGCTGCACTACGTTCCGGTTGTCCCTTTCCCTCTCTGGACCTCTGTCTTCCCGCATGTGAAATGGGATGATAATGGTATCGGTCACCCAACCCGCAAGGCGGTTGTCCTGTTTGGGATGCAAATGAGTCACTGCACCTAAAAGGCTCCAACCAGGCCCCCGCCGTGTGAATGTCCATTGTCAACCGCTCGGGACACCAAAACGCATTGCTGGTCGGGTAACCCCCAGGGACCATTTCTTCACGGGGTCTTTTCCCTCCAAAATGCATTGGCACACACGACAGGAAACCAGTCGACCTGAAAGGCAAAGATTCTGCCTGGTGGGGGGATCTTCTACCTCTGCCTCCCACCCAAGGTCAGGGACACCTTCTCCACACCCAACACCATGTCTGGAGATGCCAGAGGAACAGACTTTTCCAGACAAATGTGGACGCGGTGCCTTCCCAGTATGAAAATAGATCACCCTGGGACTGGAGGAGCTAATGAAGATGATAATTAGAATTGCTTATTAGGACCTGTCTTCTAAAGTTCATTTGTGCTTTTAATAGAATCTACAATGCATCTGCTTAGCAGGGATGATAGATCTTCCTGATTTGGTGTATTTTACAACAAGATCCTTGCACCCTGCCTTCTCCGATTCCCCCGCCCCCCGTCTCTGCCATCTGCTGCTGAGGTCGTCGTCCTCCACGGGAGGAGCCTTAAAATTGAGACCCGCAAACTTCTTGCAGGGAGCCCCCCCCCGCCCCCAGCCAGAGAGCCAGCAGGTCCCCTCCCTCTGAAAGCACAATCCCATACAAACCACCCCCTGCTCCTTACGCTCCAGACTGTTCTAGGTGGGAAAGTGTCCCCCGCCAAATTCACCTCCACCTGGAATCTCGGAATATGACCTTATTTGGAAACACGATCTTTGTGGAGGTGACTAGTCAGGTTAAGGTGAGGTCCTATTGGATTGTGGTGAGCCCTAATCCAAACTCGGGTGTCCTTATAAGAAGACCATGTAAAGACGCAGAGGGAAGGAGTCCATGTGATGACAGAGGCGGAGATTGGAATGATGTGTTTATAAACCAAGAAATGACGAGGATTGCAGGCAACCACCAGAAGCTGGGAGAGGTAAGGAGGGGTCCTCCGTGAGAGCCTCTGGAAATGGGGCCTTGCCGACACCTTGATCTCAGACTTCCAGCCTCCAGAGCGGGCAGAGAATAAAGCTCTGTGTCTCAAGCCACCGAGCCTGTGGCACTTTGGTGCGGTAGCCCCAGGAGACTACTACGGTGCCCGTCCTTCAGTGTCTCAAGCCTGCCCGGTTCTTGCACCCCTGCACGGGCTCTCCCGGCTGCCCCTCCACCCCGGTCCTTCTCCTACCCCAACCACACATCACCAGCGCTGCCCCCGGCTTAAGATCTCAGGTTAGACGAGAAGCTTTCTTGGATTCCCCAGGCTGGGTGGGGGGTACTGTCACTGGACACCCCCGGAGCCCTGCACATCCCCTCCCGGCACTCACCACGCTTCAGCATAACGGTGTGTCCATGTCTGTCCTCACCTCCAGACAGTGGGTTTGGCCAGGGCACCGCCATTGTGGGTCTGATCCACTGACTCGTCCTCGGGGCCTGGCATCGTTCCTGGCATTCAGTGGGAGCTCGGGAGGATTCTGTGTGGTGGTAGATGAAGTGAGCAACATTCCTGGCCACGACCAGCTGTGCTGGCAGCTTTTCTTGACTTCTGCCACCACGTCCACCATGGGGGACAAGACAGCGGCCATCATCTCAGACTTCGCCCCCGAAGGCACCGTGGGGTCCCATTCGACTAAAGGCTCTGGGAGCCGGCTCGCTGGTCAGTTGAAAATCCCGCTCTGGTTCCCCTGCCCTTCTCTTTTGTGAGGACTTTGCTCATAGATGAATATTTAATGAATTACCTTATTTAAAACAGGTGGCCTATGGGGCGCCTGGATGGCTCAGTCGGTTAAGCTTCTGACTTAGGCTCAGGTCATGACCTCGCAGTCCGTGGGTTCGAGCCCCGTGTTGGGCTTTGTACTGACAGCTCGGAGCCTGGAGCCTGCTTTGGATTCTGTGTCTCCCTCTCTCTCTGCCCCTCCCCCACTCACGTTCTGTCTCTCTCTCTCTCTCTCTCTGTCTTTCTCAAAAATAAACATTAAAAAAAAATTTTTTTAAGTAAAAGAAAGAAAATTAAAAAAATAAAACAGGTGACCTAAATAGAAAGGAAGCCTCCTGATTTGCCTGGAATTTGGCTAGAGCCCCCGCCTCAGTCCCATAAGCTCTTGGGGAGTAATATTTATGCTCATCTAATCATCTCTTTCTCCCTGGAGCCTGGCACTGAGTTGACAAATAGAAAATGCTTGATCCTAACATAGCTGAGCCCAGAGAAGCCAGAGGGTCCTTTCGGCCCTGGCTCTGGCCGCATCCTGACACCTAGCATGAGACTCCAGTCACAGACTCCTCCACGGAGACATCCTAGTCTGTGAACTCTTGGGATTGGTGCACTAGAGAATTCCATTGTTGCCAGGGCGTAAACTTGCATTTGAAAAGACAGGACGGAAGTAAGTCGGGAGGGCCACTCGCCCAGCCCCACAAGTGGTGGACTTTTGACCTTGCGATGCCCTTCTTCTGAATCCCAAGTTCAGCCTCATTTTATCCAGGCCTCCTGAGCTGCGGCGCTCGACCATGGCCCAGCCAGGGCCACCAGGTTTCGGCTCCGATCAATGGCACGTGGAAACGTGCCTCAGGGCCAACCTTTTGCTTCCGTCCGCTCCCCTTCCCCCTTGAAGATCTGTCGTTTTGTGAGATCTGCTAGAGTGGGGAGGTGTATTCTGTACGGGGGCTGTGAGTGGGCTGAACGGGAAGCAGAAGACAAAAGCTGCACTTGACTTTGACCAGGGGACCAAAATAGAAAGCTCGGAGCATTTGATTCCCTCCCGTCTCCCGGGGGCCACACTGCTGGTGGAGTGAATGTTGTTGTGTCCGGTGGGCGTCCATCCACTTCCAGGACCACAGGCACGTCAGGTTCTGACACTTTTCTGTGCCCGTTTCCTGCTCCGCAAAGTGCATCCAGCTCATGGAGACGCTGTGTTGCTGATGATCACAGCAGTCACCCCACCCGGTGCCTTAGCTGAGACTTTGCCTTCTGCGTCAGCCTCGCTCGGGGCCTTGGGAGACCCCCCAGAGCGTGGAGGCACCGGGTGGGCAGTGGGCTCATCAGCTGGCACGGCCCCTGCTCCAGGCGGGCTTGTGCCTGGCTCCGTGCCCTTGGTTTTCCCGTGCTGAGCCTGTGATGTGTAGAAGGTTCCGGACTGTGTTCAGACAGAGGGGAAATGGAGACACAGAGGGCAGAGGGGGAAATGGAGACACAGTTTCACTGCAGGAAGGACAGGAGCGGACAGGGGTGACTTCCCAGAAGCACAGCCAGAGCCTCCTCCAAGGCCACTGGAGGAGAACAGTCCTGACCTCCCCCAGAAACATCTGGCTTCCCCGCCACTGTTAATTGCGGCTACACCTATCGGGCACTCATTGAGCGCCAGGCACTATTCCAGCACTTTCCCTGGGAAGGAGCCATTTTATAAGATAACCGAGGCTCAGGGAGTTGAAGCAACTCGCCCGAGACCACACAGAACAGACCTGGGATTCCGACCCAGGATGACCGAGCCGAGGCTGACATCTTACCCACTTATTGGGGACCCTGCTCAAAGTGAATACCTAACCACCACTTCTCAGCTGAGCAGCCTGGGGGGAGTCACGTGGCCTGGAAGCACCTGGGCAAGCCTTGGGGGGGGGGGGGGGTGCAGCGGGCCCGTCTGTGGCTGGCCTCAGCCCCGCACATCCTTGGGGCCAGGCAAGCGTCTGGTCTGCTTAGTTTCTCTTCCTTGCTCTTCCTTCTCTCCCACTGTGGTTTGAGGAGCCCCGTGGTGTTGCTGGTACCGGTGAAATGCTGAAACAGGAAGCCAGGTCCCCCCCTTCCCCAGTCCCTGCTGGCATGTCGGAACATTCTGGTCAGCGGGAACGCCCATCTCCGCAAAGCAAGGCGGCTGACTCCTGTTCCCGCCACAGCTTGGGATCAAAGCCTCGTTTTAGGATTCCAGCTCCCAGCCTGCCCTCCCACTTCTACCCACTTCCTGCCCGGATCGACCCTTCCGATTTGTTCCTTTAAATCACCACTTGCGTTTTGGACAGTCTCAAGCTTTTCCTGGCTCTCATGCTTTTTTCTCCCCTCTCAGGGTGAGCTTGCGACCTCTCATGGCCTTCCCTGTGTGAACACAATTCAGGGGGCTGACTCCGGACTCACTGTGGAAGCTCAACGCAGGGGCTATGTGTGTATATATTCAGCACAGCGCGGCTCTAATTACAGGCTGCTGCTGGAGACTAGTCATGTTGTGAGTCATTAGGACGTGTGGCTGGGGCTTTACAGTATCTTTTGGCAAGTTCTGTGATTTTTAGATCTTCACCTATGATGACGTTTTCGGTAAAGCAGAACACGGTAGTGAGGTTGGCAAATGTCACGGCCTCCGGACTGTTTCCTTCTCCCCATTAAAAGGGTCCTCTCCTCTCCATTGCAAGGAGAGCAATATTGATTTTGATTGGGTTGGAGGGGTTGGAAGCATGGCTGTGTCTCTGTGTCTTGCTAATCAATATCCCAAAGCCGTGGTTGGGGGTAATGTTTTGAGTTCTTGCTTCTGTTCTCCTTCATGTTGGCAAATTACAAGCTTTCAGGTGAGGCGCCTTCATTTTGCAGAGGCTGTGAGGAGCAGGTTTAATTAGCACGCAGACCTGCTGGAAAAATCCAGCATTATTAAGAGCCTCACTCCATGTCGGTGGCTGCCAGGCTGTGCCAGTCCCCTGCCCTCTGCCATTTCCTTCCTGCAGATACCCAACACTGACCCCTCATTACTTTGCCATTACTCCCAAGATCTCCAGGGATGAGCAAGAAAGGGGTGAGAAAAATCACCAGTTCAGATTTTTCCCCATTGAGACGAGGACTCAGGGTCTCATGAAACTCTTGAAACTCTTGGCTTTGATCCTCAGATCCTGCTGGGCAGAGTCACAGAGGGTTGGGTCCATGGGCTCAGCTCTGGGAAAAATTAAGTCCTTTCTACTCAAAAGCAGAGACCACGGGCTTTGGAGCTAAGATAGACTTTGTGGGTTGAGTCCCGTTCTGCTCCTGACTTGATGTGTGACTTTGATTGAATAGTGTGATTTCTGTGGTCTTCAGTTTCTTCACCTGTAAAATGGGGCTAATTCCAGTGGCAGTCTCATGAGTTGCTGTGATGTCCAATGAGCTAAAGTATGGAGGGAAGTGTGAGCCTGGCACAGGGATTGTCAGAGCATCAGCTCTCACCCAGGTAGTTGCTCTGAGGGTTATGCTGTGATGGTTGTCCCGTGGTCATGTTGTTCTATTACCTGTATGAACCTTACTCCACAACCACACGTGCAAGAAATCTGACCAGACCCAACCAGGAGAGGTGAGAAATTCAGACTCATCATATCAGTGAGTCCCTCCACGCCTGCCCGAGGTCACGTGGTAATCCAGGAAGTTCATCTGATGACCAGAGAATGGAGGAGGAGAGTGGAGTCTTGCATCCATGGTGGTCTCAGCTGACCTGGTCTTTGTCCAGGCCCACCTGACCCCCAGAGGTGGACAGCACTCTCCCCTGAGCCTAGGTGTTTCTTTGGTGATGTCAGGAGCCCCAGTGTCCAGGGTCCAGACCCATGACCCCTATGTGTGGTGCCTACATGTGGCCACTCCAGACTTCAGCCCTGCTGACCTGTCACCCTGCTGGGAGAAACCAGACACGTTCCCACTATCACAGGCCTGCAGACCCTCCTGCTAAGGCCTCGAGATTTGTCCAGTCTCCTCCTTCTAGAATGTTCCATATCTCCACCCCCCAGAAGCACCACCTCTTCTCCTCCTCTGGCCTAATTTCCTCTAGGCTTCCTGTCTGAGGAACAAAGGTAAAGAGGGAAGTATGCCTCCAGGGAAGCCCTGCTTTCCTTTCATTCACGAGTCTCCCGGAGGCAGGGGGCTGAAGGACCCACTTTCTCTTGGAGCAGGGATTGACCAGAGTTGAGTCACACATTCATCCTGGAATCAGCATGGGGCCAACCCTATGGGAGGCTCATGAGCTGAGTGTAGGGGGAAAAGAGGTGGCCAGGGAAAGGGGAGGTGCTGTTGCCAGAAGAAAAGGGCATGAATAATGCATAGACAACATGGCAAGAGACTGTCGCCAGCAGACAAACACCTTGATTGCTGTATCAGAAGCTGAATTAATTAGGGCACAAGCCTTTGGTGACCCAGCTCTTAAATCACTCTGCTGTGGGAAGAAAAGGGACTTGGAGTCACAAAGCCAGACTTCAAGGCAAGCCTCTGTCTCGTGATGGTTGTGGGACCTCGCTGGGCTTATTTTCCGGTCTACAGAGTGGGAAAAACTACTTCATACAGAGAGGTTTTATGGCAGCGCTGCTCTAACATGATAAAAGCGTTCTAGAACTGCACTGCCCAGTATGACGGCCGCTAGCCACAGGTGGCTATTGGGTGCTTGAAATACGGCTAATGTGACTAAGGAACTGAATTTTTTATTTTATTTTAATGAATTTGAATTTAAAGGGTCACACGCGGCTAGCGGTGGCCATATTGTACAGTACAGTTGTCAAGTATTTCATGGAATAAAACAGGAAATTGCTTCGTAAGGTGCCGTGAAAGGGTAGTCGTTGCATGCCTAAATTGAAAGATCACAGGGGCGCCTGGGTGGCGCAGTCGGTTAAGCGTCCGACTTCAGCCAGGTCACGATCTCGCGGTCCGGGAGTTCGAGCCCCGCGTCGGGCTCTGGGCTGATGGCTCGGAGCCTGGAGCCTGTTTCCGATTCTGTGTCTCCCTCTCTCTCTGCCCCTCCCCTGTTCATGCTCTGTCTCTCTCTGTCCCAAAAATAAATAAACGTTGAAAAAAAATTAAAAAAAAAAAAAAAAAAGAAAGATCATGGATGGGGCCAGATGCTGTGTGAATAAGTCCAGATCATGGTGATTGTAACTGCTGATCTCAAGGAGGCCTAAGACCCCAACAGAGGCTGATTTCTGGACATCTCCTTCCATACATGAAGGGTTAATACACCGGCCCTGCCACAAACCTATACAGATTCCAGTAAGAACTGTATTGCATGGATGGATGAATGGATGGACAGACAGACAGAGAATAGATGAACAGGTGAATGAATGGATGGATGAATGGATAGACAGACTCATCCATTTATTCCTCTGCCCTCTACTATTTGCTTGGCGTTGTTCTAGCAGTTAGGGATGGAATAATGAAGATGCCTTCACGAGGATCATGTTGTAAAGAGGAGAGTCGAACGCTAAACAAGAAACCAAAGGGCTAACATATCAAATAGCAGTAGTGCTGTGGAGAAAAAATGAAGTCAGGAGAAGGGACCCAGAGCGATGTGGGTTAGCTAACTCACAAGGGTGGTTGGGGGAAGACCTCTGGTAAAGCGGTATTTGAGAAAAGTATGAGGGAGGTAAGAGAGTGAGCCATGCAGAGACGCGAGGGTGGAGCTGAGACAGCAGAGGGCGGCCAGGGTGCTCTGGACCAGGGTGTCGGACGACATGTGAGCAGAGATGGGACCAGAAGGAGCTGGGGGGTTTCAGAGGTGGTTGGAAGGCTTTGGTCCCCTCTGAGTGAAGTAGAAAAGCCAACAGAAGGTTTACAGAAGAGGAGGGATGGGGTCTGGTATATATTGATGCTGTGTTGAAAATAGATGCTTGGTGGGGCGTGTGGGTGGCACGGTCGGTTAAGCATCCGACTTCGGTCGTGATCTCACAGCTCGTGAGTTTGAGCCCCCGCGTTGGAGCCTCCTTCGAATTCTGTGTCTCTGCCTCTCTCTGCCCCTCCCTCACTCGTGCTCTCTCTCTCTCTCTCTCTCTGTCTCTCAAAAATGAAAATTAAAACAAACATTAAAAATTAAAAAAGAAAGAAAGAAAGAAAGAAAGAAAGAAAGAAAGAAAGAAAGAGGAAAAGCAGGGGCAGGCAACAAATAAGGTGGCTGTGATGCTAATCCAGGCAAGAGATGATGGTGACTGGGACCAGAACATGAGCAGGTGCAACGTGGTGGGACTCAGGATCTAGGGTAAAGGTCGAACAAACAGTACTTACTGGTGGATTAGATGCGAGGTAGGAGAAAACAGAGAAGTCGAGGATACTTCAGGGATGTAACCTTGAGTTGCTGGAAGGAGGGCGTTACCAATTGTTAAGACAAAAGTGGGCAGGAACTAGTTGAGAACATGTAGGGTGGGGGCAACCAGGAGTTCAGTTAGGGGCCTGTTACGTTTGAGATGTCTGTTAAATCGTCCAAGAGTTTGGAATTCAAGAGAGAGGTCAAGGCTGGCTGTATACATTTGGGATGCTTCAGCATAGGGATGGTATTTAAAGCCGTGTTACCGGGCGGGTATACACAGAGAGAGAAGAGTGGAGGCCTACGGATGGAGCTCGGGACCCTCCAGCATTTGGAGGGCAGAAGGAGAAGGGGGATCCAGCAAAGGCTATTGGAAAGGAGCAGCCACAGGTGAACTAGGAAGAAACCAGCAGAGCGAGGGGCCCCGGAAGTAAGGCGTATCAAGGAAGAGAGAGTGATTAACTGTAAGAGGAGGCTGGAAAATTGACCATTGGGTTTAACAGCGCGAAGGTCGTTGGTGACCTTGGACTGTTCAGAGGAATGTCGGCATGAATTGCCAGCGGGCCGGCTGGGTGGGTGGATGAAAGTTTAACCCGACTAATACAGCTGACTGCAGCATCCCTCACCTGGACCAGCAATTAAGCAGATGTTGCCCGACGCCCTGGATGCTGGAACCAAAGACCGTCAAGACCAATCTCCTCCATTTTCCCCACTTCTCTGGGTTTAGCCCACAAATGTCGGTGTGACCCCTGCTCATTATGAGATTTGAATCTTGGCATCTTCTGCTTTGATTAGTGTTCTTTTGATTACCCATAATGCTCTCCGTTGAATGTTTCCTCTTCTGAGGCGTGAGAAGGGAAAGAGAGGGAAGAAAGCGAGAGAGAGAGAGAGAGAGAAAAAGCTAGCTCTGGGATTCTGGATTCACTTGGTTTTGTATTTGCATTTGCAAACTGCCACTTTGCCAAATTCCGCTGCCTTTTGGGAAGAGCAGATTTGCAGACACCTACCTCTATGAGCAGGTGTCCCTGGTGATTTCCTTCCACTTTAAAGCCAAGCGAGAAAAGTGAGGTACGCTTATAAGTTGTAGTTGGAGAGCTAGAGATTTTGTGTAAAATGCTATTGATCTTTTATGGGTTTATTTCGTTATCATTCATTGGGAGGCATGGGGGCTGGAGCCCAGTCAATCAGCCTGTATTACATTGTCCTTAGTTTTTTGTTTTTTTTTCTTATGTTGTTTATTTGTTTGTTACTTTTTTTTTATTTTTAATGTTTATTTTATTTTTGAGAGAGCGTGTGCGCACATACGTGAGTGGGGGAGGGGCAGAGAAAAGGAGACACAGAATCTGAAGCAGATTACAGGCTCCGAGCTGTCAGCACAGAGCCTGATGCGGGGCTCGAACCCACAAACCGGGAGATCACGACCTGAGCCGAAGTCGGACGCTTAACCGACTGAGCCACCCAGGCGCCCCTGTTTGTTTGTTTGTTTGTTTGTTTGTTTATTAAAAGCCTTATTTTCCATGAAGCAGTCTCTCTCTTCTCCTAATATTAAAAATCACATAAGTGGGGAGGCGTGAGGCTCAGACCAGGCTTTCTAGCTGTGCCAGGATCGTGACAGCCAAGGGTTAACCTCTCAAGAATGTGGTGAGCCTCACACTGGTAGCTGAAAATGGTGATGGTGAGGGTATTTACACCAAGGCAATTGGCAGCCCGACAAATCAGGACTCCTCTCCCCGCCGTGTCCACAGCTGATTGTTAAGCATTTACCGGCAATCAGGCCACTGCCTGTGGCCCTCAGCCCTATCCTCTGGGATTCATCTGAAGTGCAATCTAGGGAATTTCCTGCCTTCCTGGAAGAGGAGATGTCAGCCCAGGTGTGACTGTCACACAAACAGGTGCTCAGGAAGATGTGTTGCCCGCAAACTCGCACAGTTGATGTGCCCAACTTCAAGCTCTGCGGGGTGCCCGTGTGCTGGGAGAGAGCTGTCCCTCCGGCGACCAGGGAGATTAAAAGCAGTTTGGCTGAGAAAAGGAAGAAGGCGACCGAGTGGGGTTGTGATCATCACCGATGTCAGGATCTCACCTCATTAGGGCACCTCCGGGGCTAGCCACGGAGGCGAGAAGCTGGAGGTGAGGAGGCGGCTTGACAGAACTGTCCGTGTTATCAGTTCCCTGTCCCCGATCTCATCTGCACAATCACCACCTCTGTTGTCACCTGTCCAATTTCCGATCTTGTGGTAGCTGTGTTTGTTATCTGCACAAATGCGGCCAGCACTGGGATGGCACCGGTGACAGTGGCTGCAGGGGGCTCGTCGTGAAGCAAGCCGGGGAGGGAAAGAACAGATATCTGGGAAGGCGCACCTGGGGTGTGCAAGCAGGACCCAGGGCTTACTGTGACCATCACTCCTTTGCAGGGGACGCAGACATGGTGTCGCAGAGGAGTTAGATGTAGGGGTCTGGAGGGAAATTGTCTGGGTTCAAGTCTTTTTCTGCCACTTACTAGCTCTGTGACCTTTCTTTATGTTTGTTTGTTTATTTTTGAGAGAGAGAGTGTGCTAGCAGGGGAAGGGAAAGGGGCGGGGAGGGAATCCCAAATGGACTCTGCACTGTCAGCAGACCCTGACATGGGGCTTGAACCCACGAACTGTGAGATCATGACCTGATTCGCAATTTAGAGTCAGGTGCTCGACTGACTGGGCCACCCAGGCGCCCCTGGCTCTGTAACCTTGAGCAAACTTCTTACTCTCTCTGTGCACCTTACAGTCTACCCATTCATAAAATAGGATGATAAGAATGATGATGGTGAACCAAAAAATGGCGTGCTTGTGAGGCTTAATGAGCAATCTATATAAAACGTTTAGAGCGGTGCCTGCCACCTAGAGCTTAATAAATGTTCGCTGTTATCATTCCCTTCCAGGCCTTTTTTCCAATAGCCATGTCTGGATTTGTGAAAGCCCTCTCTGCCACCTAGGGTACTGCAACGCCATTCACTCTGAAATCAGAGCTAAAGAAAATAAATGGGCCTTTCGGTGCATTGAAACCAACTTGTATTAGTCAGACACATCCTGGAGTTTCAAGTGAGAGGAAATCAACATAAACTGTCTTAACACCCCCCTCCCCACCCCCCGCCAAAATGCAATAGCTATGGCTCAGGTAATTGAAAATACTGGAGTGGGTCATTCAGGCATGGCTGGATCCAGGAGCTTAAGCAGTGTCACTTATTAAACTCTATTACATTCTCCTCCCACCACCAATCTTGTGGATCTGCTTCCTTTTTTTTCCCCCTTTGTGTATTGTCCCCATTCTCTCCTATTGAGGTGGGCTTCTTCCACGTGGCTAGGGAGATGGCCTCCAGCATCATCTTTACATCAAAGATCTCCAGGGAATAGAAAAGCATATTTCCAGGAGGTCCAGAAAAAGTCCCGGGGGAGACTGTGATGGGCTCACCTTTAATCCCATGCCCATCTCTGATCCTATCACATAGCCAGAAGGACAGGGTCTGTGATAGACCTAAGCTATGGGCCAAGGCCTGGACTGAAAGGTAGGCAGATAGGGGCCAATGCATGTAGCCCAGCCCATGAGATGGGGAAGAAGTGGTCCTCTAAAAGTAGAGTGTGGGGCAGACATACAGCACTGGTTCACCATAAGTCCATGGTTAGAGGAAAGGCTCCAAAGGCCTTGGGTTCAAATCCTGGCTCCTTCACTCCCTAGCCAAGTCCCCTAGGACACAGTCCTTTTCCTTTCTGTGCTTCAGTGTCCTCGTCTGTAACATGGGGATACTAACAGCACCTGCTTCATGAGGCCGCTGGGAACAAAAGCTAGTTAAAAAGTATAGTTGAGAGCAGTACTTGGCACTTAGGAAGTAAACGCTCAGTAAAACCTGTTGTAGGATCTGATATTCGCAGTTGTCATGAATATCCTACAAAGACTTTCATTAATTAAACAAATGTTTTATGCCAGGCCCTGCGCCAGGCCCCAGATGTCTTGCCGGACCCTACAGCCCATGGGGAGTGATAGACATTAAACAAATGATTGTGCGGTAATTGAGGGGGAGGGAGGGACTTCTTACACAGAGTGGCAAAGTGGAAAGCTAAGAAAGCTTTGCTGGAAGCCACACCAGCCTATAGATGCACAGCTCGGGCACAAATGGGCTGGGTGATGGAGGACACAGGGCACAAGCTCTTTCTCAGCCTTGACTTTCTTCTCTCTAAAATGGAATGACAATCTCTGGTGGACTTTCACCCCAACTGCCTAACACCCCAAGGTCTTTATCACACACCTGGGTGCATTGATTCAGACCAGGATTTCTCAGCCTGGGCACTATTGACATTTGGGGGCCAGGGAACTCCTTGTTGGGGCTCTCCTATGTACTGTGGGCTGATTAGCAGAAGCCCCAGCTTCTACCCACCAAGTTGTGACAACCAACCAAACATGTCTCCAGGCATTGCCACATGACCCACGGGAGCAAGGCCGGGGGGGCACCCCCCCCCCCCCCCAAACCAGTGCTCTAGAAGAATTTCTCTGCGTAACTCTTTGGTCTGGGACTCCCCTCCCCAGGCCTCAGTCCCCCCATCTGTCAAATGAATGGCTTGGCCCAGAAGATGGATAGCCATAGACCTCCCCAAACCAGATTTTTCCCACCCCCAGTTTTTTTTTTTTTTTTTTTTTTGGAGGTTGCAGGGAGAGAGAGGGATAGAAAGAGAGGGAAAGAGAGAATCTCAAGCAGGCTCTGTGTTCGGCACAGAGCCGGACATGAGGCTTGATCCCGTGACCCTAGGATCATGACCTGAGCCAAAATCAAGAGTCAGACACTTAACTGACTGAGCCACACAGGCAGCCCCCCCAAAAAAATTTACCCCAATTTTTATGGTAAAATCCAGCCAATTTCCACCAGCAGGAGACAAGGAGGACAAGGAAGACAAAGAGGAGAAAGGCCATTCGAGCTTCAGCTAGACTGTTACAGAGCTTTCCAGACGCTCTGTGTATCCACCTTCTATAACCCTTCCCTTGTGCTAGGCCTTCTTTCTGGCTGAATTGCCCATTGGCCACTACATTTGCCCAGGTCCTGGGGAGACCCTGTCCCTCCTGCATGCCAGAGAGAATAGGAGGGTCATTTGAATGTTAATGAACTTACTGGTGAATTTGCGGTGGATGTTGACATGATTCCTGGCACCCGAAATGGCCTCATCCCCCCCAGAGTGGTCTTTTGGCCCTGGCTTCATGTTTCTGAAGGAGCTTATTCTGGTTTTCTTGAAAGGTAATTCTTGTGGCTCAACTTTGCTGAGATGAAGAGCCTTCTCCTCTCCCTTTAAATCCCCACATGTACCTGCAAGAGCAGAAAGGACCTCTGTCACAGGTGTGGTATCACATTAGCACCTGGGCTCTGGAATCAGAAGGTGTCCTTTCAAATCCCAGCCCGGACACATATGTGACACATATGTAAAGCCCTGAGCATAGTTCCTAATGCATAGAAAACGCTCTATACAAAATCATTTCTCAATAGTTACATAGATTACAATTGAGAAGTCAGACGGGCTTATTTATATCTGGTACTTTTAAACTGTTCAGTGTTACTTACAAGACTAATAATTCTACGATGTTATCAACATCATAAATAGCACTGTGCCAGCTTTCCAGAGGAAAGTAGCCAGATACGATCTGTCAGTATCACAGCCCATCAGAAACAGCCTGGATCTTTCACTGGAACAATCATGCAGAAAGTGGACTTGTTGGCTCAGATTGACTCAAAGCCCTGCTCTGGAAAAATCCGTGCCACAGAACTGGGCCCAAGAACCACCCCCGTGAGGACCAACAGGATTCCCAAATGGATGATGAGAATACAATCTGATGGGTGCAGCTGTGCAGGAACACAGACCCCCTCCCTCATGGAGTGGAGGTGTCTAAGGGACACTCAGGGTCCTCCGGCCATGATGGAGACAGTGACCACAATGGAATGGGTGCCAGGTGGAAGGCGCCACATTAAGTACATTATGTGCATTATCTCATGAGTGTTTACAACTTCCCAACCCCTTGTTATAAATGATGAAAAGGCTCAGAAAGATTAAATCCCATGCCAAGAATTTCAAGGCAAATAGCAGCAGAGATGGGCTTCTACCCTGGGCTTCCCAGATGTTTGACTGCTGCAGGCAAGCACACAGAAGTGCCTAAACCAGCTTTAGGATGAGGTTCACGTGCTCAGGAGGATTCAGGTTGTAGGGGGCGATGGAGGGAGTGACATGACAAAAGGGAGATGCCCCTTAAAATTCTGAGCTGATGAAAGAGAACTGTAAACGCTTCTACACCAGACAAGTGCCACATGCTTCATGTACACTTTCCCACTCAGTGCTAGCAACAACCCGCCAAGACAGAGTCTCTGTGGACACCCATTCTGGATGAGAAAGCTGAGGCCTGCAGGGGCCCAGTGGCTTTCCCTTGGAAATGTCTATAATAATTAGTGGAGCTGGGTTTGGAACCCAGGCAGTCTGGCGCCCTGCAGAGTTGTTCTAGCTGCATGACAAACCACCCCGAATTTAGTGATGTACAACACTAACCATTTTATTTTGCTCAGGGATTTTGTGGGTCAGGAAACCAGACAGGGCTGGGGTAGCTTCTTTCTGCTCCACGATTCTGCAGCCTCAGCTGGAGCTGACCCGGTTAGGTGGGAGCCGGGCCAACAGGTCCGCTTCCGAGAAGGCGTCTTCACTAGTCTAAAGAAGTGCACAGGTATGACTCAGAGGATGGGCCCAGCCAGGAGTGATGATCAGAGCACCTGCCTGTGGTCTCGCCGTGTCACCTGGGTGTCTTAGAGCATCTGGGTTCCAAGGGGGAACTTTCCAAGAGAAACAACTGGAAGCTGCAGACTTTCAGGACCTAACTTTGAAGTCACATGGCACCCTTCCTTCTGTACATCACTGATCAGAGCAATCACAGCAGCCCAGACTCAAGGGGATGGGACATAATTTATACTGGGCTCTAGCTAGTGCTGGGGATTGGGGGAACAGTAAGACAAACCCTCACCCTTGAGCAGCTCCTAGGCTCGTGTGGGGAAAGAAGGTCTCTGTGTCATGCTGTGGGCATGGAGCTCATCCTCAGAGAGCGTGGTAACTGTCTAACAGCTCTGTCCCATTAACTAGCAACACCATGTGCTCTTGGAGTCACTTGTGACCAGCCCTGCACGGGTTGTGCTCAACCAGCTTAAGATGAATGTTCTGAAGAATGAAATGTTCCTGTGATAAGCAGGGGATTTCCAGTCATACCAGAAAATCCAGCAGAGTGACCGGGCAGATAGCTTCCCAGCCAACCACTTCCCAACACTTGTCATGACTGGTGAGTGCAGAAACAGGTGGCAGCAAATACAATGGGCACGTGAAATGCTGGCAGAACCCCTTTTGAAAGCTGTAGAAATCATTTGAGGACCTTAAGGCTCAAGAAAGACTAGAAGGCAGGAAATCAGCCTTTTGCCACCAATATCATGGCGTTGTTTACCACCTGGTCCTGGACTTTCATTGTTCTTTTATCCTTCATCTACAAGTGTTTATTGACTGCTGATTATGTGCTAGGCATTGTCCTAAGCCCTAAGCTGCGGCGGCTGCCCGCCAGTGGTAGCAACTTCCTCTCCTCCCCTAGACCCAGTATGAGCTTCTCCAGGGCAAGGACTAATCTCCTCTCCTCCTGTGTATCTCTCAGGGTCTAGTTTGAGCTGCCATTGGAGCCGGCACTCTACAAATGCCTGTTGAGTCATTAAGTCTGAACCTCAAATTTTACTGTGACTCTGAGGGTCATTTTGAATAGTTATGACTAGAGCATATTTAAATGCAAAACTTCAAGTTCTTGTAGAAGAAAAAAAGCCCATCTGATATCTCTGAAGCGTGGTTTGGTGAAGCAGTTCTTAATTTGAATTAAAACTCATCTTCTGGGGTCGTTGGGTGGCTCAGTCGTTGAAGTGTCCAACTTCAGCTCAGGTCATAAGCCCCGTGTCGGGCTCTGTGCTGACAGCTCAGGGCCTAGAGCCTGCTTCAGATTCTGTGTCTCCCTCCTTTTCTGCCCCTCCCCTGCTTGTTCTCTGCCTCTCTCTCTCTCTCTCTCTCTCTCTCTCAAAAATAAAAATAAACATGAATTTAAAAAAAACAACTCCTGTGTGTTAGCTTCTCACATGCAGCAAATTGTTTACTCTCCCTAAGCTTCAGTTTCCTTGTCTGTAGCAGGGGGACTAGTCTGTTTGGGGGCTGCTAGGGTGTGAAATGATGCCTGGAAAGTGCCTTGCTTGGAGTTGGGCATACACTTGGCTTTGATAAATGAGGACTACTGTTATAGACCTAATACTTATGCCAGTCCAGAGCTCCAGGTATTGGGGTAAGGTCATGCAAAGTGCCACACCAACTCTGAGGGGCCAGGGTAATGACAAAGTGCCAGTTAGAGTTCAGATCCCCAAAGCATCACCCATCAAAACCTTGCTCTTCCAAAAACCTTCATCTCCCTGCACTCAGGAGGACAAGTCAGAATGATTTCAAAAATAAAAGCAATTATAGAACACTTAAAAAAAATTAGTTGGCATTTATTGAGCACCTAAGAACTTCAAGAGGCTGCTCTAAGAACTTCGCGTGGATTATTTCACTTCAGTCTCATGACAGCCCTGCCAGGTGGATGCTGCTGTCATCCCTCTTCTATAGGTGAGGAAACCAAGGCACAAAAAAGCAAAGAGATCTGTCGAAAGTCATTCAGGGAATAAGTAGGGGGCTGGAATTCAAGCCCAGACATTTCTCTACAAAGGTGATCTTTGATCATTATTGGGTACTCTAGCAGTGGGTCTTAAGCTCTTTTGTCCAGGGGCACAGGGCTCCTAGGACTCTGATGGAAGTGATGACCCCCTCCCCTAGGAAAACACACATGGGGCATGGCGGTGCCTGGAGCATCTTCCCCAAAGCTGTGCCCTTTCCAAAGGTGCAACTCTGAGACACAGCCAAAAAGAGCAGGGGGCATCTCTTTACATGCCCCTCCCCTATCTTTTATCCCCAGCATGGAATCTGGTGTAACTTATTAAAAGAATGTACACACACACACGATGTTGGATGCAATTTCAAAGGATTCAAAAGCACTCCCCCTCCTCCACCTCCAAGCTTGCTCATCCCCCTCACACGCACACAGTGGAGAATCCCAGTTAGGAATCAGAAAAACAGTTCCTGATAGGGACAGTTAGGGGCCCCACTTTAACTCTGAACTAATTCTTAAATCAGCACACCACTGCTTTGTGGACCACCTGCTTGGAAATCAGTTGTTTTCCTTAACTCATTAAACGTCCCCCTGACCTTCCTGTGCATGATTAGAAAGCCCTTCTTCATCCCTCATGTCCCCCAACCCCAATCTGTTCTGCACCTCCTCATTTCATAGATAAAGAAACTGAGCCTGAAAGAGATGATATCATTCGCCCAGGATTTTGTAGCCTGTAACTAAGTCCAAGGAGCGCCCAATACCAAAACATCTCTTTCTGTTGTACCACTGTATTCAAGAATAAAATCAGCCTTCGATATTGTATGTATAACAGCAGTATGAACTGCATGGCTTTGGTTTGAATGTATATACCGTCAAGTTCTCCAAATTTAGGATGTTTGTCACTGGAGTCACAGAAGCCCAGAACTGAGTGCATTTTGGGAGGTCACTTAGAGAAGTGTTCCTTAACTCCCCGTGCATGGCAGTCAGCTGGGGCTCTCCTTAAAATGAAAATTCTGATTAGGAGCTCTGGAGTTAGGCCCAAGATGCAGTATTTCTAGCAAATTCCAGGTAAGGACCATGCTTTTGGTCCAGAGATCTGTACTGTGTGTGGTCAAAGGCTAGACCAACCTCTTGACTTTCCCTAAATGGTTTCCATAGCTGAGCAGGAAGTATTAGCTGAGAGCCTTCAAAGGAAAATTATAGTTCACGGTGGGAACACCATGGTGCAGAAGAGATCCACCCGTGGGGTGGGGCAGAGGGGACCTTAGCCGTGGAGGCTGAGCCCCGTTTAAACATGCAGCATAAAGATGTGCTCACTGAGGAGTCCAAGGAGAGCAGGACATCACTGTGCATGGGAAAATGCCTGGCAGGCAGCTATTATCCATTGGAATGGAGTCATTATGGGCATCTTTTCCAAAAACACTTTAATGCCAGAATCAACAACAATAACGTTACCTCCAAGTTCTCCTTTATTAACCTGGAAATGGGATAATCACTAAGCTCTTGCTTGGGTTAACCCAGGAGTCCAGCCTGGGGAAGGGTGCCCCTTCCTCTCTTCCTGTTGCACACCTCTCCGCAGCCAGGCAGGCTTCAGGCCAGGTCCTCCGAAGCTTCCAGCTCCTGCCCCCAGACCTTTGCACCTGCTGAACTCATTGCCAAGAATGCTTGTCCCCCTTCTCTCCGTCTGATTGACTCCAACCATTGTGTGGGATCTCAGTGCCTCTCTCTCCCTCTCTCTCTCTCTCTCTCTCTCTCCCCACCCCCTCTCACATAGTGTACCGCTGCATTTCCAACATTTAGAACAATACCTAGTTCCTACTAGGTGTTCATAAACACTTTTAAAATGAATTGAGAAATGAACCACCACCACTCCTCCCCAGGTGTGGTTATAAGGATTAAATGAGATTATTTATGTATTACAATTAGCATAGCCCTGGGTATTAGTAAGTGACCAATAAATGCTAATTCTCCCCCACTTTCTCTCCCCCTCCCCTTCTCTGCCAAAGATCCCTTTTATTATTTGACCCCTCATGAACCCTAGGTTTTGAAAGATTTTTTTTTTTCCTAAACTGATTAAATAATGTATTCTTCTCCCCCTGTGCCATGGAGCAAAGACAATGCTAGCTGTGCAGAGGCATTAGCCTCCCTGGGAAGAACCCATGACTGCATTCACTAGGAATGAATCCCAGAAATTCCTACGATGTGATCAACAACCCATGAGACCTCTCGCTGGTCTAAGTAAGCTAGTGTTACCACTGAGCGGATAGAATTCCAGCCTTAAACAAAGAAGCTTGACATTTTTAGTTTGTCTTCTTGTGCAGGGTTATCGGGAGTAAAATAATGATTTCCCTTGGGGCCGCGGGTTGGCTCGGTCAGTCTGACTCTCGATTTCAGCTCAGGTCATGATCTCATGATGTCACAATTTGTGAGTTCGAGCCCCACATCAGGCTCTGTGCTGACAGCATGGAACCTGCTTGGGATTCCCGTTCTGTCCCTTTCTGCCCCTCCCTGACGTGTGCCCCTGCACACGTCCTCTCTCAAGATAAATAAACATTTAAAAAAATAATAATAATTCCCATGAAGCATTTTTTAAGTTCTTAAAAAAAATCTCACAGCCCTTCCTGTGATCCCTGGCCTCCTGCCCTGCCCCAAGGAGCCCCGGTTTGGGAGTCACGAGCCTTGCGGTTGTGTTCCTTGCCGCCACATTCCCGTGGAGCCCAGAGGAGGCATTTTTCAGGGTGCGACTGCTTGATCACTCTCCTTCCCTGCTCCCAGTAATGAGCTTCTGGGCCTAATTACGATGAAATGTGCTGTTTCCCTTCCTTCTTTGTGTCCATATCCATAATGATCTTTATCATTACGACGGATTAATCGCTCCTGCCCGGTGCATGCTCGCTCTCGCTCTCTCTCTCTCTCTCTTTCTCATTACAGTTTCCTCAGGGTGTGTATATGTGGGTGCATGAGTCTGCTCACTGTGTGGATGCTAATGGTTAAGGGGACCTCCATAGAACTGGGAAAAAAGAGGAAAAGAAAAAGAAGAAAGAAGATAGGCAAGTGACAAGGAATGAAAATAGCACCAAACGAGCCTCTCTCCTGACTGCCCCTCTGAGTGATCATTGAGAACAGGGGAAGCACAACACAGCTGTGTTTGTCCTTCCTCATTGCTGTGGCTTTAATGAGAAAAGGAAATTAGCTGATCCGGGGACATTCTTGTCATCTTCCAGCACGTGAACACCTTTGTGAGGTTTCGGGCAAACTCGCCTCGCCCGGGCAGCACTTTGCAAGCCTCCCTGCCCAGGAGGCTGGAACACAAAGGCTTCTGCCCAGACTTGCTCTGTGACTCGTCCTTCCCATGGGTCACCTGGGGTTTCCAGCCCCGGGACCCCAAGCATGGAAAGCCTCCGGGCGTGCCCCCTCTCCCTGCTGCACCCTCTTGTGCGCGAGTGTTAACTTCAAAGACCTGGGGAAGGAGGGAAAGTGAAGGGCCCCAGAAGTCAGGTAGGAGGTGCTAATCAGTCCCGCAAATGCTAATTATCTTCAAACGGATGTAATTCATTACAGTGAGGGAATCACTATGAATACACACACTGGAAGGGGTGATGCCCCGTTTAACCTGTTGAGTATGGCTTTGTGCATTACTGATTAGGTTAGCCTTGCAGGAAAATGGCCACAACCTCTGACTCCTACAACAGAAACCACTGGGTTACAGTGGAAAGCGCGTGATGTATCAGTTAGGATCGACCCAGTTATGCCACAGGGTTTATTTGTCACTTATGCTCGTATCCGGTACAGCCAGGACCCAGGCTGATGGCGTAGCCTCTGTCTAAGACCCTGGCAGGAAAAAGAGAAAGGGGCAGATCACGTGCCGACTCTAAGAGCTTTGGCTCAGAGATGACACACACCAATTCTGTGCATTTCATTGACCAGAGGAAGTCCCAAGGTCAAAGCTGCCATCATCAGGAGGAAAGTATAGTTATTCTCCTCCAGGGAGAAGTAGTGAATATTTCTGAAAAATAGTAGTCTACCACAGTGGGCTTACAGCTTATGACTGCAAAAAACAAACAAGCAAACAAAAAAAAAAATTGAGCAATTATGATATGCTCACTTAACAGAATAGCATAGAGCCGTGTAATGGATGCACTCCAGCTGTACCTAACAACATGGGGAGTCTTAGAATAGTAAGGGTAAATGAAAAAAGCAAGTCACAGAAGACCACATTTATTGTGATACCATTTTTGAAAAGCTAACAACAAAAGGTGGAACTAAACAATATGTTGTTAAGAACACACATTAAGTCAGATCTTTTTTTAAAGAAAGGATTGATGTTGGGGGTGGATGGGCAGCTCAGTAGGTTAAGCGTCCAACTTCAGCTCAGGTCATGATCCCGCTGTTCTCGAGGTTGAGCCCCGCGTTGGGCTCTGTGCTGATGGCTCAGAGCCTGGAGCCTGCTTCCGATTCTGTGTCTCCCTCTCTCTCTCTGCTCCTTCCTCACTTGCGCGCTCTCTCTCTCTCAAAAATAAATAAACATTTAAATATATATATATATAAACGAAAGGATTGACGATCCCCAAACCCTCCGATAGCACCAACCCCTGGTAGAGAAAGCAGGGATTTAGAACAAGGGAGAGGCAAATAGACAACAGTCCAACGATGCTGACTCACAGATGTTGACTTTATTATTAGGATTCATAACCTGCGTGTATATTATGTATTTTTTCAATGTCTTTATTGTGGTAAAATACACATAACATAAAAGTTACCCTCATAACCACTTCCAAGTGTGCAGCGCGGTGACATTAAGTGCACCCACACGTCGTGCAACTGTCACTGCCGTCCATCTCCAGACCTCTTTTTATCTTGCAAAACTGAAACTCTGTCCCCATGAAATACTAACTCCCCTCCCCCAGCCCCTCATAACCACCTATATCCATTGTTGTCTATGTATCAAATATGACATAAGAGTTGGTTTTGAAGGGAAGAACAGGAGCTCTGGGAATAGATCTGGGTTCAAATCTCAGCTCTAGCTTTTAAAGCCGACCTTGGGATCTGCTTAATCCCGTCTGCTGAGTGGGAATGATAAAAGCATCATAGACGACATGTGCTGAGCATTTAGCACGAGGCTAGACATATAGTCGATGCTTTAAAAAAGGGTAGATATGCCATTGTAAGTGGCGATTGATTAATTAAGTGTTGAATAAAGAACTGGCCCCAGGGCCATGCCCTTTCAAGGCACTTAATGGGCCAAAGCTGGGTTGGTTTTCTCCTGGGAGGGAAGGAGGGAGTGCTGCAGAGATACTGTCTAGGAGCAGAGGGTCCTGGGGTCAGAGCAGGGTAACTCAGAGAGTCTCCAGCTCAGGGTGGAGAAAAGTTGTACTTCCAAGGGATGTGGGGCCGGATGTGACGTGCAGGATGAACCCTAAAGCCCAACGCCAGCAGAGGGCAGACTGGGGAACGTGGTGTGGGTTGGGTTAGGGGACACGGGTCTAGACTGAGGCAGACAAAGATACAAAGGCATTGCTGGGGTCTGTTCAAAGGAGTGGGTGTGATCACCAGTCTGTTAGGATAATAAAATCATACAGGATCTTTTAGTGAGCCACCCTTCTGGCTGGAGATTCCCCAAAGAGCAGAGACGGTCCTATCCTTACCCCTATCACCTGTCCTCTCCAGCAGTCTGTGCAGACAGTTCCGATCCATGCCAATGACGTCCTGGGTCTTCCTGAGCACATTCTATGGCCACAGAGCATGCTTGACCCACCCACCAGGAACAGGGTCAGAGGTCAGAGAGGTAGCACCTCAGGACCACCCTCAGGCCATGGCATCCAGGAGTTGGAATATACACACTGCACCTTCTTCGGTCCTTCCGTGGAGACAATGCCCGATGAGTTCTACACAGTCTCTTAGAGGGCTGCGGAGGACTGACCCCAAGTGTCACAGCATGAACCCATTTGTCAGCCTAGCTTCCTTGTCTCCCTTCCCCACTTCTTGCTCCCCAGGACCAAATCCCAAATAAACTTCTTGTGCCCACATCCTTGTCTTAGGGTCTGCTTTGTAGGGAAGACCCAAACTGAGATGGCGTCCAGATCTGGTTTTTGTCCACAATGACTTAGCACTCATTGTCTCCCCAGAGACAATTCCTATCCTATTAGAGACAGCTCTGACCCTGGAAAAGTCTGCAGCCCATCCCTCCCTGCCACCCCATGGGCCAAATCCAGCCCTTTTCCTCCCCACTGTACATACAGCCCATCTAACAGGAATACTTTTAAATGGTTGGAAAAAATCAAAAGAAGAGTAATAGTTCATAAGTGAAATTTACATGAAATGTAAATGTCGCTGTCCATAAATAAAGTTTCATTGGAACATAGCCACACCCATTCATTTACATATTAGTTAAGGCTGCTGTTGCCCTGCAGTGTGAGCTGAGTAGCTGGAACGGACACCGTGGAGACCACATGACCTGAAATATTTACTATGCGGCCTTTTACCAAAAAAGTTTGTCGACCATGGTCTTAACATGACAAATGTGGCAACTACCAGACTGTGGGGTGGTAACCTCAGTGAAACATACCTTGTAGGTGAGGGGCACCTGGGTGGCTCCGTCGGTTAAGCATCAGACTTCAGCTCAGGTCATGGTCTCGTGGTTCGTGGGTTCAGGCCCTGCGTCGGGCTCTGTGCTGACAACTCAGAGCCTGGAGTCTGCTTCCAATTCTGTGTCTCCCTCTGTCGCTGCCCCTCACCCACTCATGCTCTGTCTCTCTCAAAAATAAACATTAAAAAAAAAAAAAGTACCTTGTAGGTGAAAGCCAAACTCTAAAGTTAGAACCCAGTTTGAGGCACTTCAAGGGGAAGCTTGCCATGGGAACCTGCGGGGCTTCTCAGAACTTGCCAAACGATCACCTTTCCTTTTCCAGCTCGACAAGTTTGGGTTTGGGGTAAGTGAACCCAGCTGGGTCAGCTGGAATGCTCCACTCTGGAAACGGGCTGATCTGGGCAATTCAAATTTCTCTTTAATGGAAGATTGAGCAGGAAGTCCTTTCTGCATCGCCCCTAGGGAAAGATCTTTCAGTTGCATGTGAAGCCCGTTCTTCCTGATGTCTATTTTTCCTGATGGAGAAGTCCATCTTGCGAATGTCGCTGAACCCCTCCGTGACCCAAGGACGGTGCTCCATCCTGCAGTCCCACTGGCCATCAGTCTCACTGATGGGACGTCGTGCCACCGATGGGACGAAAGTGCAAGACGAAGAAAATGAATCTGCCAAACCCATGACATCCCCTAAAAGCTGAAATGTTTTTCTTTAAAAAAAATTTTTTTTCTCCATATATGAATAGAAACATCCCTTCCTTTAAAAACATCCTTTCTTCAGGGGCACCTGGGTGGCTCAGTCGGTTAAGCGTCCGACTTCAGGTCAGGTCATGATCTCGTGCGGTTCGTGAGTTCAAGCCCCGCGTCGGGCTCTGTGCGGACAGCTTCGGATTCTGTGTCTCCCTCTCTCTCTGCCCCTCCCCCACTTGCACTCTCTCAAAAATGAATAAATGTTAAAAAAAATTTTTTTAATAGAAACATCCTTTTTTCTAGCACTTGCTCTGAATTACCACCGAGGTTTTGATCCAGACCCCGTACCATCAATGATCTGAGAGTTGGGCTTTGTTCATTCTCAGATAAAAATATAAAGACATCCAGTAAAACATAACTTGCAGCCAAACATCTGTACCCTCAGTACCTATAAAAGTTAACGCTTTAAATATTCCTGATAACAAGTTAAAATCTTTTTTCCCCCTGCCAACTTCTAAAATTGCAGGAAAGGGTGTTTAAATTTTTTTTCATGTTTGTTTGTTTATGTATTTATTTATTTTGACAGAGCGCATGAGCAGGGGAGGGGCAGACAGAGAGGGAGAGAGAGGATCTCAAGCAGGGTCCTTGCTGTCGGCACAGAGCCCGATGCGGGGCTCGAACCCACGAACCATGAGACCATGACCTGAGTCAAAATCAGATCAGATGCTTAACTGACTGAGCCACCCAGGCACCCCAGGAGGGGGTAATTTTCAAGGTATCCTATAGATCAAAATTCCGTGACTCAGAGTCATCTTGGGGGCTCTTCCAATGTAGAAACTTCCAGACCCCACAGCAGATCCACCGGTAGGGCTCCAGATGGGGCCCAGGAATCTGTATTTCATCCAGTTTCATAGTGCTTCTGATGAAAACCACCAGTTTAAAATTGCTACATTTCCCAGCTACATGGGAAAATGTCCGTAGAATATTGTTGAATTTAACAAAAAATTTAATAGTAAAATTTTAAAAAGCAAGATAGCCTCTGTAATGCTATCTGATTGCCGGAAAATTCTGTGTGGTCTTATGTTTGAGGGAGAAAAAAGCCAATAGAAGTAACAGTAAGGAAAGTGTAATTTTACAAGCGATTTATACTTTTTTCTTTTTACTTCCCTGACTTGTCTGACTTTTATGCAACGAGTAGATACTTCCTTGAAAATAAGAAAGCAATCCCTAAAGTAATTTTCTCATTAGGGCAGAGCAGACAGAAGCCTCCTGGGATCTGTGGCAATTGGGGTCTGGCTGGGTGAGGTTTTACGGTGTCTCCTGCTCTTGGATCTGGCCCTGCCTGTGCGTGTGATCGGAAGCTACTGGGGAGTGTGAAGAGAGTTTGGCCTTCCCTCCTCCGTTCCTCCTGCCTTTGCCCTCTGGCTTGCCACGAAAGCGTCTGTGAGCCGTGTAGACACCTAGAAGTAAGTGCCCTCTCAAGGTGACAGGCAGCGTGCCGCGGGGTGGTGGCCCTGCTGTCATGTGTGGTTCATCTCTGCCCTCATTCGTGGCCTAAATGGAGTCTCAAGGTCCCCCCGGGAGCCCAGGCGAGCACCTCTGCCACAAGCCCTAAATCCTCCCGGAACTCCAGGGAGAAAACACTTCCGGCAGAAGAGAGTTCGGTCCCTGCGGGGGGCTTGCCTCTGGGTCATCTCCGATGACCAGTATCTGGATGCCCTCCCTGCACCACCATTATGGGAAGAGAGTCGTCTGTCTTTTAGAGGCACCTCTCTCTCTCTCTCTCCTCCCATGCCCTGCCCCATATCCTACAGTCCCTGGATTGTTTGAAGGCTAGCTTCTCCTACGACATTTCCAGCATCCTACCCTCCCCTGGCAGCCCACAGGAGCCCACCTGCAGGCTTTACCTGTAGGCTCTGCGAGGGGCAGAGTGGAAAGGGAGGCGCTGGAAGGTTGCAGGGAACCCCCCAGAATGTGTCTCCAAAGCAGGCTTTTGAATTACCATCCATCTCTGCGGCATCCGTGTCCGTGCTGAGGGTTAGATCTGCCCGGCCCCCTCCGGCATGGGCAGATGAGCCCAGGAAGCGCCTGCCCTTGGGCCGTGGGGTCTCCTGCAGGCCCAGCCATCTGATGGCCAGGGCCCAGGCCAAATCATCTGACGCATCTTGTATCCCCAGCACACACAGGAAGTTTCCGGAAGGAAGGAAGAAAGCAAGGGAGGGAGAGGAAGGAAAGAATCATCAATCTGCTGAGATTATCCCTCATTCACGCATCCTTTCCACAAGTACTTATGAGCACCTACTATGTGCCAGCCGCTATTCTAGGTGCTGGGATGTAATAATGAGCAAAGTTGGACCTGTTCCCTGCCTCACGAGGCTGCCAGTCTACAGGAGGAGGCCACCATAAGGGAATAATCCTTTAAAAGAATAGTGGGGGGGGGGGGGGTGCCTGGGTGGCTCAGTCGGTTAAGCGGCCGACTTCGGCTCAGGTCATGATCTCACGGTCCGTGGGTTCGAGCCCCGCGTCGGGCTCTGTGCTGACAGCTTGGAGCCTGGAGCCTGCTTGGGATTCAGTGTCTCCCTCTGTCTCTGCCCCTCCCCGGCTTGAACTCTGTCTCTCATAAGTAAGTAAATAAATAAATAAGAGAGAAATGGCTCCCATAACCAGAGCTCCCCAGGGGAGGCCAGAAACCTTTTGATCTGGCCGGCGGGGGGCGGGGGACACTCCCCTGTGGAAGCAAATGCCTCATGGAGCACAGGCGGGTGCAGAGTACAAAGACCTCCATCCTCCCTTCCTGCTTCCCCTCACTTTAACTGACCCCACCCCTACCCTTCATGCCGTCACACCCACCCACCGCCGCTTCCCCGACAGAGAGGGCGGTGGGCTGGGAAAAAGCAGAATTGGAAAAACTCTTTCTGACCATATCGCGTCTGGAGCTCTATACACCCCGCTCGGCCTAAGACCCCCGTACCTGGAGGCCAGAGGAGGGCGAGAGCTCAAAGTGGGGAGCACTGATCCGTCCCCTTTAAGCCTACGTTGAAGGTGCAAGAGTGGTCTGAAAAGTCCCTTTCCCGAGGGAGGCACCTTCCGAATGTAACAAATCTCACCCCAGCTCGGGAGCAGACAGCGTTGCCAACGGAGTGTCTCAAAAGTTGTGCAAATGACAAGCTCATTTTGAGCTGAAAAGAAGACACATCTGAAATATTGATGAGGCAGCCGGGGCCCAGCTCCAGCCCCGGCTACAAAGGGAGGCGCTAAATAGTTGATGAAGAGTATAATTAATCGCAGTTATGACTCTCTGGCTGCAGGTTTCAAACCAACCGTTCCCCACGCACGTTTCTCTGACCCGCCAAAGCCCAGGGCACTGCCACTCAGGGCATCGGCCGTGCGTGAGTCAAATTGTAAACTTCCTGCCTTCTGTCACCCCCATCTCCCCGCCTCCCACAAGCCCACAGCTTTCACCGTGGCCCCTCCTGCTACAGCATCTAAGCATCGGCCACTGGCCTGGCAAACACTGGTCCTTCTGCTCAGGACCACGTTCTCCTCCGTCGCCTGACCCACTCCCGCTCCCGGACTCGCCTCTTACCACCTGTGCAATGCCTGAAAATTTTCTTTTTTTTTTTTTTTAAATATTTTTGCTCTAATATTTTTTTATTGTGCTTTTTGGGGAGGTTTTCATGAAAGTATATTGATAGTGTAACTTATCTCCACAAACTCTGTTTTAATTTTTTTTAACGTTCATTTATTATTGAGAGACAGAGAGACACAGAGCGTGAGCAGGGGAGGGGCAGAGAGAGGCGGAGACACAGAACCGGAAGCGGGCTCCAGGCTCCGAGCCATCAGCACAGAGCCTGACGCGGGGCTCGAATTCACAAACTGCGAGATCATGACCTGATCCGAAGCCGGTCGCTTAACCAACTGAGCCACCCAGGCACCCCTGGAAAATTTTCTTAATCTCAATGTGCCTCAGTTTGTTCGTCTGTAAAATGGCGGCGGGGGGGGGGGGTGGTTGTACGGTCACTGGGAAGACGAGGTGGCAGTGATGTTGAGGGCGTAGAGCACTGCATGGTGCTGTGTTTGTTCTGAAGACGGCAGCTATGGATAGGACACCCCCTTCCCAGCTCAGCTGCTTGGCCTCCCAGATGTGCCAGTGCCGCCCATGCTTACATAATTGCTGGTCTGTGGTCCTCGCTGGACTCCGAGCTTCTCGAAGACAAGGATGGGACCATTCCTCTCTGTATGCCCGGTGGCTAGAATGGGGTCCACAGGAGGTGCTGCATGAGTGAATGAATGAACGAACGAACAAATGAACGAATGAGTAAATCCGCACAGAGGCTTCTCCAGGGTCCGAGAAATAGCCCACATCTGTGACTTAGGCTGAAGGGGACAACTCTGTCGCCTTGTTCATCCAGCCAGCTGTTGGGCGCAGTGGAGCAGAGGCTGCCCTCGGCCCTGGGGCAAGGGCCTTCCCCACCAGGCACAGAGTCTAGGCCTACGGATGCCATGGGGTAGCCCGCTGTGCCGCCGTCACTTGAGGCTGAGTTTTGGAAAGCGAGTCTCGCCCTCCGTCTCCCCACCTTCCAGAGCAGGATTCTGTAAGCGGCCCCTCCTGGCATTTGCCGTTTCTCCTTCCTCTCCCGGCCTCACCGGCGGCCTCTGCCATTATCCACGCCGCCTCTCCCCATACGGGGACAATGGGCAGCCCCAGAATCTAGGGAGCAGCCAGGGAGCTGTCTCTGGTTTTTTACAGTGTTGGTCCCACGCTCCCACCTCCCCCCCCAGCCCTCCCCCGCCATGCCTTGCATGCTGGGCACACGCTCCAGGCTCTGGGCAGCCCGGCCAGCCAGGAAGTGCAGACCTCCCTTGATTAGTATAAGCGACCCGCTTTCCTTGGCTGGGTCCGGAGCTGTTGTGGCCTAATTAGCAAAGCCACCAGATCAGCAGGCCTTCTCATTAACACGGATCCCATCCCCTTGTCAGCTGCTGAAGCCCCCACGGTCCATCCCTCGGCAGTCTCCCTCCGGGTCACACCAGGGCTCTGAGAGCGGCCCTGACAGCCAGGAAGGGCCACGCAATGCCCTTGTCACCAGCTGATGTATAGAACCAGCCAGGGGCTCATCTTCCTGGGGGGGAAGGGCTTCGGCCGGTGGGCCTCCCAAAGTTCGTGGCAGGCCTTGAGTCCCAAGTCTTTCCAGCCCTTCCTCGTACAGTGACTCTGCACTAAGTTCTGTGAGACACACGCTGCAGGCCATGGTGCCCGGCTTCAGAAAGCTTTCCTTTCCCGGAACCCAGGCCGGCCTGCTCCGTGGTGGCCACAGCCACGGCCTCTGTCACAGTCGGCCCCGGGAGTCTCATTAGGTCAGCTCAGAGCACCTGAGGCCAGAGAATAAAAGAAAGTAAAGGGAGAAAAGAGGGGCAGCTGCTTTGGTTTACACAACCCGAAGGGCTTCTCAGAGGAGGTGGCATTTGAACTAAGACTTGAATGACCAAAAAAAGTCGACCTGGCGATGATCCAGAGAGATGTCCCAGGAGAAGGGGGAGCGAGTGCAAATGAGAAAGAAGCCAACTTCCCTCTACAAGAGGAAGGAGGCCAGGGTTCAAGGAGCTCCGTCAGGCATTGGGATGCTGAGTAATGAGGCAAGCGGGAAGAAATGAATGAATGAGTGAACGCGGTCAGCACTGAAGGCTGGGAGAGACCACTGGGACTTGGGGTCATCAGGGAAGCTTTCTAGAACACACAGGGCTTTGTTTTTGCTCCTGTTTACTCCTCCATCACAGGAGCAGATCCTACGCGGTGGGAGAAAAGAGAGAGATCCTCAGAGCGCGGCAGGTGGATTCAGACAGGCTCCACGCTGCTCACACACGACAGACCCCTCCGCTGTTCTGTCACAAGTCACAATTAATGGCCAAGTGCCAAGCACTTGACATACTGAAGCTTCTGACAGTCGCAACAACCCTACCATGGGATAAGTCTAGTTACCTCCACTTTACAGCAAGGAAACGGAGGCACAGAGGGGTTAAGTCAGTCAATGGAGCAGGTGTTGAGCCCAGGCATGCCCCTAGTCATTGTTGGGTTTGCTTTGTACTTGGTTAGAGAGCCAAGGGACCCGCCATGCTGCATGAGCGGCAGCCCAAATCCCGGCCAAAAGTCACGGATTTGTCCCTGAGAGAAGCCTGTTCCCGGGCGCTCAGGAGCTTTTACCCACCACGCCTACTGTTCGGGGGCCTCAGAGTGGCTCTCCAGAGTACATTTCTATAGTGGACATCTGTCACTCGTTCGGTCCACACGGCATACAAACGTCCTTTCTGGGCTTGAAGAAGCCCCCAAGTACTTTCAGGAAGAGTCCACTCCCCTCCATCAAGTTGAAAATGCAGGCGACTTGTATTCCCAGCCTCCCTTGCAGCTAAGGATTCGACACATGACCTAGTTTCCACCAATCAGAGGCAACCATCTCACCCTAAGAACTGGAAGCCAGTGCCCCAAAGAGGTGACAAGAAATGCAAATTAGGTTCAGTTTCCACAGGCTGTGGTGGAGGCACCCGTGGGTCCATCATGGAGAGTGGCAGTAGGCAAGATAAGAGTGTCTGGGCTGGACAGTGGGGCCTGGCCAGCTTGATTTGGGCCACTACTCCTGGTTCCACGCTCTCCAAGGCTGTCTCTCCCACCCTCCAGGAGATGTGTGAGCTAGCCAGACAAACGTGCCTTTTCTGCTTGAACTAGCTATAACCGCTTTCTGTTGCTTGCAACCAACAACCGCTCGAACTGCCCACTGTCCTTAGGTCTCATCAAGTCAGTAAAGAATGCAATTCTGGGGGCGCCTGGGTGACTCAGTGGGCTAAGCATCCGATTTCAGCTCACGTCATGATCTCGTGGTTCGTGGGTTCGAGCCCCACTTCGGGCTCGTGCTGACAGCTCAGAGTGGAGCCTGCTTGGGATTCTGTGGCTGCCTCTCTCTCTACCCCTCCCACACTCACACTCTGTCTCAAATAAACACTAAAAAAACAAACAGACAAAAACAAACAAAAACCTCCCAAAGGTGAGGCAAGGAACTTGTCATTTCTGGGCCCAAGAGAGGGACTTTGAGAGACACTCCTGAATATCTCAGACTGTCCAGCTTCCTAGGGCCCTACCCAATGACGTTTTCTTGTGATCTGGATTGTAGATTGAGAAAAGCAAGAACTTAACCTTGAAAGCTATGTGGTGTGGTGGGAAAATAAAGGTGTACAAGGAGACATGGGTTTGGGTCCTGGCACTTGGCACTTACTAGCACTCGCCTAACTTCTCTGAGCCTCAGTTTCCTCATGTGTAAAGGAGGGTTTTGCAGTTCAAATGTCTTCATCTGTAAGGACTCAACATCCAAATCCAGCTGGTATAAAAAAATAAAGATGTTTATTAAGTCATGGCACTGCACTTGAAGATGTAGGTCAACTTGATCCATGACTTTGTCTCCATTTTTGGTGATTCTCTTGGCTCTGCCCTTTTCTGGGTTCAGTTCCCTCTTCGGGCTGGATGTCAGCCAGCTGCTGACGTTCAGACGCCACAATGACACCAGAGAAAGACGTGGCATTGTCCCTATCATCCAGAGAATCGGGACAAACTTCCCGGACAGCTCATAGGAAGCTACTCCAATGATCTCATTGGTCCAAACTGGTCACATGCCTATTCTCCAGCCAATAGCGGTCACCAAGGGAAGGCCACGTGCTGATTGGCTTAGGCCTGAACTCCTGAGCCAATCACTGGCCAGGGTTATCAGAATCTCGGGATTGGCTCAGCCAGCAGTTCTCAGACTTGTGTTCTCATAACCCCCAGTACACGTTTAAAATTTAGGCAGGGCTCCTACAAGCTATTGTTTCTATGGATTGCATTTACTCACTTTACCATTTGGAAATTAAAACCAAAAAAGATTAAATGTTTATTTACTTTAAAAATAACAATAAACCCATCGACGTGTTAATAGAAATAACGTGTCTTATGAATAATAACTATACTTTCCAAAGCAGAAAAAAAAAAAAGTTACTGAAAAGAGTGGCGCTGTTTTACACTTTTGCAAACCTCTTTAAAGTCTGGCTTTAAGGTTAAAGTCCGACAGCAGGTGTCTCATATCCACTTCCGCACTCAGGCTGCCGCATTAATACCGTTGTTGGAGTTGTAATTCACGAACACAGTCCAGCCTCGTGCAGATACGTAGTTTGGGAAGGTGAGGCCCCACAGACTTCCGGGAAGGCTCTCGGGGACCCCAGTGGTCCTCAGAACGCACTGTGACAACCACTTGCTTAAACTGACCAGGGCTCATCCCTGGAGCTGGCCAGGGTCGGATCCTGCAAACTGCAGGGGAGCTCCACCTTGAGGGGTGCACAGGTATTGAGGAGACACCCACAATGTCCAGTCCGTGGAGATGACAATCCCCCGTACTCCATAGGGTTGTTAAGAGAGAACTAAGGGAGATTATGTATGTAAAGCACTTAACACAGGGTTCACTAAATGGTGCCTGGGACTGAGGAAGGACCTCAGGTGAGCACAGGTAAAAGCAGTAATCTTTGGCTCAGATGAACTGACTTCTCCGTCCCTTTTCCCGGGTCCTCCACCCACGTGCACCCCATTACACCATTCTTGCTGCATCTGTGAAAGCAAAGACATACCATGATGATTGCTACAGAAAGGAGAACAGGGTCGTTATTCTACAGAGGGGAGGAATCAGTTGCAGCCATCAGACTCCAGCACTTGAGTTTCCCTGAGCAGAAGGAGAGGCAGGGTCTGGAGTTGGCACAAGTCAGGGATCAGGGTGAGCCTCGGATCTGCTGATGCTCTCCCCCAAGGGCAGAACTGGGGCCCTTGCTCAGGAGTGCCGTTGTAGAGAGCGTAAGACACAGTCCAGGGTCCAGAAGCCAAAGCAAAGCATCCGGTGTCAGCACTGGTCAGCAGGTTGGGGTTGGGGACAGGAAGCTGAAAACCAGATGGCATCAGGAAATCAGAGCAGGACAAGGGAGAGCGGACAAGGTCTTGGTCATTTGGTAGAAGGAGCAAGAAACTTCAGACCAAAGTTGGAACTTGCAGGGAACAGCTGGAGCATATGCACACGTGCGTGCACACACACACACACACACACACACGTGTGGAGCTAGGCAGGTAGCTTGTATGACTAAGTCCCTTGCAATGGGAGGAAAGCAATGGTGTGAAAGGCCACCGCACAGCAGAATGATCCCAACTTCAAAGGACCCTAAGGCGGTAGGGACCGGTACCTCTAGCATTCAGTGCACGGCACATAGTGCCTATCGGTTCGATAACTGCTGGCTGGATGAATGAACCTGTATCGTTACCCCTAAATGCCATCAAAATATCGCAAAACTTGCCATGCTTCGGCATCCCGATTGCATCTCCCAGACTCCCCCTTGCTCCCAGGAGTGATACAAAAGCCTTCAGCTGAAAATGTGTTTGGATTCGGGGCTCAGAACACCTGCTTCCCTCCAAGCGCAGTGAAAGGGACCCTGCTATGCAGACCAGGAAACCCTGGTTCCGTCCCCAGCTCTTCACTAGATTGATATGTCATCTTCAGCTCGTCACTCATCTTCTTGGAGGCGCAGGTCACCCACTGTGGGTGGATGGGGTCACCAGCGGGGCACCTGAGAGTGCGTGCTGAAGCAGGGGCTCAGGATCCCAACAACAAGGAGCCCAGACGGAATGTTCCACTAGCTCAGGTTCTCCGGTGGGACCAGGGAGATAGTTTGCCAGCTGAGGATCAGGGCACCTGGAGAGTCTGGGCTGTGGTCGCACCTGGCGATGTGTTCCCTCTCTCGGTCCTGGCAACCCTTTCGTAGAGCCCCTTTACCTCAGGAAAGCTACAGATGGACTCCAGCCTCTGACCTGATACAGGTCAAAGCCTTCCGCCCGACTTTTAGGGTACGTGCTGCCGGTAGCTGAGGCCCGTGAACTTGGGTCTGGGCCATGAGGAATGATTGGAAGGAAAGAAGCCATTTTCGGTCCCAGGCTTGAGCTCCTTTTTCCAAATGTGAGGTCGGGGAGGCAAATAGGAAGGGAATGAACGGTCTTCAAGTGCCTGTGATATGTCAAGCCTCTGTTAGACTCTTGAACTGTATACGTGACTTTCGATCCATATGGTAATTATCAGCGTCCCAAGGAATTTGAGAGAGAGGTGTAATGTCTTGGCCAAGATCATGAGCGCAGGCTTTCAACCTCCCCTCTCCTATGCATCCCTCTCCCCTCCTCCCCCTGCTCTCCTCTCCTCCGCCACCTCCTCTCTTGTGTCCCTCCCGCCCCCTCCCCTCCCTGCCCCTCCCCTCCTGGAAGGTACCCAAGAGTCCACAACCACCTCTGTACCCTCAAGGGATTTGAGCAGCCCTCTCAAGAAGCAGTGTCCTTATTTCACTTTCCCTTTGTGACCCTGGACTTCCGCCCTGGCCATTCAGGGTGGCAGCTTCCTACCGCCCTCTCCCCTCAGCCAACAAAAGCCAGACATAATCCTGCCTTCCTGCCCGCCCCCTCCATCCTCCAAAGTAATGTCTTTCCTCCCTCATTCTTCCCCCCCATTGCTCCAGCCCTGTGGCTGCCTTCACAGCAGGCCCGTGGGATTCGGGCCAAGGTTGCCAGGAAGGACTGGGATGGCTGGGGAGGCAGAGCCTGCTGGCCTGCACGCCCCACCCCCCCGGGGGACTCCCTGTCATTTGCTCACCCCGATGGCCGCACCTTGGAGCTCCTCACGGCGCACCCGGGCGTGGGGTTTGTGAGATGCGGTGGCTTCTTAGAGGAGAGAGCGTGCTGCCCCCGACCCAGAACTGCTTCTCAGGGGCCGTCATCACCCACCCTCGAGCTCTGCTTTGAGTTCCCCTGGGAGAGGTCCTGCACTTTGCAGAAGCTCGTGGGAGAGGTGAGAGCCCCGCCTCTGCAGTTAGCTCTGACCCTTGGCACGAGTTGAAGCTGGTCAGTGCCGCCATTTCACCATCTGCAAAATGGGTACAAGTGTAGTAATGACCCCGTGGGGTCATTGGGAGGATTGCATGCCTGGGAAGAGCTTAGGCACTGGGTCCGGCCGGTAGGGAGGACCTAGCGGGTGGGGTACAGCTGCTACTATTCTGGTGTCTTTCTGGCTTCCTCTGTTGTCTGGAAAGGGGAAGCCACTGGAAAGAGAGAGTTGCTGGCATGGTTGGTCCAGGGAAAAGACTTTCCTTACCCAGACCGCTGTGATTCCAGGGGTGGGTACAGTGCCCACTAGGGTATGCTGCACAGAGTGTCCACAAATTTATTCGTTCAACAAATAATTGAGCATCCACTCTGTGCCGGGCCCTATGCCGAGGGCCAGGAGGCAGTGGTGACAAGACACAGATGACCTTTGTCCTCAGTGAGCTTCTTGTATGGTAGAGAACGATAACCAATGAGCATTGAACACATGATCTCGAGATGCATACGTGCTATGAGAAAAACAAAGCGTGGTCATCGGTTGGGGACAACCAGAGGGAGGGGCTGCTTCAGGTGGAGGTGGGGGCAGGCCCCTCGAAAGAGCTGGTCTGTGACTGAGACCTAAACAGGGAGAAGGACCTGGACACAGGTGGGACGGGGAAAGAGCCCCTCTCGCCGGGAGGTACGGCACGTGTCAAGGCCCTGAGGTGGAAAGTGGCTTGGCTTACAAGACAACAAGGCTAGTGGAGATCAGTGAATGAAGTCAAAGTGGGGATGGATGGGGTTTGGGGTGGGGGGAGTCAGGCAGGGGACAGATCCTGCCAGTTATGCCACAGTCAGGAGTTCAGAGTTTGTCCAAAGAACAACGGGAAGTCATGGAAAGTTATAGGCAGGGGGTCACATGGTCTGACTGGCTGTACGTCTGGCTTTTGGGTGGAGGCTGGATAGGAAAGGAGCACGACGGCGCAGAGCCTGCTTTGGATCCTCTATCCCCCTCTCTCTGCCCTGTCTGTCCCTCCCCCACTTGCACTCTCTCTCAAAAATAAGTATACTTTAAAAAAAAAAAAAGATCCATTTGGAGGTGAAGCCAGGGGGACCCGCTGGTGGGTGGGTCCATCCAGGTCCCACCCAAGAGCAGCCACGGCGAGAGAAGCTCGAAGGACTGTTAAAGCTGTGTGCCCGTAGCTGCCTCTCCGGGGTGGCAAGACTTCAGCCCATCTGTCTCGTCGAAGCTGAGAGTCCGCGCTGAGATATCCGAGGGGATGAGAGTGACACACGCTGTGTTATGGGAACGTGGCTGCGAACCCGTGAATCCCCCTCTTCGGAGCGCCGGGAGGGTCTGCCCGCCGTGACCCGCACTCTCCGCTGATGAAACTGAAAAAGACAGTGCACGCAGATGGGTATGATATGCACACACCGAGGCAGCCGATCCGCCGAGCAGGTTAGGGACGCAGGGACCCAGCAGAGGGTGAAGCACCTAGAAAGCCTGGGCTGACATGCGCTTAACATCGCTGCCTGCGCCAGGGTGCTGGGAGCAAACAAGGACAGAGAACGTGCTTTGATGGACCTAGGTCCTTATAGGCTAGGAAACCCCGAGTTCTGAGAACTGCCGTGTTTATCTTCTGTGTTATTTCCAAGGAGAGCCAAATACGCAGCTAGAGACCGAACATACAGTTGCTTTTATTTATTTATTTTTTAATGTTTATGTATTTTTTGAGAGACAGATCACGAGTGGGGAAAGAGCAGACAGAGAGGGAGACACAGAATCCAAAGCGGGCTCCAGGCTCCGAGCTGCCAGCACAGAGTCCGACGCGGGGCTCGAACCCACGGACCGTGAGATCATGACCTGAGCTGAAGTCGGCCGCTTAACAGACTGAGCCACCCAGGTGCCCCAACATACAGTTCCTTTTAAAAGCCAACTTTATATTGGGGCACCTGAGTGGCTCAGTCGGTTAAGCATCCAACTCTTGATATTGACTCAGGTCATGAGCTCACTGTTCATGAGATCAAGACCCACGTTGGACTCTGAACTGACCACACAGAGCCTGCTCAGGATTCTCTCTCTCTCTCTCTCTCTCTCTCTCTCTGCTCCTCCCCCCATCTCTCAAAATAAATAAATAAACTTTAAAAATTAAAAAAAATGCCAACTTTATTTTTTTTTAATTTTTTAACGTTTATTTATTTTTGAGACAGAGAGAGACAGAGCATGAATGGGGGAGGGTCAGAGAGAGAGGGAGACACAGAATCTGAAGCAGGCTCCAGGCTCTGAGCTGTCAGCACAGAGCCCGACGCGGGGCTGGAACTCACAAACCGCGAGATCGTGACCTGAGCCGACGTCGGACGCTTAACCGACTGAGCCACCCAGGCGCCCCAAAAATGCCAACTTTATAGACGCTCTGGAAAATGACATCACTAAACCTAGGTGAATGGAGCAGAAGCTCTTGCACAAAACTCAGTGAGAGGAACGGGAGCCACCAGGCCCAGCCCCAGGGAATAAAGAGTGTGGGCAGGTCAGCCTCGGAACACAAAACGTCCTGTTTGTTGTTGGTTTGGAAATTGAAGGAACTGTCCTCGTGGACGCACACATTATAAATCATCTCTTATTTTCTCCTCCCCTCCCCCCTCTCCTTTTTTTCCTACCATGGTCTGTCTGGTCACCCAGTAAGATGCCAGGGATAGGAAACGCAAGAAAAAGGAAAAAGATAAGTGCTAACAACACCTCCACACTTGTGAACTCAAACACGGGATCCAAACTCTGCTTTTCAAGAGGCCAGGAGGGCAGGCTTTGTTTGATGGCCCTGGGGCCACTTCGGCCATCATTGCTCCCTTTCCTCCCAGCCCTGCAGGCCTCGGCAGCTGGGCGGGCACCCCTCCTGTCTGCCTGGGGTGCCCCTCCTTTGGCTACAGGGGGCAGACTTTGCGCCGGGCACTCGGGGGGACCAGAGGTCAAGACTATTCTTCCCCATCGCATCCACCAGATGGGCAGAGAGAGGATGAGGAGGAGAGGGCTGGTTCCTGCTTTGTTGTGCTTTGTGGCTAAAGACAGAGATGTACCAGGATGACGTAGGCATCGCTTTGCCGGGCTGAGAAGCTTACCACACTCTCCACCAGCCCTGGGTACAGGCTTTGTAAAAAGTTGCCTTGTGGGGGGCGCCTGGGTGGCGCAGTCGGTTGAGCGTCCGACTTCAGCCAGGCCACGATCTCGCGGTCCGTGAGTTCGAGCCCCACGTCGGGCTCTGGGCTGATGGCTCGGAGCCTGGAGCCTGTTTCCGATTCTGTGTCTCCCTCTCTCTCTGCCCCTCCCCCGTCCATGCTCTGTCTCTCTCTGTCCCAAAAATAATAAATAAACGTTAAAAAAAAAAAAAAAAAACTTAAAAAGTTGCCTTGTGGGAAAATCAATCTTCAAACATTACACTGGAAACAAAATGTAAGTTGAACAATCCCGATCCCATTCATCTGACATTAACAGGTAACATTTCTCAAATGCTTACTCTGTGGCGGATGCCGCTCTAAGCGCTTTACGTGCATTTAGTCCCTTAACCCGCTGAGGGAGGCAGCGTTGTTGTTCCATTTTGCAGATGAGGAAACTAAAGTCCTGGGATGTTAAGCAATCTGTGAAGGGTCCTACAGGTAGGGCAGGATTCTTGTCTTAATGTCCCCTCGTCTCAGGGCCTGGCACCCAGGGATGCATATGTTGGTGGGAGGTTGGCAGGTCAACTGGTTAGTGAGTTGGGTGATTAGCTCATTGGACTGGTTAAGCAGCAAGATGGTCAGGGGCCCAGGCTTGAGTCAGCAGACCCAGGTTCCAGCCTCAGTGTGGCCACTTCTCAGTTGTGTGGCCTTGTGAAAATTGCTCGCCCGCCCCCCTCCACGCGCCTCGGTTTTCCTCATTCATAAGATGGACGTCGGGATTGCCTTACAGAGTTTTGGTTATGGCTAGAGGAGATAAATGCATCTAAAACCTGGTGCGTGGTAGGTACTTCATTATGGTTGCTGCAATGCTGAGCCCCAGCTGTGAGTGCGGCTTTGCAACCCAGTTCCAAACAAGGGCCACGGGACGCTGACTTGCAGGGTTTGAGAAGTCTGCATGCGCTTCAGGCACCAGCATAGACAGGTGGCTCGCAGATTCCCTGCTGGAGAAGACACCGCTCAGGTCTCTCCAGATGCCCGTGAAGTTGTTTTCCAACCCCCGCACCCCCACCCCAGGCATGTCCATCATCTGCAGGTGCCATGGGGCTCTTCCCACGGGGCCTGAAGCGCACTTGGCGTAGAGAAGCCCCTGACGGCTTGGTTTGCTGTGCCGCCTGCCAAAGGGGACCAAGTAGCAAGGACCCGCACTGGAGAAAGAAAGGTCCCACAGGCCTGCGTCCAGGAAATCCTCCCAGGGTTTGTTAGCCAAATATTAACGATAAGGATAAACCAACTACTTCATGTGAATGCTTAATAAGAAAATGACACACCACATGAATTCAGCTTGCCATTAACTGCCCAGGGGAAGCCGGATACGAACAGTGGACAATTTTAACAATTTAACAGGACATGATTACCCTTGAAATATGCTGGGTTTGGAGGTTTTTTTGCTTTTTTTTTTTTTTTTTTCTTTCTTACTTTCTCTTCCTTGAGCAGGGTGACTTTGCTAATTGCTTTGCTTAAGTGGATGTTAAAATTTGTTTTCACTCCTTGGCTTAGTGGCCAGGGGTAGGGCAGCAGAGGGACACCCAGGAACATGCCAGGTAGTAAGGAAAAGTTAGCCTCAGAAGTGAGCTGTGACTAGAAACAGACACGTAGGCCAACAGAACAGAACTGAGTGTCCAGAAATAAACCCACGCCTATACGGCCAACTAATATTTGACGAGGGAGCCATAGATACCAGACGGGGAAAGCACAGTCTCTTTGACACATGGCACTGGGGAGAGTGGACATTCACATGCAAAAGAATGAAAGTAGCTGCCTATCTCACACCACTCACAACAATCAACTCAAAATGGATTAAGGACACAAACGTGGGACCTAAAGTCATGAAACTCCTAGAAGAAAACACAGGTGGGAGTCTTTGTGACATTGACCTTGGCAATGACGTTTTGGATGGGATACCAAAAGCACAAGTAACAAAAGCAAGAATCAAACTGAAAAGCTTCTGCACAGCAAAAGAAACAGCCAACAAAATGCAAAGGCCCCCTGCAGAATGGGAGAAAATATTTGGAAACCACGTAGCCTTTAAGGGGCTAATATCCAAAATGTGAAAGGAACTCAGACGATTCGATATAAAAAGAAATCCATTTTTAAAATGGGCAGAGGAGCTGAATAGACACTTTTTTTTCCAAAGAAGACATCCATATGACCAAGTACACGAAGAGGTGCTCGACATCACTAATCATCGGGGAAATGCAAATGAAAACCACAGTGGGATGTCACTTCACACTTGTTAGAATGGCTATTATCGAAAGGACAAGAAATAACGAACGTTGGCGAGGATTTGGAGAAAAGGGAGCCCTCTCACACCGTTGCTGGCAATATAAACTGTTGCAGCCACTCTGGAAAAGGGGATGGAGTTTCCCCAAGAAATTCAATATAGAACTACTCTATGATTGAGCTCTACAACTACTGGGTGTTTATCCAAAGGACACGAAAACACTCACTCGAAAAGACATCTGCACGCCCACATCCACTGCAGCGTTGTTTGCGATAGCCAAGGCACAAAAACAACCTAAGTGTCCCTCAAGCGTTGAATAAATAAGGAAAATGTGGTATAAACACACACACACACACACACACACACACACACACAGTATACAGTCGCAATGGAATATTACTCAACCATAAAAAATAAGTTAATTCTGACATTGGCAACAACATGGATAAACCCGGAGGACGTTATGCTAAGTGAAATAAGCCAGACAGAAAAAGACAAATATCCTGTGGGATTACATATCGGTGGAATCTGAAAAAAAAAAGTCAGACTCACAGAAACAAAGTAGACCGATGGGTACCAGGGCCTGGGGGGTGGGGGAAATGGGGAGATATTGGTGAAAGGGCATAAACTTGGCAATTGTAAGAGGACAAAGTTGTAAAGAGCTAATGCACGGCATGATGACTGTCGTTAACCATACTATATTATATATGCGGAAGATGCCAAGAGCGTAGATTTTACACGTTCTCAGCACCACAACAAAATGGTAATTTAAAGTGAAGGATGTGTTAGCTGACCTTAGCGGGGTAAACATTTCCCAACATATACGTGCGTCACATCATCACCTTGTACACCTTAAACTCACACAGTGCTGCATGTGAATTTTATCTCAGTAAAGCTGGGGCCTGGGGAGACAGAAGTGAGTTACAGCATGACTGGTGACCTGGGAGACGTTGCCCCCACGCTGCCCAGGTGTCCCAAGTCCATTGTAGAGTCCAGCCATTTTGATGTTGTCCCATAAAACGAAAATGTCAAAAAGTCTTTTTCGATACCCCGAAACAGCAAAACTGATTTTTTTTTTCTTAAAAAGCGCAAATGAGCAGTTGAAACATGCAAGTGAATTGTTAACATTAAAAATCACTGTGTTCCCTCTCACTAGTGATCTCATATTTCTCTGGGAGACAAGGTGGCAACCCTCGACTGAGGTTAGGTGACCATGAAATAATCCCAGCCTGCCCTCAGTTACAGAGTCACTGGATATGCCTCCCTCTTCTGAAGATCTCGGGGGGGAGGGAGAGTCTCTGAAGCAGCGTAGATATAGGTCAGATTGAAGCACGCAATCTCTCTCCTGATGGGTCAACACTCCTGCCTCCCCTTGCCCCCCACTGCCGGGATTTACAAAGGCCAAGATTAGTAAAGTGAAGCCCCTGCCCCTAGGAAGTGCCCTAGGACTTTTCCACTCAGAGTAAGGCACTCAAGAGTGTGTGGCCTCTGGACCAACAGTATATGCATCTCCTGGGAGCCTGTTGTTGGCAAAGCTGAGCCTCAGACCCTACCCCAGAACCTGCAGTTTCATAAGGCCCCCAGGAGATGCACGTGCCCAGTAAAGACACCCTGTGGCAGGATGCCCTAATACCCTAAGAGGGCCAACCGAGTTTGAAAAGTATGTGCTGGGTACAAAGAAGAAGGCGTGATTACTTTGCCCGGGCATGTCCTGAACTGCTTCCGGAAAGAAGTGTCCTGTGAGCTAGGCTGGAAAGGATAGAAGGAAGAGCTTCAAAGGAGGTGGAAAGGAGAACATTAGGCGGGGGGGG
>NW_024412388.1:10807483-10820867 GCF_014898765.1 Herpailurus yagouaroundi
CTCAAAAACTGCCAGTGGGAGAGGCATTTCCAGACCTTTGGCTCAGCTGTTTCTCACCTGAAGGGGGGGGAGGGGGCACCATTCCTCTACCCCCACCTCTCCCCAGAGCCCTCATGCCCCCTGCAGAACATCTCTGCTGCCCTACTTGTGCTGTAGACTGGACTTCGCTCCATCGAGCTGAGCCGGGACTCCGTGTGAAATATTACAGCTTCTGCACCCACTCTGTGCCAGCATTGTGCCGGGCACCTGCCCTGCTCTATTTCATTTATTCTGAAGGACAACTCTCTCAGCAGATCCTAGAGAGGCAGGGGGGCGGAAGGGTTAGGAGCACGTCTCCTGGAGCCAGACTGCCTGGGTTCAAATCCTACCTCGTTAACCTACTAGAAGCATCCTTGGAAAAGGGAGGATTAGTTGACTGGCCCCCACCTTGAAGCTTCCTCTCCTATCAAATGAAACGAGTAACAGTAGGTACTCCATAGGGTTGCTACGAGGACTACATACATCACATAGAGTTTGGTGCCTTGGCCCGTGGGAAGCTCTCGAGGTGAGAGTTGTTACACTTCTTATCCCCATTGAACGGATGAGGAAACCAAGGCTCTAAGACTTTAAATTCATTATTATTTTTTTAAATTTATTTTTGAGAGAGAGAGAGCACGAGCAGGGAAGGGGCAGAGAGAGACAGAGAATCCCAAGCAGGCTTCGTGCTATCAGCGCAGAGCCCGAGGTGGGGCTCGAACTCACGAACCGTGAGATCATGACCTGCCAAACTTAAAAGTGACTTCTCCAGGGTCACAGTTATACCCCACCGCCTTTGCAAGGATCCCCCATGGGCTCTGCCCTCTCTCTTCCACTTAGCTTGACTTGGAGGTCCCTTACACTCTGCCCCCCCCAACCTCCTCCAACGTCAGGCCCTTGCTTCCCAGTCGGTTTTGCTCCCAACTGACAGAAAACAGCTCATCTCAGATATGTGCCTCTGAGTCTGTTGCTGCCGCCGCACCTTTGCTTGGGCTGCTTCCTCTGGCCAGAATGCCCACCTCCCCGTCTCTGCCTCTCCTGATTGCACCTTTCAAAGCCAGGGCCAAATAACACCTACGCCTGTGTGGACGGACCTGGCCGGAGGAGCCCCTCCTCTGCATTTTCCCGTGGCAGCCCCTCTCAGCGGGCCACCTCTCGCACACCGAGAGGGCCAAGGCTATGTTTTGCACATCATCACTTTCTCCCACTTTCCTAACACAAGGCTCAGTATGCAGTCGGTGCTTAATAAATGCATGGTGAACAAATGGCCCAGGCCGGTTAGCTCCTGGCTACCAGGATGGATCTGGGATGCCCACGGCCCGCGGATCTCTCTCTCTCTCTCTCTCTCTCTCTCTCTCTCTGCTCGACCCCTTCTAACATTCATTTTCCTACCTTGAATCACAAGTGGCTGCCACAGTAAATGCTTTCCCCTTAGTTCCACAAGGGAATGTTCCAGGCCCTCCATGATTACGGAAAAGGACTTGGTCCACCCTGCTGACGTGGGTGACCCTCCCTCTCAGGATCCTGTTCCTAAGGGCTCGTGGGGGCTCATGCTCTCTCTTGACTCTGCTCAGTGTTTCCCAACCTCATGTTTGAAGCCGAATAATTCTTTGTTCATCTTGTGTTTAACAGCGTCCCTGGCCTCTACCCACTGGTTGCCAGAAGTCACCTCCCCTCCCCATTTGTGACAACCAAAAATGTCTCCATACAAATGTCCCCTGGGGGGCGCAGTTGCCCCCAGATTGAGAACCATTGATCAACCAGAACTCCTCCCAGGGTGACCAGGAGGAAAGAGGGGTGACTTTAGCAGAGGGGGCTACAGAGAGGTCTTTGAAATCCCTAAACTTACATGCAGGGAGGTCACATAGACCAGGAAAGATGTCTGAGCATGAGGAAGGAGAGAGTGCCTAGCTCCTGCCAGTCCTTGCCAGGTGGAAATGTGGTCCAGCTTTTGCCAGATCTCAAGACTCTTCAAGAGAAACCAGAAATCCTGTCTTTTATGTGAAATCCCCTGATTTTTAAATGTTGGCAGCTAATGTGATTTCAAAAAACAAACAAACAAACAAAGCACTGTGGGAGAAACAAATATGTCTGTGAGCCAAATGTGGGCTGCGGGCTGCCAGTTTGACAAACTTTTGTCGACTGAGCTTCCCTTCTAGAAGGGACCTGAGCCTGCAGGTCTCTACTCTCTTCGCACTGGTTTGTGTCTTAGACACCGTGCACGAGCCCCCTGCTAGGCCTCTGGACCACACAGACACTCTCTGTCCACACTGGCCGTGCCAACCCCCTCTGAAGCCCAGTTTCAAGAAGTTGGAGGGTTCTAGACTCCTGAGGGGGAGAGACTATGGGAAGTCCCCCCAAAAAGGGGCTCAAGAAGCCTGAGCTCTGCCTGACTCTGGTATTGCTACGCCGTGTGACCTTAGGCAATCCTTCCCCACTCTCTGAGCTTCAGTTGCCTCCCGTCAAATGTTTATGGAATGAGGAGAGAGAGGGGAGCTTGAATGAATGCTGTCTGTTCTTAGGACTTGAATAAGCATTTCCCCTTGGCAGCAAGGAGCCCTGACTGGCTTGCCCGGTGCCCAGAGGGCATCTTTGTCCTCACACTGACCTAGGCAGGGACAATCTGGCTGTACCTCCCAGCTCAGGCATCCTGCATTTCAGAGCAGGGAGTCTGGGGAGTATCTGATGGGCTCTCTGCTCTGTGCAGTTAGATTATTGCTGCTAGCAGCTTCTCCAAGGGTGAAAGCCCCCCTCCTGTCATTGGGAAGGGCCAGCCCATTGGCCCCTGCTGGTACTGATGGCAAAGCTCTGGGCTAATGACATGGTCCCCTGCCAGGAGGTACTCACATCCACACGACGGCTCAGGTGGGCAAGTCCACATCCTGCCCGTCTGCAGCCCCCAGGGTGGTTTCCCAACCGACTCTGGGGCTGCGGGGAGCTTTAGGCTGATAGGATGTCCCATCCGGCCTCCAGATTGTATAGATGAGGAAACTGAGAGCCAGGGAGAGTCTGCCCAAGGTCACCCAGCCAATGGAACAAACACCAGAATCTCCTGCCCTGTCTGATCTGCCGCATCGGGATCTCCCAGGAGTGAGCACTGGGGAGACAGACAGACAGAGAGACAGACAGATGGACCCAGTATAAGCAGTGCCTTTGCCTGTCATTAACTGTGGCCTAAGACTAGTGGTTGTAAACGCCACGCCTGGAGCACCCAGGCGGGTCACTTACATGAGCAAGGGAGCCAGGGGTAAGACCACAGGGAGCAGCCGGGGTGGCAGGGGTGGGGGGAGGGGGGTAAAAGGGCACACAGTGTTACCCTGTGGGATGGGATAGGGGTTCACTATCACCAGATTTCCTGATTTTTCCAAAGTAAAGCTAAATGTCTGAATTTTTTGATGTAAGTTATCCTCACTTTAAAATATTGGCAACCGGGCACCTGGGTGGCTCAGTAGGTTGAACGTCCAACTTCGGCTCAGGTCACGATCTCACAGGTTCGTGAGTTCAAGCCCTGCATTGGGCTCGATGCTTCAGATCCTCTGTTCCTCTCGCTCTGCCCCACCCCCACTCACACTCTCTTTCTCAAAATATAAATGAAACATTAAAAAATATATATTGGCAAGGAGCTTGGGTGGCTCAGTCGGTTGAGCGGCCGACTTCAGGTCACGATCTCGAGGTCTGTGAGTTCGAGCCCCGCGTCGGGCTCTGTGCTGACAGCTCAGAGCCTGGAGCCTGCTTCGGTTTCTGTGTCTCCTTCTCTCTCTGCCCCTCCCCTGCTTGCTCTCTCTCTCTGTCTCTCTCTCAAGAATAATAAACATTAAAAAAATTTTTTTAAATATATATATTGGCAACTAGTGTTTTAAATGTTTCTGAATAGAATGTTAGGAAAAGAAAATACATTTCCTAGGCCCCATTTGGCTGTAGGGCCACCAGTTTGCCATCTCTGCTCCCTTCTCTGACCCTCAGTTTACTCTGCTTTAAAATGGGTATAATAGCAGTATCCCTTTCTTATAAGGAAGTTGTGGAATTAAATGCAATGATGCATCTAGAGGGTCCATCATACCACGGGCCCCACTGCAAATGGTAGCTATTGTAACTTATTAGGACATGGGACACTCTTCTTCGGTGAAACAGAAGGGGCTGGAGTGACAGAAGGGGCACGTTAAGTTCGGCACAAGGCAGCTGGGAAGCCCTGAGCTAGAACTCAGGGTCTTTTCATGAATCCACAGAACTGATCATGGGCTTGCTGTGTGCCTGGCACCATGGGCATATATCAAGTTTAAGACCTGTCCTTTCCTTGAATTTACAAGGGAGGTGGAAATATGCCTGTGGTGCAGCTCATGGGGTCATCCTTTAGCCCAGGAACACCTGTGAATCCCTCCCCTGGGCCCCTGACCCGGGAGAAACCTTCCACTTTCAAAGCTCGGGTCTTTTTTAAAAACAAAGAGAATGAAGCTTCTTTCACATTTGGCAAAACACATTTTTACTTGTTTGTTGAGCAACTTCAGGGGACGATGCCAGTCCTTCCTATGTATCTGCCTCCTGAAACCAGTTCCAAAGATATTTAAAGGGCAATTCTGGGAAAAGAAGAATTTAGAACCAATTCTAATTAGTCCCACTGGGACTCGAGGCCACTGCAGATTTCTGCCCTGAGAACCCGAAACTGGGGCCTAAAGTTACTTACTCCTTAATGTCCAGAGCAAAGAACGTTCTGCCTTCCTCCCTGGCTTGGCCCACACTGGAGAGGCTTGGGGCAAAGTCAGGCTTTGCTGGGGGCACTTGCAGCCACAGAACCCCCTCATCTGCTTGTGTGGTGGTGATGGAGGCCGTGTATGCTGTGTGTTCAGAGTTGGAGAAGACAGGAGTTGCTGTGGCTGACGTACCTGGGTTCTGGTGGGCGGGTGGCTGGACGAGCAGGTAGAGCCCGTATTTACGGGCAAGCAGCCTCGGGCATGTGCGGACAGGCCTCCCGGAGCCAGGGCTAGGTGGCCTCCTGACAAGGGAGGGCCCTGGAGTACGGAGTCTGGGTGCAGAAAGCCATCGGGGTGGGGGAGGGGTGGTTATGTAACTCTGATGCCACAGTCCCTGAGAAAGTGACCTCGCTATGCTCCACTGCCTTGTTCCTCCCCACTCGGAAGGACATGAAAATCTAGCAGCCCTCCCTCTGGGCACGGCAGTGGCCCTCAGGTTTATCACCATCAGGGTCACCTGGAGGGCTGTTAAAACTCACACTGTCAGACCCCACCCTTGAGTTTGTGACTCACGAGGTCAGGGCGGGGTAGAGAATTTGCATTTCTCATAAATGCACAGGAATGGTGCCGACGCAGCTGGGCCCGGGGCCACACTTTGAGAATCGCTGCTCTAGGACTTAGTCCGTCTGCCTGGGCCCCTGATTTGCTGTGTGCACCTGGGAAAGTGTCTGAGCTTCTCTGGGCTTCTGGGTTTTTTTAGAAGGCGAAGCCAGCTTTGTCTTTAAACAACGAAACCCCACCTCAGGGTTGAGATGCCTAATTACTATTCACAGGTAGCTTAGAGATCCTCACAGGAAAGGCCGGGCCTTAGCGCAGGGTTCTTACCCCATGGTTCGAACTTGCTTTTAGCCACTGTGAGGCTAAGTCACTCTAGGAGAGGTGGGCACTTTAAGCCTTAAAGGGGCAGGGCAGGCCAGCATCTCTGGCCTCAGCACCGGCCCTGTGTGCAAGAATCGTGAAGAGGTTCACTAGGTTTGTCTTTGGGATCCTTTTGTTTCTTTGAGGAGGTGAGTGGCACAGGCCCATCAGAGCCCCAGTGATCTATGGCATAATCCACCAGAAGTCCCCCCTTTTCATCTTAACATCTAAGTGGAGTGTCTGCCTCCTAGATGCTGGGGTCCCCTTGCCTCCCGCCACCGCCTCTGGGACAGGAGTGGACTCCTGGCAAACACTGAGTGCAGAATAAAATGAACAAGCGAATGAACACACGGACCCTTCCGTGAACGGGTCGCGAACAGGGCCCAGCTGTCCTCCTTGTGCAGTTACGTGGGCTTTCCCACCTAGGGTCTCCTTTGCTTTTCACAGAACAGCCTTGGGGAATGGGCCAGTATTCTTATCTCCCTTTCATAGGTGGGGAAGCTCAGGCCCTGGGGAACCGGGCCCCAGTGGCCCGACTTGCTCGACTTCACTAGTAAGTAAAGGGCAGTTGCAGGAAGAAAGTACAGAACTCCAAGCCAAAGCCCCTCCCAACAGCCCCTCCCAAGTGTAATCAGTTGTACCTCCCACGCCCCTTGAAGGGCCCTCCGCAGGTGATGGCCGTGGACGTGAAGTGGGGAGAGGGATGGTGTCGCTGCAGGTGCCCACAGCAGGTTCTACTGACCGGCTTCACCTCCGGAGCCCAGAGCAGTGCCTGGCACACGGTTGGTACAGAGTTTGCGTCTGTTGAGCGGACAAATGAATGGACGAATGAAGACAGGCCGGGTTGACGTACCAGCTCTGCATTTACCAGTTGGGTGATCTCAGACAAATCCTTTTACCCCTCTAAGCCTTGGTATCTTCAACTGTAAAACAACAACAACAACAACAACAAATAATGACAGTGACAGAATAATAGTTGAGAGAGCAGACTCTCTAGAGCCAGAATTGCCTGCGTCTGAATCCTGGCTCCACCATACAGTACTGTGTGACCTCAGGCAACCTCCCCAACCTCTCTGTTTCCTGCTTTCCTCACTGATAAAGTGAGGATAACGACAGTGTTTGTATAGTGTTGTGGGGACTGAACTGAGCTAATATGGGTAAAGTGCTCTATGCGATATTACTCATAACCCTTGACAATGATGATTCTACCTCAGTGCATCGGTAAATTAAATGACCTCCAAGGAACAAGCGCCTAGCAGAAGAGTTCCTGGTGCAGAGGCAGAAGTGCCCAGTAAACAGTAAATGTTATTCTTACCTCGGGCGCTGACTGGCCCAAGGCCCTCAGTGTCTCTTGAGTCACACATAGGAAGGGGAGACACAGGGTCTGAAAATTGTGGCGGGGGACAGCAGCCCCATTCCCCAGGTCCCACCAACCCCTGGTTCAAACTTGCTGAAGCCAGTTGGAGAAGGTGAAGTACTGCCACTGGCCACTAGGGGCAGCAGAGGTCCCATCCCGCCCTGCTACCCAGCTACTTAACCCTTCCTTAAGTCCTGTCTTTTTAGGAGGTAGGCAAGGATCCGTCTCTTCCAGCAGGCCCACAGGCAGGCATTTTCTGTAACCCTGAAGTGGGCGGCATTTCCCCCAGATAACACCCCTCCCTTCTGAGGGTTAGACCCCCAACCCTGCATTACCAGTCACATCACCTTGGAATAGTCCCTTTGTCTCCATAAACCTCGGTTTCCTCTTCTGGGACATGGGGATAGAGTGATTTGCTGGGTTGAAGGACCTAGAAGGAGGGGTCCCTGTGGCGGAGTGAGCACTCAACCAATAACACGTGTTGCCAAAGGAGCATCGTGATCATCTGCATGGAGTCTGCAGCCAGACTACATAAGCTTCAACTCTGCTTGCCCTACTCGCTGCCTGTGTGCCCTTATGTAAGTGACTTGCCTTCTCTGTGTCTGTTTTCTCATCTGCAAATGGAGATGATAAAGTAGTGTATGGTATACTTGTATCTCTCAGGGTTGTTGGGAGGGTTAAATGAATGTGTGAAGTACTTAGAACACATATAGTAAGTACTATGCAAATGTATGCCAGTATTATTATAAGTCATGGTGTTTTGGTGTTATTGTTTTTATTCTGAATAAGCTGCAACATTTTAACTTCCTGCAGAAACCTCCCTCTTTGACCAAAAAAAAAAAAAAAAAAAAAAACAAAACCCTCCCCTAAAAGGGGCTTAGAGGAGATGAAGATGTGGCCTCTGTCCAGAACTTTTTCCTTTTGTTGCAGCTGAGAATCTCACTCGGGACCCAAGACAGTCTGACAGGCAGGGAGGGCACGGAGGCCAGCTGCACTCTGTGAAAATACTTCAATGCCTGGCTCTGCCCGAGGCCTGAGCTAAGCCTTCGCCCCCAGGGCGGGCCCTTTGCAAGCCCTCAGAGGGGATCAGGATCTCTGCCAGGTCATTTGGGGCCCGGGAACATCGTCAAAGGGTACCGGTGAGCCCATGACAGGCGCACAAAAGTGTCCAGCCAGGAAGACCTCGCCAGGACAGATGGCAAGATGGATCGTGGGTAAATCCTCTATCCCCGTAGGGCAAAGGTCTAAATAGGTTTGGAGGAAAATCCCAGTCTAATCCTCCTGCAGCACCTGGGCCCCCGAGTCCTACTGGGATGGCCAGGGAAGACCAGCACCATCCCTGCTGGTGGCCCTGGTCACAAAGGCATCCCAGGGCCGGCCAAAGGCCTTCCGAGTCACCAGGCTGCAGAGCTCCATGGAGATAGCAGGTAGCACCTGTCTGACTTAGTAGCAGTGGGTGTGTCCCTCCAGCCTCCTCCAGCCATGTCCCTCCGGCCCGCTTTTCAAGGGCTTACCCTGTGCCGGGCACCATTTACAGCTCCATGTGTGCATTTTATCAGTGAAACCCCCCACCCACAACCTCTGAGGTGGTAGCCACGGTCCTCCCCATTTTAAAGATGAAGCACCTGAGGTTTCCAGAGGCAAATCGTTTGTGCAGCCTCATGTACCCGTGTGTGCCACAGCCAGGATTCGAGGCCCGGGCGCCCAGGCGCCCAGCCTCCCGGGGTGGGGAGCCTCCAGTATGGCCCCCAGTGACCCCTGCCTCCTGGTAGTCATGCCTTCCTATAACCCCTCCCACGAGACGAGGGCAGGACCTAGTGACTCACTCCTAATGAACACGGAAAAGGTGATGGATGTCCTGTCCGACGTGAGGTTACAAGGAGACCATGGCGTCCATCTGGGGCACACCGTCTCTTGCCCTTTCTCAGAGCCCCGTGGCAGGAGCAAGCTGCAATTCTGTGTGTGGCTCTGTGAGGCGTGGAGGGCGGCCAGTGGCCAACAGCCAACGGGGAGCTGAGGCTTGCAGTCCGGCAGCCCATAAGGAGCTGACTCTTGCAAGAGCCACAGGAATGAGCTTGGAAGTAGATCCCACCCAGGTAGAGCCTTGAGGTGACCGCAGCCCCAAAGGCTACCGCGGCTGCCACCCTATGAGAAGCCTTGAGCCACAGGCCCCCAGCTCAGCCACGCCTGGATTCCTGACCTGCAGAAGCAGAGAGATAATAAATACTGGCGTGGTTTTTTTTTTTTTAATGTTTATTTATTTTTGAAAAAGACAGACAGAATGTGAGCAGGGGGAGGGGCAGAGAGACAGGGGACACAGAATCCAAAGCGGGCTCCAGGCCGTGAGCTGTCAGCACAGAGCCCGACGCGGGGCTCGAACCCGTGAACCGCGAGATCATGACGTGAGCCGAAGTCGGGTGCTCAACCGACCGAGCCACCCGGGCGCCCCAATACTGGTGGTTTGAAGCTGCAAAGTGTAGGGGTGATTTGTTATACAGCAACAGACAACTAATACACTTGCTTGTCACTCCTAGTGACACCCACACAGCCATCATAGAAAGGACAGAAAAGAACAGCTCAACTGTAGAGGGCAGAACTGGCAAAGCCCTTTCACATCCACTAACCCGGCTCTCCATTCCGCTTTTGCCAGTGAGGGGCTGAGACAGAAGGAGCCTTTTCCACAGTCCCACGCAAGCTAGCGGGGACCTAACATCCCTGCTGAGGGCTCCAGACTCCCTGGCAGCATTGCGAGGGTTACAGATAAACCTGTGCGGATTCCTGGGAATCCAGAATTGCCACTTTGTCTTCGTTGCAGGTGTTTGGAGAGAGCACAGTAATGTTGGCTGGAAGATCTTAGTAAAATCTCCTCTACAAATACTCAAAACATAGCCAAGAAAAAAAAAAAATACCTGAAAAACTCCAGTGGATTCAGATACTCAACTTCAAGCATGTAGCAAATATAGTGAGGCCTTTTAATACAATGTTTCTGGTCTTCCTTCCTTAAATCAAATGTATCTTGTCATCTTTTCCTGTGATCTAAGGGCAGTTTCCCTGGAAGCCAAGGGATACTTTGAATGGGAACCGTGCTGATCCCTAGCATCCCTGCCCCGGCCTCCTTTGTGTTTTCTTCGGCGGCACCCCGTTGACATCCTGAGATCAGGGTCATGGGGACACTGGCTGGCCTCAGAGCTCAGAACCAGAGCATCCTCCACCCCCCTCTGGCTGACTGCCCATCCCCCCACCCGATTTCCCACTATGCCATTGCTCCTTAATTAGTTTTCTGGAGGAATGGATGGGGAAGTTCCTGCTGCCTTTCCCCACCCCCAGATCCTTCCTGCTGCCTCGCAGAGGCCCGACACAACGTACCCTGGAGGACGGAATGAACCAAACCCCGGGCCCAGCTGCCTCCAACATCAATTCCCAGCATCCCCCAGAGAGGCTGGGAAGATCTTCTGGGAGGAGAACCAGCTAGGTAATTTGCAGATCCCAGTGCAAGATGAACGCGCGAGGCTCCTAGTTCAAAACTAATTAAGGATTTCAAGGCGATGACAGCAGAGCATTAACCCAAAAGCAGGGCCCTTCTGAGGTCGCACGCTCAGAAGCTGGCTCCGTCTTGGAGTTTCCAATAAAAACCGCCCTGGAGTTATCATTCCTGGAGGGCCTGCCCAAGTGCCCAGGGCAGAAAATGGGTTGTCACTTGGTTCTTGGACCTCCTGTTGCAGAACTGAGCAGAAACGTCCCCCTGGGTCCAGGGTGTCCTCAAAATGAGAAACATACCTCAAGGAAGAAACACCTCCCACCCGAGGCAGATGGTTTTCTGGAAGGCTGCAGGCCGTCGCTGGTGCCAGAGGTTTGCCTTGCTAGCAGAGTTGCGAGTGGGGAGACAGAGAGGCTGACGCTGCCTGGGGGAGGCCTGGGCCGCCGGAGGACCCCCAGAAAGTGAGGGAAGGTGGGTGCGACTGCCATCTGAAGTCCTGACCCTGAAAGTGGGGAACACAGACGCACAGACACAAGCACACACGTGCACTCACACACACAGCCAGGCCAAAGTGTGCTGAGTAAGGGAGAGCCGCGGAAATCTCCCAGGGCTGTGGGCTTGAGAAGCAGCTTGGGTTATTGAAATGTAAGTAGAAAGCATGTGCAGACTTCTGAGAGGTCACAGGGGGGCCCATAACGGTAGCAGTGAAATGAGCACGTGTAGCCAGTGGGCTACACAGAAACTTCTAGACATGTTTACTTTGTTGTTCTTTCTCCGTCCTCTTCTTCGCCTTCTCCTCTTTCTTCTTTGTAAGTTTTAAAGAGTTGTCCACATTTTGAACTTAGGTTACACATAAAAAATTCATATTTCTAATAGTTCTTTTACAAAACACAACAGCACCCCTGGTGACACCAGAGCCACATTTCTGCATGACAGCGATCTACGGCCTCCTCTCCAGGGAGGCTGGTGGCTTCCTGTTTGCCACAGTCCCCACCGCTCCCTAAAGTCTCCGTGACACTAAATCCAAGTGGCAAGTGCTCCGTATTTAGGCTTGTGCTGCTGTTTTCTTGTCGTGGAATTAAGAGGAAATTGGATGTTTCCATCAAAAGTGGGAAGACAGATGGAGAGTTCCATGTACTTCAAGAAATACGGGAAGGAGAATGCTTCTCTGTGGAAGTAAATATCCTTCCTACGGGCTTAATATGCAACACGTGTCTAAGTCAAAAGACTACAACCTAAATGCCCTTCTGAAACAAACCACAGCGAGCCCTGTACAGCCCACCCACTCATTTATGCCCCCAGTTGGGTCCCTGAAGGCACCTGGAACAGACAGTCCTGTGTGGGGTGTCCCTGTGTGGGGCTCCGAGCAATCTTTCTTTGGTTCTGTTTTGCCTGTTATCCCAGAAAAGGTGGAAGAACTGGGGGGATTCCTAGCATCTCCTATCACTTGGTGTGACCAGTGGTGGTCAGTTTCCTCCCCTTAGAGTGGTGTGGGTGTTGAGGGTAGTTTTCTCCCCTGGCTGGGGGTATCACCAGCATTTGATGTTACCGGTCAGCTTTCCAGTGGGAAGTCGGGGTTCCAGACAGGGGTCTGAGGCAGGCCAGTTTCCACGTCATGGGAGGAGGGAGGAAGACGTCGGGTGTGGAAGCTGGGAAAGCCACGATGGGTGGTGGCCAGACCACAGTGCTTGCTCCGGGGCACGGTTCCTCGCCCACAGACAGGAAAGTGACCCATGAACAGTTTTAGAGACTTGGGGGCGGGGGTGGGGGTGGGGAAATAGTTTGTTTCCCACAGCTTGTTGGAGAGGCATATGCCAGTGACCTAGAAATTCCCAGAGCTCAGGCCTGGGCCCGTGGGAGCCACAGGTTAGAGAGCCAGGCCTGGTGCATGCTGCCTGGAAGGGGAGGCCGGGGACATCACTGAGAGTGTGTGAGTTCTTGCCTTGTTCTTGCTATGTTGCCTCGGTTCCCCATGTGTACAATAGGGGGGAGACTGGACCTGCTTCCTGGGGTTGCGGGGAGATCATTAGTCCCTCTAAAGAGCATCATAATCCCCAGATCAAAGGGGGCTGGGAGCTGCAAACTCATTTTACAGCAGGCACTGCCAGCCACTGGTGCACCCACTCCAGCGGGCAGGTTTAGGTTTGCAGACCCAAGGTGCCACGTCCTAGGGGCTTGGCTGGCTGAGTAACTGCGCCCCCCCCCCCCCACTCCCGGGGTCCAGGCCCTGGCCTTCCCTGGGAATCACCTCACCTGCCTCCTGGCTCTGGCAGAGGGGCATTCAGAAGCGTCTGGCATGGTGGACAGGGTGGGAATTGTCGATGCCTCATTTGAGAGATGGGGCAACTGAGGCTCAGGGAAGTGAGATGCAGACATCCCCCCCGCCCCCCCCCCCCCCCCACGCCTGGTCGGTCACACAGTACAGGTGAGTGCAGGCAATGTCCCAGGGCCACCACCCCTTTCCCTGTCCACTCGTGCTGCCCTCTCCTGGTCGGCTATTGGGACTTCAGCTCCTCAGCAAGGCTGTCTCAAGGGTGTCGGAAGAGTGGAGACATCGGCAAACCGGGGTACCAGGCAGCCGTCCCCCAGATGCCCGCACTCTGGGCTTTCAGAGATCTTGGTTCAGGCCTGTCCCCCTCCGACCCGTGCGCCACTGGCTGTCGTTCTGACCCGCAGTGTCTCCAGAAATGACCATGTTGGGGGATGCGCCGAGCGTCCCCGGAACGGGGCCACGAAGCGCTCGCCGAGGCGGTGGGGCGAGTCCCGGCGCCGCCGAGGGGCCGGGGGCGGGGCCGGGGGCGGGGCCGGGGGCGGGGCGGGGCGAGCGGCCTCGCCAGCCCGGAAGGAGCGGGAGGCGGAGCCGCGGGAGTGAGGGCCGTTCCCACGTGAGAGGCGGGCGGCCGAATTCCTCGCGTGCGGCGGCCGCGG
>NW_024412388.1:10821267-10831958 GCF_014898765.1 Herpailurus yagouaroundi
CCGCGCGCCGCGCCCCCAGCGCGGGGAGGGGCGCCAGGGGAGACGCGCGGGACGCGGAGTTAGTTCTGCGGCGCGGGGGCGGGGGTTTCGGGGGTCGCAGCTCTCCGGCCGAGCCCCCGAGCGAGCTGCAGAGGGAGGTCAAGGCCACGCCTGCCGGAGTCGGCGAGATCCCGCGGCGCCTGGAGGGAGACCTTGCTCTGGGCGGGCCCCGCGACTTGCGTGGGAAGCGTGGGAAAGGGGCCAGCCCCGCACGAAGTTGGGGCCGCCCCTCTCCGGCCGCACCTGTAAACCCGCCTGGCAGCCCCGTAAAGGGCCAGGAGAGCCCTGCTCTCCTGCTGCCCCTCGGAGAGGAAAGTGATGAATTGCATTTGCCGGGAGGGTAGAGATTTCTCCTACGTTTGAAGGACTGATGCGGAAAGAGATCGAGGGGGTGCAGACACAAATTAAATGGTCTAGTTGCGTATCATTGGCTAATCTGACCCCAGCTGAGAACCGCGTTTTAATGTTAAAATGTTCTGAGTAGGTGCAGCCAGGTTCATTATGTTCCTGTCTCAGCTGCCCGCCACCCCATCCCCGCAAGTTATGTCGGGGGGGGGGGTCCCACCGAATCCCTGGATCCCCTTGACTCTAGAGGAGGAAGAAATTTAGATGGAAGATGAAGGGCTTCCAAGAAGTGTCTGTCACCATCAGTTTGAAGTTTGAATACTTTTTCCAGGAAAAAATGGGGGTGGAGGGAGTACAACATGATTATTCATTATTTCTTGAATACCTGTTGTGTTCCAGTAATTTGCATGCAGTGTCTCCTTAAAATTTTATCACAACTCTGGGAGCCAGGCTGTGTTATCTCCATGAAGATAAGGACAGAACAGGCAACTTGCCCAAGGTGCCACGATTTCAGATTTTCTGTCAGTTGACAGTAGAATGCCTCTCCCAGACAGCAAGCTTAACCAGCCGGGAAACACCAGGCTTATTTACCTAATAATTATTTCTTTCCTATGAGAAAAAGCCAGCAGCAAGGCCCCCTTAATTCCAGGCTGCCTGTGTTGGTCTCCCAGGGAGACAGAATCCTGAGTATCACAGTCGTAGCCACAGGAGCTGGGACCACTGACCTGCTGAGCTGCCACTGGTGTCCTGGAGCCCCTGAAGTCTTGGGTCACCAAGGGTCTAGAAAAGGGACACCGAGCCCTGGAAGTAGCTTGAATCCCTGAACCCTTGGCCTCGGGGCTGGGCCTGTTGGAGACAGTCCCACCTCCTCCCCAGTTGCACAGAGCAGTTAGAGAAAAGATAGCTTGCTATAAAACAGAGCACAGATGCGAAGTGCAAGCAGATAGAGCTCGGGCAACTTGTTTATCTTTTTGAGACTCCGTTTACCCATTTGAAAAGTGGCGGATGATACATGTGTCAACTAACATTCTGATGACCCGAAAGCTAGTGTCTGCAAAGCACCTTGCCTCGTTCCTAGTTGACGCATAATAAAGGCTGGTTGTCAGCTTCCCTTGTGGGGCACCTGTCAGTGCCCCCTTGACTCAGTTTCCCATTAGGATGTGATGCTGTAGGTTCCATCTCCACCCTCCTGAACTGTGCCAAGATGAGATTTGTCTTGTGTGTAAAATACCTCAGGGATCCAAGGCTGACTGTTGTGCCGCGGGGAGGGGGGGGGTTGTTATTATGTAAAAGTGTAGGAGATGGCTGGGTGGAGATAGGTCTGTTTACTTTGTGTCTACAAAGACTCCGTTTGTGTATTCACAATAACAATATCCTAATGATACGGTGTAGCTGAGAAACGCCGGGTCTCCAAGGCCTTGGGGGGTGGTGGTTGTTCCAATGGCCCTCGTGGTGTCCCTTCAGGGCAGAGAGCAGTGGAAATCTTCTGATTTACAGATGGCATCCCTGGCGCAAATCAAGCCGGCGGCTACACCAGAAAGTTTTGAGTTCTCTCCACTCCACCACCCACCCTTCACCCTCTTCGGGTGCCCGGTTCTTAAAGGTCACGTGCAGTTTCTGAGAACTTCCGTGCCGGCTGGGCATTGAGGCTGGCCTGCCACGGACGTGGATGTTTGAGAATCCACGAATGGTTTGAGACATTGGCTGTTATTAGGGGTTTTTCCTCTGGGAAGCAAATGAGAGCTCTTCTGGCTTGGAACCGCAAGCTGAAATTACTGTTGAAATAAACATTTTAGCCAGGCTGTGAGGTGACTAGTCCCAGGATCTCTGCCCATCGGTCTCCAGCTGCACGTAGTTGCCCTGTTGGATGACAGGGTCTGGGAATTGGCACGTTCAGAGGTGTGGGGGAGGGGTAAGGGAGAGGGGATGCTGGCTTGGCAGGCTGGAAGGCTGGACACCTTGACATTGCTCACGGAGGGTGCCGTGCCCTGAGATCACAAGGGGGACAGGCTCTGTGCCGGTGACCGCCCTGGCCTCCAGAGTGGGGCCAGTTCTAGGGGAGGTGACCGTTTTCAGGCACAGGACCAGAGCAGGAGAGGCAGAGATGAGACACGCACTCAGTCCGCACCTGGTTCTGCCTCAAATCTGTGTGACCTTGAGAAACTCGGTAACTCAGTTTCCCTGTTTGGCACCGTGGGACTAACTCCATCTGAAGGGAGGTCACCCAGACCCCCCGCAGAGTAAAGCAGGTGCTCCCTGGAGCTTCTTAGGCTGCGGCGTGACTTCTTTCCATCTTTGGTCGTCCATCCATTCAGTCACATTTCTTGAGCAACTACCGCGGCCACTGTCGTAGCTGCCAGGGATACAGTAGCAAAGGGGACAGCCGCAGCCCCTGTTTCCATGGAGCTTCTATCGTGGGAGGAGATTTCCAGCAGGCACGGGCGCACAAGATGTGTCAGGAGATGGCCAGTGCTGTGCAGAAAAATAAAGCCAGGTGAGGGGTTAGCATGATGGGAGCGGGTGCTGGGTAGCATCTGGGCAGCGGGGTCAGAGAAGGAGGTGAGCTGGGTCCCTAAGGCGAGAGGGTGTTCGCCCTTCGGCTAAAGGCACCCCCAAGCCATTGTTTCAGAGTTGTTGGTAAGTTAGTAAATTTGGAGACTGGACAGCGTATCTGTCCGCATCTGAAGCCAGCCAGACCTCGAGGCCCAGTTCAGATGCCGTTGCCTCCTTAAGTGTTTCTCTGAACCCCAGCTTTCAAAAGCCGCAGGACCTAATGGCTCCTCGTCCAGCCTCTACCTTTTTTATTAGTCATTTGCGTTCTTATCGCCTCTTGCCCCTCCCCCTCACATAAAGCACCACCCCCCCCCCCCCGGCCGAGGGCACCAGGCCCTTGTGGATCTGGGTACTGGCTCTCATCGCTGTCCTGTACCCTCCTGGGGGCCGGTGATGGTACTCATCCAATGGGGTGCTCTGTCTTAATCAGTCCTCCAGGGACCCCAGCCGGGAGGTGCAATCGCTCGTCCCGGTCCACAGGTGAGGAGACTGGTGCTCAGGAAAGTTTAGTAATTTGCCCGAGATCACACAGCTGGTAGGTGTCACAGCCAGGATTTGACGGTGGGGTCCCAGGCTGAGGACCTCAAAGCGGTGTGGAAAGACCTTGTGTTGATGTTTAAGACGTAGAGCCACATGAGGTTTCAGGTCCGTTTTCTCTTTAAATTTTTATCTTTAAAAAGAGGGGGCGGGGGTTGTCCTCTCCTTGACTTTCCTTGTTTTAAGCAACTCAAGCATTTGCTTATCTTTGTGCCTTTAGCAATTTCAGCAATAGATTGGTCTTGTGTTATCCCTTCTGTAAAGGGTCTCTGCTGGGTTAGGGGTGAGATTTCAATCTCCACCTTGGAACAGGGGATTCTCTTAGAAAGCCAGCCACCAGGACCACAGGGTTTAGTGTGGACATCCTTGGCGACCTGAGCGGGACAGAGACTGCTGAGGCTCGGGGGTGAAAGTCACTGCTCTTGAACACCATTCCCATTGGTTTCCCTGGGGAGATCCCCTGTGGGCCAGCACCCTCACCCCGGGTGACTGCTCAGCGAGAAGGATTGCGCTTTGCTTCTGCCAGGACACTTGAGGACAGGGCACCAGCTTTGGAGTCAAACACACGCTGGTTACTCGCTTCTGCTTACTACTAGCTATGTGTCCCCAAGCAAATGATTTAAGATCCCAAGCCTCAGTTTACCCATCTATTAAATGGGATCATATCACCCACTTCGGAATTGTCGGACAGGAATCTGTGTGGTTGGCATCCTTCATACACTCACGGAGCCCGATGCCACAGGAGGGAGGAGGTTTCCCGTTTATCCAGAGTCCAAACAAATCGATTGAGTGTGTATGTGTGTGTAAACTTCTTAAACGTTTTGAAGTGTGAGATATTGGGATTTGATGAGATCGGGTGATTCCAGAGGACTGGTCGCTGGCTCATTTGGCCTTCAAATTTCCATAATAGTCATTATGCCTGCTTTGTGTTCCTTGTAACATTCCAATCGAGTTTACTGGAGGATATACTAGGACCCTCTAGCCATTCTGAAAGATGAGTTTAACCCCCTTAAGCCATTTCAAGAGTCAAACAGCAAACATGAGCCTGGACCCCAGCCCCTCCCACCCACCCGGTGGCCAGTTGACAAAAGTAGAAAATCAGATACATAGGTGTTTACCCGGATTTTAGCCCTAGCAGATAAGCACAGCCAACATATCATTAAAGCTGTCCAAAGCAGCTGCTGTGGGGATGCTGTGTTTGCTGTGGGTCACTAAGGGCTGTAAACACTCCAGAGAGGTTGGCAGGCTGTGTTTACAAGGTATGTGTGCGTGTGCGTGCCTGTGTGTGGAGTTATTTTTTATGAATTCACTCTCCGTAGATGCACTTCATGTTGCGTGCGTCCGATGAGCGCCTGTCCGGGAGGGGAAAAGTCAGGAATGACTCCTGTTCTAAAGGACCACCCCTTCCGTGCCCCTTGGGGCAGCCACCCTGAAGGTGGGGACTTCGTGCTTTCTCTTGTCTGCTGTTGGGATGCCCTCAAGAGAAGTCAGGTGGAGGACCTGGGTCGTGGCCATTCCTCTGAGCCCTTGGCCAGTGCCAGTGGCCCCCGAGGTGCTAGAGCGGACCCGGATTTGGAAGAAATTAACGGCCAGAGAGGTACGACAGGTGGGTGAGTCCTGAGCTCTGAGCTGGGGGGACGCTACGCCCAGGCTAAGGAAGAGGGGAGCTGGTGGGTTCAGTGACGGCGACCGTCCCAGTGCTCCCTCCATCTGTGCGCTGGGCTTTGGGGACCACTGCGGGGAACACCCACCACCTGGGAGCCTGCCTGCAGGTGCCAGCAGCCTCATCTGTTGTTGCCGCCCGGACTCGGAGGCTGGCTCAGGCTCCCAACTAGTTTGGGCCGTGACTTTATCGCAGGTGTTGAGTGCGTTCGGTACCTTTTAATCGTACAGAAGCTTCAGAAAGCTCTCCCTGGGGGCCTGGAGAGAGGTGAGAACAACAGGTGCCAGTTCCTTCCCGGACTGCACGGCTCTGCCTCACCGGTGCCCTGGTGACTTTGAAGTCCCCCTGTGCCCAGGCAGGGAAGAATGTGTATTTCCGGTTTGGGGAAGGTCCCTTTAATGGCGAAGAAGTGTTTGTTCAGGGCCGCCCAGGAGCCGAGCACTTTGTTAGCTGCACTCCTGTTGGTCTTGTCCTACCCCCGTAAGGCAGCCCGGCATTCCTCCCCATCCTAAAGGTGACACAGTTGGGGCTCCTGGGGGGCTCAGTCGGTTAAGCGTCCGACTTCGGCTCGGGTCGTGATCTCACGGTCTGTGAGTTCGAGCCCCGCGTCGGGCTCTGTGCTGACGGCTCGGAGCCTGGAGCCTGCTTCGGATTCTGTCTCTCTCTCTCTCTCTCTCTCTCTCTCTCTCTCTGCCCCCCCCCCCATAAATAAAACATTTTAAAAAATTAAAAAGGTGACCCAGTTGAGGCTTCAAAGCAGTTAAACAGATTGTAGGAAGTGGCTGTTCGAGGACGTCACACTCTCTGCCCCAGGACCATTGCTTCTCACCGCCATTTTTCCTTCACCAGCTGACGATTCCTTGAGGGCCGCCAGGGCACCAGGCAGAGGCCGTGCAGCTGGGTGTCACGGGCTGGGTGTCATGGGATGCCCTCCCTGACATCTTTGACACTGGCTTCCAGTCAGCCAGAGGCATTTGGAAGCGAGGGCCTCTGGGGCCCAGGGCCACTCAGCTGCCCCCCTGCCCCGGCGAGAGTCCAGAGCAGCCAGCTGACCCGTGACAGGAGGTCCAACGCAGGCAGAGTCCCCAGAGGGAAACAGCAGCAGGGATAGGGTCGGTCACTCTCTACGAAGCGAGGAAACCGAGGCCCAGAGTGAGGAAGGGACCACACTGCACGGTGCCATGTGGTTTCCCGGGGCCAAATAGCAAGACCCCCAACTACACGTGATACCTTGGCAAAGCTGGGAACTTTCCCTCTTGACCTCCTTCCTTAAAGGGGGTTTCAGCCTGAGGATCACAGGGGCCCGAGGTAGGCTCCGCCTCTATTCTGCCTGTAGTGCTGGAGAGGGGGCCTGGGAATCTGTGTGTTTATTGACTGCCCTGGGTGATTCCGATACGAGGGTTCCACGGGCCGGACTTTGAGAACCTCTCTGCCCTTTGCGTTTCTGGGATTGGGTTAATTTTAGAGTGAGAATATTAGCAGGCCGAGCACTCTGGTTTACCCCCTGCACCCCGACGTCGTCCTTGGCCGCACCCTGCTCCCTCCCACAGGTGTCCCCAAGTGGACAAGAGGCACATAGACACCCTGGCCAACTCTCCCTCTTTCCCTTCCTAGCCCACGCGCCCCTCCCGCCCCCACCTGACCTTCTCCGCATCTGTTAGAAAGAGGCACGTGCTAATCTGTCTCGTGCGCTCCCAGGATCGGCCAGGGGTGAGAAAGCAACCAGAGTAAGACTCTGTCTTTGCTCAGATCTCCCCACCCCGCTCCCCACACCGTCACCAGCACGCCTGTGCCTTCCGCTCAGCCGCTGTTCCTTCTTCCTTGAGTACCTCGGGGCGGGGGGAGGGGGCCAGGCACGGGGCAGGGCGCTGAGCGGGCAGAGGGGGACCGCACGCTCGGCCTAAAGAACCTCGGTTCATCCAGATCCTTTAGACTTGGGACCAAGCCCACTCGGGGCTCAAAGTCACCATCCACGAGATCTTGACCTGAGCCGAAGTCAGACGCTCAACCCACTGAGCCAGCCAGGTCCCCCTCTGGCACTTTTTCATCGTCCCAAACTGTGACCGTACCCACTGAGGAGTAAGTCCCCACCCGCCGCTCCAGCCCCTGGTAACCCACCGTTCTGCTTCCCGTCTGTGCATTTGCCTCCCGTAAGCACTTCATACGGTAACTGCAGAACCCTGCACTCTCAACGGACTGTCCGTCCTTGTCCCTCTACTGCCTGTCCTGGAGCCGCATGTGGAGATCCCCTGGCCCCGGTACTTTATCTCTAGTGTTCTTTCAACTCCTTCCTTGAAAACTCGACCACCTCATATGTGTGCTGGGAAGCTCTGGGAAAGAAGTAAATTCAGTTGCCTTTTCTCTGGGATTAAATCCAGTCTGTTGTTAATGCCTCTGCCACTGTGATGGGTTAAGCATATACCTTTTTTGTTGGGTTGGTTTTGTTTGGTATCACTTTTCTTGAAGGGTAGTTGCTTGGGCTTCTGTTAGTTGGTTTTCCTTAGCATACTCGTGATGCCTCAGCTCTAACTACTAAGGACGACTCATCACGGTGGGGAGTCTAGCAGCCAACCAGAAGGAAAAAGAACCATCCTCTTGGGTCCTGGGGCAGACATGGAGGCCAAACTGGACCACCTCCTCCCACCAGCAGGTGCACGGGCTCTTTAAATGTGGGGAAAAAACATCGCTCCCGGTGGAGCCTCCCCTCTCTCTTACACCCTGAGAAAGATGGTGGAGAAACCCCTTTTTATAGAAAGGGAAAGAGAGGCAGACACGTTGTGATCGCCCCAGGCCAGAGCTCTCTGACAGAACTTTGTGCAAAGGTGGAAATGTTCTAGATCTGTACCGTCCCATATGGTAGCCACTGGGTTTAAAATGTAGCTAGGGTGACCAGTGAACTGAATTTCAATTTTTTTCAAATATTTCTTTTAAGGGGGGCTGGGGACAGAATCCCAAGCAGGCTCTGCACTGTCAGTGCAGAGCCGGATGTGAGGCTCGATCTCATGAACCACGAGATCATGGCCTGAGCTGAAATCAAGGGTCAGGCGCTTAACCAACTGAGCCCCCCAGGTGTCCCCACTTTTTATTTAATTGCAAAAGGCTCCGTGCGGCTAGTGCCTACTGTATTGGGTGGCCCCGAGTCAGGGAATGGGACTACAGATGTTTCTGGGGCTCATCGAAGCTCGCAAAGCCTGAGAAATGTATTTTTCCACGGTGCCGCTCTGACGCTCCCACGCCTCTCCCTGTGGCCCAGACTGCCTGCATCAGAATCACTCAGAGCCTAAGTTCCTGGGCCCCCTCGCAGACCTGGACAGTCAAAAATATCCAGGGAGGAGCCCACAGATCTGCATTTCAAACAAGTTCCCTCCTCTGCCTTGTGATCCTGACCCTCTCCGAAGCGGGAGGACCAAGGCCTCCCAACACCTTCATCTTTACTTGGCGTGGCTCTTCCCAGACCCCGGTGACCCATCAGCACCCCTGTGCTTCTTCCGCCTCCCCCCATCCCTCATAACCACATGCTCCAGGCCAGTGGTTCCCAAGATGGGGTGCCAAGACCAGCAACATCAGCCTCACCCGAGAACCTGTTACAGGTGCAAAGTCTCCACCCCGCCCTCAGACCTGCAGAATCAGAAACGGGGTGGGCCCAGCAGTCTGGGTCTTAATAATCCCCCTGAGGTGATGCTGATGCAGATACGGCATGGGACCAGTCACTGAGCAGCACTGCTCTAGGAAGCTCCTTCTGCTTAAATCCGCCAAATCCCCTCTCCCGTCTCCTCCCTCCCCTTGCCCCTTCCACCTCCCCTGTTCTCCGGCCTGTTCTCTCCCCATCTGCCCAGAGCCGTTGAGACCCTTCCACACCTGGGGACTACAGGCTGTGTGGCTAGATGATGCATTGCCTTTCACAGGGGCCTTTGGGGACCCTGGCCCTTACCCGAAGGGTGGCCATAATGGGGATGTCATAGGTGAGGCGAGCAGGACAGCAGCCAACAGCACCCCAATCCCCACCCCGTCTCCCCACGTCCCAGGTGGTGGCCGCCCCTCACCCTGGGTCAGAATCTCGGAAGAGCAGAGGGCCAGATGGGCCCGTTTCCCTGGGGCCCCTAGAGCCCCTCTTGGGGAGGAGGGCTCTGGTGCACGGCCCCCCCCCCCGCCCCCCCTTCGCGTCCTTTGGCCCAGAGGAAAGCGGCACCGCGCGCGACCGTGCTCGACAGACAGCGCTTGTCTATTTCACGTCTTCCCGACGTGCAGGGAAAGCGAGGAAGCCGGAGGCCAGAACGTCACACTGGCCCCGTGACTTGCCCACCGTGGTCACTCACGTCCAAGCCTCCGTTTCCCCCTTCCAGGAAACTTCCAGAGTCATAGCGTCAGCCTGGCTCGGCTCCCACGCCTGTGGTTTGCCTGAGCCCACGATATGCAACAGCTTTGTAGTGTCTGAGCCCCTGACAAATGGGGTTGGCCCCGCCGGCAATCTTTCCCCTCTTTAGTGCCGGTGTGGGCAGACCTGTGCCTCAGGTGACCAGCTCATTCTGGACTGCCAGAAGTCTCCCGGCCTCAGCATTGAGCGTCCCACGCCCTGGGACGCCCCTCGGTCCCCTGGCGAAACAGGACCATCGGTCACCCTCTCTGTACCCCCAGTGGCTTCTTAACACTTAGCTGTGCCAGCCGTACTTACCTGCTGCTGCTGTCTCCAACGAGCGATCCCCCCGCCCCACCCTTGCACTCTCCGCAGCTAAGGTGTCCCCTGCCTGGCCTCTGACCCCTCTACCTTCGCTCGCCTTTTGGTGCTGTTCTCTCCCAGCTCATTCACGTCTCTGGGCCACAGCTGAGGGTCAGGATGATTCCAGCCGAGCATCTTTACTAAGTCAAATCTGCCCGCTTTTTTTTTTTTTTTTGCTTAATTACTCACTGGATGCATACTCCTCTGACTGGGTGCCTGGTGTTGACAAGCTGAGCCAAGCCAGCTCTACCCTCCTGGGGCTTACAGTCTGGAGGGGAAGGGTTCTGTCTAGAACCTTTAACTTGAACCAGAAGGATGGCCTCCCTCAAGCTCTCCCCAGATCTGCCAAGGCTCCTGGTTCACCCACCTGGCAGGTGTTGAGTACCTGCTCTGGCCTGGACTTGGGGCTGGGACCCACGGACGTCTGACAGCCTCTCTTTTGACTCCTGTCGAGGAGCTCAGAGCCTCCTCACTGTCCCACAAGCCGGGTGGCTCACCCCCCACCCCTCGCCTTCTTACTTCTTTTACCGTTCCACCCCACACTGACTTCCAAGTTTTCCACCTCGTCCTGGGCCCCCGACCCTTCTGCAAAAGCCTTTCTTGTTCATTCCACCTGCTCTGTGCTTTGTCCTTGCATTGCCATGGGCGTGTGTCATTGGAGCACAGGGTAGCTGTGGCAGGTCCTGCATGAGCATTTCTCAACTGTTACCCTGGGCTCTCTGAACTGTCATCTCCAACGGGGCGGGGCCATAGGGCACCCTGTCTCCCTCTGTTCACCTGGAGCACAGAGCAGGGCTCCAGGAAATGCTCCAACCGCGGGGGGGGGGGGGGGGGGGG